>NC_056737.1:111617969-112217969 GCF_019279795.1 Protopterus annectens | reverse complement strand
CACTGCTAGGCCAGTAAATGGGATGTTGCCCATATGCATATGTTACCTGTGAATCTGAGTATTATACATGTTTGTATAGTAAATCTAGGATACCTATATAGGGCATAAGCATAATAAAGCACTGTTGCAGATGTGTGTGTTAAACTGCATGTGATATATTGAATTAATAACATTCAACTGTACAGTGTTCTGCTGGAGAATGTTCACAGATGTGACAGATATCTGTAGTCACATACACATATACTTGTGTTATGTCAGCTATATTTTTACTTTATCAAAATTGATTTCCCTGTTGTCACCCAGTGATGTGGACCAATGCCTAGAACTCCTGGTATAACAGGTTGAGACGTATGGTTGAGCTGCAAGACTGTAAATACAGTGTGCCATGCTGACATAGAACACAACTGTATACCAGTATTTTTTTTTACTCTCCCCTTGGGCTGCTGCGTCTCTTTGGGCTCGAAGTGAATATCCTAATCCCTGTGCACCTGAGTTCCTGCCTTTACCCATTCTTAAGAGGCCCCATGGAATCCAAATTAAGGAACAGAGTCCTGAATAGGATTTATACGTCCTCCCCACTAAGACTTTCTACCCTGAACAGTCCTTTTTGGAAACCCTGTGCACCTGAGTTCCTGACTTTACCCATTCTTAAGAGGCCCCGTGGAATCCAAATTAAGGAACAGAGTCCTGAATAGGATTTATACGTCCTCCCCACTAAGACTTTCTACCCTGAGCAGTCCTTTTTGGAAAGTATGTCCTACTATTGTATTTTTAACTTTATTCTCCAGGTTATTTGACTTCCCTCCCAAATTAACCAGCAGCCTACCCCCCCCTCCAGTAGCAGTTAAGTGACCCTCTCTTATCATCCTTCTACATCTCTGTCCTTGAGGCAACTCTCACCTCTACCTAGCCATATCACATTGGTGAGCTCTCTGCTTGCTCTGTCTCTCGTTATTCCTGGACATGGCCACTAGGTGGCACCCTGTTTACTAGAAAACTATTTATTTCCCTTATCCTCACACTAGAGCTTTGCATCCTGTTATCCTCTAGTCTTAACCCCTTTATATTCATCTACTGCACCCAACTCTGCTACCTCACTTAGCTACCATACAATTATTTTATCTCTCCAAACCCACCGTATTCCTCTCTGTACTTTATCTTATAGTTCACTCTTACCTTGCACTGTACCCAGTGCTTCTCTCTTCTCTCTCTGATTGTTTTACTGCCATTGGTCCCCTCGCTGGTTCTTCCCGCTCTGTTCGCCCTGCAGGCTCACTCCGCTCCCCACCCTCCCCCCAATTCCCACACACCCCCAGGGAACCTAACCTTATACTTCCTCTGCCACATCTTCAATTTACTCACATCCTATCTCATTTCCTGCCTCATTCACACTAGTTAGCTCCACACTCCTGTCTTACTGCCACACCCCACTCTCCACCATCCTAACTCCTCCAATTTCCAACCTTGCTAACCTCACCTCACTAAAATATGCCTTTAAGCCTTAAACTACTTTATTTACTGCTACTCCTTAACATCCTTCTTTTATACTATACTCTTACTTCCTACGAGTATCATACCCTTAGCAGATCTCCTAATTTAGCTAAACACACGACCTCTATCCTTCCTCCAGCCGAACAAACCTATACTAATATCCTATCATCCTGTCCCTACCTTCCCCCTCTCTTTTACAAATAATTCCATAACAGGTTTCAAACAACTAGAAAGTTTTACCTAATACCCTCAAAAAACTCAAAAATATCACCAGTCCCACAAACACTCTTACTGTTACACGGGGACATCCACCCCAACCCTGGCCCCAATAATCCCCTCATCCACACCCTTTCTAACCAAACTGCTAACAACTTCAGTTCACCTTTCTCTTCCAACTCCCTTTCTATAGCACACCTAAATATTCGTAGCATCAACAATAAAATCACACAACTCCATGCTTTAATTGACCTCTATGCATTTGATATCCTCTGTCTCACTGAAACCTGGCTTAAACCAGGTACCAGAGACAATGAAATCACTCCTCCTGGCTATAGCACTTTAAGGCAAGATCGTCTTAGCAAAAAGGGTGGGGGAGTGGCCTTACTTTACAAATCGCAACTGCAGGTGGCCTTAATTGACTCCCTGCCTCCCTCCCCAGCCAATGCTGAAATACTCTGTAGCAAATTCCAAGTAAATAAGAGCAAAGCCATTTATATAATATGTTCCTATATCCCTCCAGGTAATAACTTAAACACACTTGAAAATATTCTTAGCTGGGTCTCCTGTAGCTTTCCTCAAGAAACCATAATCTTAGGAGACTTTAATATTGATTGGAACTCCTGCATATCTCCCAAACCCACCTTTCACCTCAATCTGTTTAACTTTCAACAAACCATAAACTCCCCTACTAGAATTCACAAATCAACCAATAAACAAGCCATCCTGGACTGGATATTGATCAACAATAATCCCCTCTCATATAAAACTGGAATACTCCCAGACAATATCAGCGACCATCTCCTCACCTACATCACTAAACAAAAAAATAACAATCTCAAACAGGCTAACTATCGTACTGTACGTAACAAAAAAAACTTTAACCTTCCTACTTTCCTTAATGAACTCAAAGAATGTAACTGGTCAGCTCTAAAACACCTCCCACTTGATGAAGCAGTTAACCATTTCACCAACACTTTCCTACAAATTCTCGAGCGTAATGCCCCCTCTCGCTTAATTAGAATAGGATCCAAAGCTGCCCCTTGGCTTTCTAAAAAAACCAAACAAACAATGCTATTAAGGAATAAACTATGGACAAAATGGAGAACCACTAAAAACCCAACTGACCATCAAAACTTCAAACACCTTAGAAATACTACAAAACAACTCACCTATCCTGATAAAAAAAATTATTACCTTCAATATCAACAAAAAACAAAATCACAACCCCAAAAAATTCTGGTCAGGAATCAATAAACTGCTCCATCCAGGGAATACCAAAACACCTACACCAGCTAACTTAGCTCAGACCCCACCCAATATAATAGCCAGTACATTCAACAACTTCTTCTCTGAAACAGTCACCTCTCTAGCAAACACCATGACTCCCCCCTCTTCCCTTCAAAAGACCTCTCCTCAAAATAACACCCCCACTCTAAAATTTAGTACAGTCTCCACAACCCACATCATGTAGTTACTCTCAAAACTTAAACCATGCACCCCTTCAGCCGACAAACTACCAGCTGAATATCTGCAACTAGCAGCAGCAGAACTAGCATACCCAGTCTCCATCTTAATTAACAGAACAATAACCGAATCTACTATTCCATCCTGCTGGAAAGTCTCCCATATCATTCCTCTGCATAAAGGAGGTAACACTAATGAACTTTCTAATTTCCGGCCTATAGCCCTACTATCTCCACTATCTAAAATTATGGAATGTTGTATACACCATCAACTCTTACATCATCTTTTGCAAACTAGCCTAATCGTAGACACCCAACATGGTTTTAGGCCCTACCATAGCACTTCCACTGCCCTTCTCTCCTTCACAGACATGATCAACAAAAATCGCAATAACAACCTTTTCTCCTCTGCTTTATTCCTGGACCTCTCAAAAGCCTTTGATATGGTGAACCATCAACTTCTCCTAGACACTCTGAAATCTCTTTCACTTGACTCTTTGGCATTACACTGGTTTGACTCTTATTTGAAAGATAGAAAACAAGCAGTACTCTGGGACAGCCATATATCCTCTCAGCTCCCAGTCACTATCGGTGTCCCTCAAGGATCCATCTTAGGTCCCCTTCTCTTCTCCATATTTATAAATAACCTGTCTACTTCACTCCCGACATCCACTTGTATTCAGTATGCTGATGATTCAACTCTCATCTGTTCTGCTTTATCTCCAGAAGAACTTCACTCTTCCACCCAAAAAGTCTTTACGACAGTAGAAAAATGGTTCCAACATATCTGTCTCCTCCTTAATCCCAAAAAAAACAAATTACTACTTTTCACCCCAACCCTTAAATCTGCCCCTATCTCCTTTTCCATTGTGTCTGATAATGGCACTATCATTAAACCTGATTGTTCCACTAAACTACTAGGCGTTACAATAGACAATCAACAAAACTTTGACTGCCACATTGATCTAACCATCAAGGCTGTTAATAAAAATATAGGTGCCCTCTATAGACTTAAGCCCTTTCTTACTGCAACCACCAGAGTGTCTCTTGCCCAAACTCATCTCATCTCTACACTATTGTATGCCTCTCCATCTTTTATCAACCTTTCAAAAGCTAAGCTTCAGAAACTAGCCACAGCCTACCATAGTATTGCCAGGTTTGCCACAGGTTCCCCATTTCGTACCCACCATTGTGTTAATCTCAAAAACCTTAACTGGCTTGAACTTCATAATCTAATTCTCCTACATCAATTAGTTATCATATATAAAATTCTCCATTACCCCTCTAATACACCCATACTTAATAACCTCATTGCCCCATACAAGAATATTACTTCCCTTCGCTCAGCCAGCAAACTTCTAGTAGCCACTCTCAAATCTCATAATAAAGCAGGTGACTCCTTGTTTACTAATGCTGTTGGCTCATACTGGAATAAACTTCCCATAGAACTGACCACTTTAGGCTCATCTCACCTTTTCAAAAAACAACTAAGAAACTATTTTAAATCCCACTGGCTATGCCCCTGCTCTAATCCTGACTGAGCTCAGCAAACAATCCCTCTCTACAGTCCTCTCCATTCACTTCTACTTGCCTCTATCACTACTTCTACCCCTCCAGTGTAGTGCACCTAGCTTCCCACCTGCTTATTAATTTTCCTATACTATCTTTTCTCCTTATACTTGATATATTACTGCAACCTGTCATCTCTCCTTTTATTTAACCTAGATGCTGATCCCTACTGTGCAAATCTCTATCTTAAAACTAGTGCCCTGGCACAAAATGTTTATCTTAATTTGTTAATAGTGTAAATATTTATAGACTCTTTACGTGTTACTATTTTCTCTCTTTTTCATTTTTTAGCAGTCCTACTCTTGCAAATATTATGGGATAATGATTCCTCACTATTTTTTAGTTTTTGTTAAAGTGCTTCTGTATTGTTACTATACTACATGAGAATATTTCTTTATTTGCTTATATGTTTGTATATTGCTGTGCTTTTTGTTTATTGTAAGTTACTAGTATATAGTGGAGCTTTTCTCCTCGGGCCTCTGCTGAAAATGGACATGTATCCAGCCAGACTAGCCCGGTCAACAAATGTAAAATAAAAATAAATAAATAAAATAAAATACCAGGTATTCCCTGAGCATGTGTATATATGCGTATGTTAAGCTGAAAGGCACAGAAGTAATAACATGGGTCACAAGCAGTCCGGAAAATAGGATGTGTATGTTGCACATGTGTTTAATATCACTGTCACTGCATACAACAAAATAAAATGTGTACTGATAATGATTGTTGCATTGCCATGACACTGATATGGGTACTGCAGTAGACATGCTTATCAGGTAGTAATCAGAGAAGTGTACAACTGTGTTATGACCCACTGTCCATGCCTACTACTAATAGCTATATCAACACCCATATACACTGGATATCAAAGTGTACACACCCCTGTTGGAATGACAGGTCTGTGTGCTGTATGCCAATAAGACCACAGAAAGTCATGT
Source organism: Protopterus annectens (assembly GCF_019279795.1). NCBI lineage: Eukaryota > Metazoa > Chordata > Ceratodontiformes > Protopteridae > Protopterus > Protopterus annectens. Next base: position 112,212,289 of record NC_056737.1, on the reverse strand, counting down.
CAAAACATTTCTCACCTCAAATGTGACCCATAACCTGTACAATTCTATTAAAAAAGAAACAAAACTGTTTCATGGAATGTGAGCAACCATTGCCAAGTGAAGATGTGATATGACATTAGAGTACAAAGCAAGACAAATGGATGCTGTAATCATCTCAGCAGGTGTTTACACAGCATATCAGTGTTAGGGTGTGCAGACACATTCAGCTGGCTTACTGTACTGAGTATTAATTTCCATATGTTTTCACAGGACAGGTTGTTATGTTCCCTATTGAACTGAACAGGCTACAGGTCACATCACAGGTGGTCATTGTGTTGACATTTGCTTTTGTGGGGTCATGTTTCAATTGCACAACTACCATGCATTGTAACAGGGTTGTGTACATTTTATATCCACTGTAGCTATATAGAATCAGCAGTACCAGACCTGTACAACCAGCCCCCAGCAACGATAGAGTAATCCCCCTTGGTGGACAGCAGCAAGATACAAAGAACATAATAGGTTGCTATAGTGGCTGTACAGGGACACATAGGTGCAGACCACAACTTCGAAGCAAGTGCAGTTCTATCTGAGCAAGCATGTAGGTTCACAGGTGACTTCCTGTGAGGCTGACTATGACTAGAAATCAGACATATTCAAACCACCAAGGCCAATTGCAACCATGTCTCCACATATGTACACAGTCTCAGAGGCAGTAACACAAGTCAACCTGTACTGGGGGTAAAGCACACCTCATATACACATGCCATCGATACAGGCAACCTGCATCAGACAGGATAGGTGGGAAAAGTGGCACCCTGTCCACAACATTTGTACAGGGGGATATGCACATCAACCACACTCCTGCTCACATCAATGGTGAGCATCTACATAATGCCGATTGATGGCAACAACAACAAGTCTCCATGGGGCATGAGAACATCACAATTTGCCTCCTACATGAACTCAGGCATGTGCTCACAGGTCCATCACACACTACAATCAAACACAGACTTGCCACCATCCACACACCTTCCACATGGAAGATAGTCAATGTCATCACTCTACACAGAAATGAATGGACAATAGTGGATTATGCCATTAGGAGTCCAACATTGGGGGACCTGGACAGGTCAGGGCCAGGAGTGTAATGCAAGATGTCAACACCATGATAGCTTACAGTGTTATGGTATAGTCTGGATTATTTGCAAGTAATATCCACTGTTGATGTGCACATGGACAACGGTATGAGGTTCTGTGACCTTTTTTCCTGTTTATGTCTTCCAGGTACAATGCCCTAGGAACATTTGCCAGCATTCATGAACCTTGAGAATGATACAATCATTCAATTCATCATCTAGCATCATGGCATACTATTCGGCAGCAGGGCCCAGGATCTGCAGGAGAGGACCACCCTGTGGAACGAGCTCATCCACAGGGTAAATTATGTTGGCCTGCACAGCCAAAATTATGAGCAGATGTGGAATTGTTGCATTGACCTAATCCTCCACACCCATCAGCATGCTGCTGCTGTTAGGAGGGACCAGCTAGCCACAGGTGGGGGTCATGCCATCCAGCCCCCACTGACACATGCTGTGGAGCTCTTCACCAGCCTTGGGGCACCCGCCCACCAGACAAGCCAGCTTGCTGAAGACAGCATTGTGGAGGTGGGTGCCACCCACACAATGGACTAGGAGCATGCAGGTAAGGCTCCAGGACACATTACTAGACTAATGTTTCTTATCCATTTATAGCTGTAAAGTATCTACATTCATATGTCAGATCAGATAGTCTGTTTCTGGAGTGTAGTTATGAACAGATGTGCATAATATTGTGGGTTTGTACTGTCAATGTGCTGAAATGCTGCTTTCTCCCTGTACCAATGCCATAGGTGTGGCTACTGAGATTACTTTTCTCGCACAACTATTTAGGTTCCTCTGATATACATCCGGGACAGCAGACTATAGCTGGTGAGTATGGAGTTGTTTTGTTCAGGTTTGTCAAAACACCGGCCATGTTATGGGCATGCTATTTGCCATGCACACATTAAACACACCTACCCATAATGCATGCTGTACATGTTCATTTTTGTTGGTGTTAACTGCACTGCATCACAATGGTCACCATGGTGGCATATCTGAAGGGTATGCAAGATTCCTGCAGTATACCTAACAACGTGTCAGTGCAAGATGTGTGGACAGAGATGAACATAATGGTGGGACAAAATCAAGAGTCATGATGAAAAACACAATACAATAAGCCACACCTCAAAAGTTAATACCCGCTGCCACTGGACTTCATCAGAATGCAAACAAAAAGATTCCAAGTATACCACATTAAAAAGCATAAAAATAAAAATTATTCAATTAAAACCAATTGATTATTAAGTTAAAACCAAAATGAAAATTTCAATCAATCAAAATAAAAAAAAAAGAATAAAATCCTCAATCCTTTGTTACATTTTAATATTATTTTAAAAAGCATTTATCATTATATTAATTAAACCATTTTTGATTTGCCACTTGGTTTGATTTGCCATGGTTTCATTTTTGTTTCTAAAAATTCTTGTAATCACCTGCTCTAAAGATCAGGACTTGTGACTTCTAAAATAGAAAATAAAATTTTTTGTGTGTTTTACAATTTTTGGCTTGTTTGTAAGCTTACAAGGCTCGTGTTTATACTATATATGTGCTCCCTATCCTAGGTTGCTCCCTAGTTTTAAACCACGTGGCGTAAAGGCAAAACAACCTGAACATTGACTAATGTGACTAAACCCAACAACCCCTTTGTTTTATTTAATCTACACCCTTTGAAAATATTGTATTATTTCAATCTTTGTTTATGGTCCCCCTCATGGTCCCTCAGAACTGCACAATGTGTGGCACATGTTGCAAGTGCATCCTTATCTTATTGTTTGTTTTTTTTTCCATGTTCATGTACGTTATGCCAAAAATCCCTTTAGGTTGTAATGATAAAACAAACAAAAGGACCTCCACCCCCTTTGTTGCAATCACTGTCTGCGTTAATGATTTTCCAATTCCTCGATTTGTCACACTGATTACTTGGGAGTCAGCGGTAGTGTCAGGGAGAGTATGGAGGTGCGTGGGATAGCATTCTTTCTCATCCCTCCTTTATCTCCCCTTAACACCTCCAGCTATTAAGGTTATTGGTCCATTATTATATGGACACGTCCTTAAAACCTCCTCACTTATCAAACTCAGTTGTTCAATGACATACCCCCTGTTAGCAAATAGTGGGTGGGACAAATGGCCTGCAGTAGGTTCATGTCTGAAACATTACCCTTATACAGTGGATGCAACAGTGTATACACCACTATTACAATGGCAACTGTTTCTGATATAAACAACGGCAGACCACAATAACACATTCCACAGCTTTTACAAACTGTAATGTGATCCTAACATGAGCAATGAATGTGTAATATGGAATCCTATGTTTGGACAACAAATATGGGGAATACAAACCTTATCTAATACTGGAAGTATATGCACACACTCTAAATAACACATTCTGGAAGGAGCTTGTGATGTACTGATAGCATTCACTCTTCTTGAGTACACACCGGCCATCACATACAGGGCCTCAATATCACACCAAGTAATGGTCTGCTGTCCAAGAAGGATGTCCATGACATTTGCCCACTCACCTGCAACAGAGGCAGCTATGGCTTGCACACATCTTACAAACCATGAAATGGATCCCATATCCAAAAGGTAGCGCTCAGGAGTGAGAAAAATAGCCTTACCTCACCATTGCATATACCATGGCAAACAGTGCAGACAGTCATCTATGTGTGTATAAACTATGGGACAGCTTTATTTTAGAAAATAAACAGATGCCCATCCAAAACAGATGACAAAACATGTTGCAAACTGGTTATGGAGGCCGCCCAGAAACATGCAGCAACACTGAGAGACTTGCAGGAATGTCTAGCAAGTACTGCTTGTGCAGTACCTGTGTTGACAATCACCTGGATTCTGCATAAGTGTGGCCTATGGGTTATGGTAATCAGACAAAAGAGTTGTCTTACATGAAACATCATCCAGAGCTCTGTACAGGTAGCATAAGCATAACATCAAGTCTCCCAAAGGCATGTGTTGCAATGTGTAATGGTGTCATGAGACCAAGGCTCAAACCTACAGACAGTATTCATAAAGATACATGTGGTGCACAAGCAACACCTCACTCCACCTCAAGGCCACCATCCCCAATTTTTAGCTTGCTGGTGCCAGTGTACACCTTTAGGGTTACTGTACATTTGCTGGAACTAGGCCAGTAGACATGGTGTTTGGAATTTGGAACACTGCAAAATAACACTCATGCGTGGCCCATCGTTGTCAGGCATCTGCAGTAAGGTTGAGGATGGAGAGGGGTGTCAGCTTGAAACACAACAATGAACTGAAGCATACATCCAAAGCTTGCTAAGAATGGCTGTATTTGAGCACAGACTTAACCCAGACTCTACAGTAATAGTGAAGCCACTGTGTGACCTCCAAGAGCTGTGCACATGAGCTGACCTTGCAATCTTGTGGAGTCGGGGGACCTTTGTAGGGCAGACTGACCAAATAATGGCAAGTAAAGATGGGCCATGCTAGTATACCTCTTCCAGGAATAGTGACTGCTGTAGTTCACTTAACAGGTGCTTCAACAAACCATCATGTTAAGGGTGTGCACACTTATGCAACCCACATATTGTATGCATCTCATTCAGCATCTGCACAACTAACACATTTGTTTGATACTGCATTGGATTGCACTGGTCATATGTCACATATCAGGTGTGTGTAATGTTAACAAATGCAGTATTGTGGCCCCATTGCATATCATTAGAAAAGGCTAGCATGTCAACAAGGGTGTGTACACTCCTCATATCCACGTTAAGCTTCGAAGGTTGTCAGTGTAACCAGATTTTATTGCACATACATGCACTTCTGATGATGAGATCTGCAAATCAAAGGTCAGGCATTAATGATTGACATCAGTCCTCATATCATCCCAGGTATGTGTCAGGCAAACACATAGGGTCTGTGAGCAACAGAGCAAACATAACTGCCACACATATACACATTCAGCAATAGTCTCCACTTGTGAGGTACGGTGCACAATACATGCCAGTGTGCTGTACAGGTGCACAGCAATACTGTGTACATGAGTGCAGTGGGTCCCAGGGAAAGAGGCATCACTTACTAACACAACTCATGCATCACAGAGATGTATGTTGGTAACAAGGATTGAGTATGGCTGCAGTGCATGCTGAGTGCCATATGCCATGCATGTTGACTGTTGGGTAATGAGAGGTCCGCGTAATATCTTTGTGCCACCTCACCTGTAAGTGTGTGTATGTGTGTGTGTGTGTGTGTGTGTGTGTGTGTGTGTGTGTGTGTGTGTGTGTGTGTGTGTGTAGAAGTAAACCATAATGTACTGGTCTTAATTTCCATTTCTTGTCTGCCCCTCACAGGTGGCAAGGTGGGTCAGGGTCCCTCCTGCAGGCAGACTGATGTTAGTGTCCATACAGACTCTGACAATTATGATAGGCATAGTGAGGCACAGGCAGGGTTGTCAGGGGCTGAATCTGTGCCATTGGTTGCCATCCCACTTTTATCTACCCCATCCCTACACACAGTAACAATTCCCATACATACCCCATCACCAGTGGCCATAGATGACGGACATTTGGCAGGTGGTGGTATGGGACAGGAAAGTGTGGTGACTATGGCAAGTGTGTCTGTACATAGCAGCTATAGCCGGTTGACCGGTGAGGTCCCACACAGGCAGATGTACAGGGGTGCTCATAGGAGGGCTGCTGGCCATCATGCCTCTGACAGAAGTGCCACAGCAGATTTCACCAGATGCATGTTTCGGGCCATCATTGAGGCACAGGAATGTATGGAAAGTTACACCAGAGATAGTCTGAAGCTGCAGAGGGCTATTCTTCCTGCTGTACATGAGTACATTTGTGATCTTGCAGATGCCCACTGTTATTTTACAGAGGTCCTGGATAGACGGTTGTGTGAGATGGTGGGAATCATCGACTGTGTGGTGTCTGTGGTAGAGAATGTGGTGGGACTAGGGCATCGGCCACATGGACGTAGGTCAGCAACACCAACAGGTGGAGGTCTACTTGGACGTGCAACTTCTCACAGCTGCTCCCTTAGTAGCAGTACCAGCACCAACACTGCAAGGGCAGTGCTGTCTACATCACAGTGCAGCAGGCCACATGCATGTGGTCCTGGCCGGTCCCAAAAGGGATGCGGATCCAGCGGACAATTGTCATCATCAGGGGAGAGTACCATATCTTGAATTCTGCCTGGTGGTGCCCATGCAACCCCTGGCAGGCGCAGTTCCTGTGTCCATGGCTGGACATGGTGAACTGTACACCCTGCCATGTACGGTCTGCAGCTGTCCAATATACACCTGTATAGGGCAGCCACATGGCAGAACTGTGTGCATACATACACACACACACACACACACACACACACACACACACACACACACACACACACACACATCACCAACACAGCTAGGGCACCTCCATACGTACACATGCCACGTCTGCACAGGCCATTTAATAAAGAACCCCCTAAGCCATACACATGATGTCAACCAAATGACCCACACCACGCCCTGTGCATATGATGATACCTGTGCCACATCCCTGTCATCCATACCATCGATGCAGGGACATGCTAATAAGGTTCTGATGCACAGGATGAATGTACTAAAGTTTAGCAATGTAATGCTGTTTAACATGTTGTTAGCTGGAATGTTTAATGCTTACATGTCAGAGTGTGTATCTGTCCAGCCATGATGTATTATAGGTGTTATTAACACTGACTGATTGTGGTCTCCACAATGTATTCTGTTTGTGTTCTAGGTGTCTATGTGTCAGGAGGATGGTGGTCTGCTGTCCTTTCTTACAATGGGTGTGGCACTGTGGTGACACATTGACTCTGTCATATCACGGGTGCAGCTGAACACAAGTAACAGGTCTGTATAACAGTTACTGCATGTGTCACATGGCTGATAGGTCTGAGGGATGTATATAGGTGAGTGCATGATGGCTGATGTAAGCAGCTCTTCTACAGTGGACAATGGTAAGTGTATTGGGTGGCATCCACCAAATGTTTGTGAATAACACACACACACAGAGGGTTTTGTGTTGATGCAATACACAGAGAATACTGTTCACATGGATGTACTTCATTTTACAGATAACTCATTTTGGCCTATGTAATTCCACCAAGACCAAATTGCCAAAACATCACATCAGAAATAATCAGTCCGCCAGTTTAATGTCATTGAAAATGGTACTGTCAGGGTATATGTTCTCTTCCTCAATGTAGTGCCATCCTGGAGTTGGTAAACATAGGTGTGCTGGCATAGGGGGCACAGCCCCCCACTTTGTAGGGTGTGGGGTGGCATAGAACCTCATATAGTGGGATTAACAACTACTTAACCTCTTAACATAATCTGTACAGTATAACAGCACACTAAGCAGGGGGATACGCACAATAATAACCCCAATGTGGGTGGCTGTGCCCACAACAACCACACCCAACTATCTCCACCAACTCCAGTATCGCTGTACAGCTGCACAGTGGGGAAGAGGGCATTTAGACAGCCACTATTAGTTCTGATGGAATGAATTTCCACAAGATGATTGCTTTGAAATGTTACCTTTTGCCAGTTAGTTCTCGGACAGGACAAATGATCTCCTGGGAAATATATTTTCTGCAAACTGAAGTAGATCCCTTCACATACACATACACTTACTTGGAAACACTGACAGTAGAACCCCTACCTAGATACTTATTGCTACTAATGTGTTTGGCCTTAATTGCACAAACCACAGAGCTTGTAGGGTGAGGTGTGTCCTGAGCTTCCTGTAAAGTGAACAACATCACCAGGCCTTGTCCAGTATGGTAAAGGGGGATATACTGGGTGTTAATGGACAATACATAGTATAACATACTGTCATATACACATTGACAAACACATACAGTCATAGACACATTTGACAGACCTAGGTTTAGCAGTGCTAACTACCTTGTCAGTGAGTCCATACTGTTACAGAGTTTTTACACACAGCACATGCATCATTGGGCTGGATAGTGTCATCAGTTACCTGTATGGTTGATGGTAACAGCAGTCCTCATACAGTGGACCTTGGGACATGTACTGGAGGTACCATGGTGTAAAGACAGTATACTCAGCACCCCACTCCACATTGGATATTGTACTCACTGAAACCCATGATAATGCTGTGACATACCCACAATCACACATTGACCAGGACTGCAATACAAGCCCTTGTCTATCAAATTATTGTTACTAGAATTTATTGCACATGCCACAAGGATAGTAGGGTGAGGGTTTTGTCATGGCTCTCCTGATGTCAGCAACATCATCATTCCTTACAATGTATGGTAAGGTTTAGTGTTTTTGGAGAATGTGGCCTGAGAATGCTGTCTCCTACAAATATGCACACACACACACACACACACACACACACACACACACACACACACACACACACACACACACACACACACACACACACACACACACACACACACACACACACACATACTCACATTTGCTAGGACTCAGAGGGTAACTCATCCCTATCTAGCCATTTGTAGAACAGTGTTATGCTGGTACTGCAAGTTCCAGGTAGCCCATAGGGTGAAGAGTGTCACAAGGTACATTTAATGTGAATTACAGCAGCAGCCCTTTCTAAGTATTGCAATGGGGGGGTTTAGTGGATGAGAAGGCCCTCAGACTATTTTAAACTACATGTTTACAAACACACAGACACTGTAATACTCAGTAATGCACACAGACACATTTGTCAGTTTTGAGGTCCATAGGTGCAGGTATTCCTAGGTGTGTACCAGGCTAATGTCCATGGAGAGGTGAGAAGAGTAGGGCATGTGAGTACACTGGTATCATGCCACCTGACATTTGTCAGCAGGCCATCTATTAACTGATGCCACTTGAGTGATCCCATAGGGTGACTGTTAAATTCACCATCCACTCATCTGGTTTTCTCTTGAAGAGGGACAGTGAGGTGCTCCAATTAACATGTATGCAACATATATTGCATAACATGGCCAGGGTCTGGGTTAGGGACCTGTACCCAAACATGTTCTGTTGACTGTGGTAGTCTGGTTGAGGTATCCATGGCATGTAGAGTGCATATAGAGTGGGGTTTCCTAGGTGTGGCATTCATAACACAGCTGGGTAGACATGTCAGTGTCAGTCAATTAGATATTGTCTGTAAGCAACCAAGATGAATACTTGAAATTTGCACATCTGTACGGAGGACAGACACACAGAAAGTAGCTAGCCAACAGGTTATGCATTAGGATGAATGTTTTGACAGATAGATGTCTGAAACTGATAGGTATGCCATTACTACATGACAGCAGCCCTCAATGACATGTCCTAGAAACATAGTCTACAGTTAATATCAACATATCAGATCAATAGGAGATACATAAAAGCATGCAGTTCAAACACAAAGAACACAGTAGTCAGTACTCAGAGTCCAGCTTTGCATGCAGGGATGTATGGTTCCAGTACTACAATCTGCAATCTACTCTTACATGTAAAAGCACTGTTAAAAGTGGTAATGTAATGATACAATACATGCAAGTGTGATTGCATATAACCTGGGAGGGTCTAGATGAACAAACGATCAAAATGTCGAGTACAACATGCTCAACACTTTGATCGAATGTTCATCTAATCGAACTATGAAAATGCCAAAAACCGGAGTTTCAAAAAGTTTCATTTGTCCCACACCTTCCCTATACTAACATGCAACACACACACACATACAACTAATACATATAAACTCCTACATGCTCACATAATTCAACAACTTTTAAACCTAAACACACTCTTCTACTTTAAAAAGAAAGGGGTGGGCTGTGCCCCTCCACACCCCCCTAACTATATATACCAACTCCGAGATTGCTCTACATTGGGGAAAGGGCAATTTCCTGGTAATCTCTAAATACAAACACAAGTAAAGAATTTGATTACCTAGCCATTCCAGAAAGTGAAGTGTCTTTACATCACAAGCTACACTCACTACCATGGCCAACTAAAACTCTTCAAAACTTCAGTTTTTGGCAATTTTAGAGTTCGATTAGATGAACATTCGATCAAAGTATGTTGAGCATGTTGTACTCAACATTTTGATCATTCGTTCATCTAATATAGACCCACCTGGGATACTACCCAAGTATGAAACACATACAAAGAGAAAAGATTGTGGTACTACCCATGTATATTCAGGTGTCCCATACAGTATACTCACACCCCTTGCTACTGTAATGACAGCACATAAAAGCATGTTATGTACATGGAATTAAATACACTTATTAAATATGTCATTACCCTCCTATTTTATCAAATTGGAATGTGATCACTGGTTACCAGGGCTGAGCTATGCTTAGCAGGTGTAAGCATTCCTTAAATGTAAATGCTAAGCAGATTTGCACAATGGTAAGTGAAGCCTACACGATGTAAGCGCGTATTCATTTAACCATACGTTAGCACTGCTTACCGTCATGCAAACCCCCACAAACACACTTAAAGCTGCTCAAAACTGCCTTAACCACTCTGTATCCAACAGTCCTTGTTCTGCCTAGCAACAAAATAAACAGTTGTTGCAGGTCTTGAACACACAACCCTCAAAACTATAGTCACAACACTTAACCACTAAGTCATCTGAGCCATAAAAATGTTTGTTGCTTTTTCAAATATATAATTCAGTACACATACTGAATAGTAGTGGACAACTCCTTTGGCTACTACAATTGTTTACTACTTGTTAGTGAAAATAGTGTTGAATAAGTCATGTTTTTATATCCACATATACACATATCAGATACATGTAGTGGGATACATCTGTGAAGGTATATATAACACTCATGTTTACAAATAACAGGGATATGGATATATATATATATATATATATATATATATATATATATATATATATATATATATGTACACATGTATATATATAAAACATATATGCCCATAACATGTAGTGGAGTCATACAAAACAAATATAAACTTGTAACCAAAAACAAAAAATAGTCAGCAAGCTGTAGAATTTTAACCAGTTTATTGTTAGTGCTTTCGTTCAGAAAATACATGAACTTCTTCAGACAAAGAAACCCCAAGAGTCATCAGTTAAAATAAAAATATCAATTAAGATGAGATAATTAATTATAAAACCAATTGACATAGCTTAAGACATTTAAAGAGTCAGTGTTATACATGGTAAAATGTATATGTGAATAAATATAAAGGCTTTTTTTAAAAAAAATCAGCAACAATTTTAAAACCACAACACATTAGTCTTATTACTTAATTTTCTTATGTGTATAAGTTAATCTAAATACTATTAAATGCTAGATAACAACTTAAACACCTCAAATAAGTGGAAATATAAAATTTGTATGAATGTATAAATATGTATAAATAAAGATTTATAAATTCATTCAACTAATAGAAAAGTTGTTATATAACCAAATTTCATCTTTGAAGAGCTTTCAGTTTCAAACTACATTTTATCGAGCAGTATTTAGTAGTGGCCACCCATTCCACCAGAAAAGGGCTGTTATTAAGGGCCAACTGGTTAGGCCAGCCAGAATGGTTTCATCAGAGACTGACTTTCTGTTTTCTGAATGAAAGTGCTAACAATAAATTGGTTGGAATTCTACAGCTTGCTTCCTATTTTTGTTTATGTAGTGGAGTCATACCTCAGCACCAAAACTATCAACCTCTTATTGCAAGGGAACGTAATGTAGGTATTGCAGTTATAAATGTAGAATGTTGCTACAGTAACAGGGGTTGTGTCAACACACATGTTGTGAAGGAAGGCTGTTCTGAAACTGACATGTATGCCATCAGTTACTGACAGACATCATAAAATCATCATTGTGAAGTACCACACAAATCACAGTAATGATCCTGTGGAATATAGCAGAAATATGACCAATAAATGTGGACAGTCTGAAACAATCTGGTCAGTCGAGAGGTATACACAGAACTCCTTAGTGCAAGAAATGTGGACCAAACCTGACAAAGGGGATGTTTAAAGCCATGAAAATGGGGATATATCACAAATACTGGAGTAAATAAGCTCAGTTGATGCAGTCACCCCCTCCTGTCTATCCTAACACATATTAACTGGATCAGCAGAGTTCCTAAGCCCACATACTTCCCACTAGTTAGTGACATACATCTTCACAGCATCCCACTGCTTTGTCAGAAATACACAACACATATGGTGGCCAGGCAACAGTACATCTGACAAATATCTGGACATAACATCACACTAGGGTAAATACACTGAGCTGCTAGGTATGTCACCAAGCACTGTCTAAACTAAGGCAGACTGCCAGAAGACTAGCCCAATTTTCCTATGGGGGAATACACATGTAGTTGCAAATATAGCAGACACTACAGGCATGTAACAGCACAGAGTAACAGACACCAGTGTGAAACTGCATACCCACAACCAATCTCAACACAATTACAGTCACATTATGGTAAGCCTAATTAATAGTACAGTATATGGACTGTGTGAACAAAACCCATCATCCAATTTGCCACTCACACACTAACCCTACATATACTGGCCCAATTCATAGTATAGTCTGATGTCTGACTGTGGTATGGGTCATGTCTTAGACTGGCCCTACAAACATGTAAGTTGATAGGGTACCAGAAACTGGAGCAGCATGCAATGTCAGATAGAACAGGACCAAGAACACTGACATCTACCCCAGTCTGTACACAGGCCAAATAACATATTTACAATACACTGCTACACAATACTAACACTGTCAAAAATCCTCATAAGTACACAGACCTCACTACTGTACAGACTACAACAGAATGTCCAGGTTTTGTCCTCAGATATAAGGCCTACTATACATAGCATGTCTAGCAGTCTGATACATCACTGGCTTGTTATCAGGAATGATGTCAGTAAATAATGATATACTGTATACACCCACCTCTTAGTGCATGACATATGGACAAAGGGTGACAGACTCGGGGGACAGAGGCACAAACACAGGGCCAATATTGACATATTGCTGTTATGAACTGAGAAAATTGCTGGTGTAACAGGGTTTGTTTTGACATATCTCTTCTGAGGGATATGAAGTCAGTAACACACATGGATGTTACCATTTACTGACTGCAGTCATCAGAGTATGTTACTGCATTTATAAAGACAGAAAATGTGTGAGTAACACACCACATCTAAGACTCCAAATTCTGGCTAGTCTACAGATAGCCCTACAGGTGAGAGTTTTCTCAACCACATAACACTGTCATGCCAGACTTAAGAACAGTCATATCCATACAAACCCTGTTAAACCAACCTTACTTCAAATGTAGAACAGCAATACTTACATTCTGCCCCCATGTCTGGAACATCCCCCTCCAGTTTGTTGGCCTGTGTCCACAGTGTTTGTTGTAAGAGGTATTTCCAACTACCCTCTGTGATGCTGTTTTCAGACACCCACATGAAGTCCTGCTCACAGTGAAGGAAAAGGGCCAACACCCACATGAAGTGCTTAGTTATAGGAGTGTGTTTCCATGCGATTGGCTATAGGAATGATACCACAGCTGTTCCACATGCAATTAGTAAGTGAGGGAATGCAATTCTTGCACAGGCCATCAGCTAATCATGAGCATTACCTACAAAGGTCAAGCTGCTGCCTATGCAAAATAGATGTATTTTTCCACATCTACGAGAGAGAGAGAAAGAGAGAAAGAAAGAAAAAGAAAGAAAGAAAGAAAGAAAGAAAGAAAGAAAGAAAGAAAGAAAGGAAGAAAGGAAGAGAGAAAAAGCCAAGTGTGTTTGTGTATGATCCGTGGGTGGAGAGTGGTCTCTGTGTATTATAATGGTTGCCTGTATTGTTCACTAATCCATACTGTCACATAGTCATTGCAAATGGCAATAGACATTTATGGCTGTGGATTGTCTACAACAACCTCTACAGTGTTTGACAACTGTTGGCCTTGTAATGTGGACATTGGGACATATAGGCCTCAATATAATAATGTAGCAAAACCCCCACCACAATAGATCCTGTTATTACACAATCACCCCAACACCCCCACAGGATACTGATGACACACCCTTGCCAGTACTGAGTTTCAAACCCCTACCTAGCTATGTATTGCTATTACAGTGTTACACATTTATCGCATGTGCCACAGAGCTTATATGTTGGAGAGCTGTCCAAAGGTATCTTTGAAGGTGAGTGATATCAGCAGCAGTGTTAAAGGAGGGGTAAGGGAAGTGTAGTAAGTGTGAATGTCCACAAAATCAGGTGTCAACAAAGACACACACACTCTCTTACACAAACACACACATTATCACTGTTGCCAGGACTAAGATTAAAACTCCTATCTAACTAGGCTGCTCCACTATGGTATTACGCAGTTATGGCAAGTGCCATGGAGGTTATATTTTGGAGAACTGTCCAAAGGTATCTTTGAAGGTGAGTGACGACAGCAGCAGTGCTAAAGGAGGGGTAAAGGAAGTGTAGTAAGTGTGAATGTCCACAAAATCAAGTGTCAACAAAAACACACACACTCTCTCACACAAGCACACACATCATCACAGTTGCCAGGACCAGGATTACAACTCCTACCTAACTAGTTTTCTACACTACAGTATTACACAGTTATCGTGATTGCCATGTAGCTTATAAGGCTAAGATTTGGCCAAAGGGTTATTTCAAGGTGACTGACATCAGCAGGCATGCTAAAGTAGGGCAATGGGAGGTGTAGTGAGTGTGAATGGCCTCAAAATCATTTCTCTCCACACACACAGTTTAACAGTTGTCATGTTTGGGATTGGAACTCCTACCTAACTAGTTTGCTACACTACAGCATTACGCAGTTATCACAAGCACCATGGAGCTTATAGGGCTGAGATTTGGCTGATGGTTTATTTCAAGGTAACTGACATCAACAGGAGTGCTAACATGGGCAATGGAAAATGCAGTGTGTGCGAATGAGCCATAAATCATTCCTCTGGGAATGCACACTCAGTCACACACAACTTTACATTTGACAGGACTGAGTATACAAATGCTAAATGATTAATCAATATTAAACTATTTAACTTTTTGCTGACTAATGTTTGTATTTTTCTATGTTTTA
Organism: Protopterus annectens; assembly: GCF_019279795.1. Lineage (NCBI taxonomy): Eukaryota > Metazoa > Chordata > Ceratodontiformes > Protopteridae > Protopterus > Protopterus annectens. Next base: position 112,197,073 of record NC_056737.1, on the reverse strand, counting down.
TTATGATTTAACAAGTTATTTAAGTGTTTTTTTTATGTATGGTATTTGAAATATTCTTGCACAATGATTTTAAGCAATGTTTTTATTAGTTTGAGCATGAGGCTTAATTGTTTTTAAGTGTTACGTAATCATTTATTGATTAATTGGTATTTTAGATATCTATTTAAACCTGTGCATTTTTTACTGTGGTGTCTGATGAAGCAACTCCGGTTGTGAAAGCGCTTACCACCTTGTATTTTGTTGTGATTAAATGTTTCGCTGTGTGTTATCTTGGTGCATTTCTTACTTTTTACTTGGATTTATTTCTGCACTAAGGTTTTACCCAACACGTTTTTTTTGGTTTACTGACAGATATAATTATTTGCTCATAGTTATTTACTGGGAAATACAAAATGAATGAAGCTGAGTCCAGTATTGTGGTCCGCAGCCTACACATTCTTGCACACTCCTGCCATTCTAGAGGACTAGCTACAGACACTTGCTGATGGGTATGTGTAAATCGTCCAGCACCTTGGTACTATGGTGGCTGAGGATCCCCTTTTTGTACATATATTGACTTAACAGAATGGCCATTTCCTGCTGTGGCCATACCTAGGTTCATAGGTTCATAGGTTCATAGGTTCATACTAGGCTATCTGCCCGAGGGCATTTACAAGCCAGTATGGGGAACTATACCCATTATTTTGCTGTGCCTCTGTCGAGCAGTGACACTGAGGTAATCCTGGGTATATTCATGATCTCCCATCCATTGGTCAAGATTTCTCTTGAACAAGGCCAGCGAGGTGCTCTGCCTCACATGTACTGGGATTTTGTTCCACAGCATAGGGAGTCTTTGGGTGATGAATCTATCCCTCCAGCACGCCCTATTAATAGCCGTGTCGAGGTTTAAGTCTCCCCTTGTGGCTCTGATGGATCTAGATTTTTGAGGTGAAGCATATTCATCAATTCTGGGTTTGACATGGCCTTGTGTGTTATGCAAAGGTCACCTCTGAGCAAGTGGTATGCGACTGAATAGAGCTGGAGTTCTTTCAGTCGGGCAGCATAGGACAGATTTTGAGACCCTTTATCCTTTTGGTGAGGAACTTTGTGGCCTCTCCAGCTGCTGCAAGTGTCGGGTCAGATACATCCCAATGGGGCATTGTACTCAATCATTGGTCTGATGAGTGATGAGTAAAGGAGACTATGACCTCCCTTGATCTAGATGAGAATCCCTTCATGATAAGGTGGGCAATGTAGGTCTTCCTAACTACTTTAGCTACATGGGTGTCGAATGACAGACTACTATCAACCTGGGTCCCCAGGTCCCTGATAACTTCTTCTGTGCTCAGTGGATTGCCACCTATTTGGTAGCTAGGGGTAACCTTGTTTTTCCCAAAGGGTATGACTATGCATTTTTTGGCATTTAACTTCAGGCCGTGGCTCTGGCACCAGTTATCCGTTTCTGTGAGACCCTTCTGAAGGATATCTGTGTCAGATGTGTTTCGTACTATGGCGGCCAGTATGCAGCCATCTGCAAACTTTGTCAGCCATAACCCTCCTGTGTTTGCTTGTACTCGGAAAAGTGATGCCAAACAAGAGTGGGCCCAGGACTGAGACAGGCTTTGAGTCTGACATGGCGCCAGCAACTCTGACCCTGTGGGTTCTGTCACTCAGCCAGTTTGCAACCCATCTTGTGATGTATGGGTTAACATTTAAGCTGATGAGTTTTCAATGATACCCGAGTGGGGTATTGTATAGCCAGATCGAGGTAGGCTGTATGGACTGCCTTTCCCTCGTCAATGGCTTTGGTGACTGTTTCGAAGAAGTCAACCAAGTTTAAAAGGCATGATCTGCCTTTGACAAAGCCAAACTGGGTTGGATCCAAAGTCTGCACATGTCCTATGTTTTTAGTTATGAGGTCCCTTATGATCCTCTCCATGGCTGTGCAGATAAGGCTTGTCAAGCTAATGGGCGGGTAATTTCCAGTCGGTGTGGGGGCACCGCCTTGTGAAGTGGGACCACAGTTGCAGTGAGCCTCCCTGGGTACGTATCCAGAGGTAAGACTTTGATTAAACAGCTGTCCTAGCTGTGGGTTTAATTCCTCATTGAGTTCATGGAGCACACAGCCGGGGACACCATCAGGTCCCATGGATGCTGTGTTTTTGCTTTGGAGAGCAGTTCTCTGGAGATGTTTGGGGGCTGCAATCGTTTGGTATAGATATCTCTCCTTTGGGGAGGGGGAGAAGTTTGCACTGAACCTGTCAGCCAGTATGTTGGCAATGTCTGTAAGATCAGTAATCTTCACATCATTTTGAACTAGTTCTGAGCATATCTGGGAGTTTCCTCCAAGGTTTCTAACATAGCTAAAGAAGGCCTTATGATTGTCTTTTGAGTCTTTAGCTATTTTTCTCGAAATTTGCTTTGGATGATTTTATGAGAGCTCTTAGTTTTTACTTATAGTGATCAAAGGATTTTGCTCTATCTTGTAGTAGCTTCCTCGAGTTTGTTTATGGCTGGGGTCCACCAGACTGGACGCTCAAGAGTCTTTGTTTTGTTTGGGATTGCCTTATCCATGCAGTCCTGCAGGTGCTGGTAGAAGGTGTTTGTAAGTGATTCAGGGAGACCACACTAGTCTTTAGAAGTGTGAAGTCGGCTTTGAGAAGTTCTTACTGTGGTCTTTTTTATTTCAGGTGGGGTGGGATGAGGACCTCCAGCGAGATTAGTTTGTGATCTGATCTCACCAGTGAGGGTATACTTCGGTGTTGAACATTGTGCTCCCATGTTCGTGATGATGAGATCAAGTATGTTATCTCCTCTTGTGGGATGGTGACTAGTTGTTCCATGGCATTTGAGTTTATGAATTCCAGGAACTTTTGTTTGGGCTTGAGTAGTGTTCCCAGTCTATGTTAGGTTAATTGAAGTCACGTAGTATCATGGTGTTTGGTGATACATTTATCCCTCTAGTGTTAAGGCCATGTGAGGTTCCTGAGTTTGTGAGGGTGGCCTGTAACATGCTACAATTTGCAGAGCAGTCTTGCCTATGGTTAATTGCACCTGGATGGTCTCCGACCAGTCTTGAGGTGTGGGTGTCCTTGATGAATATGGATACCCCCTCCTTTCTTGGTATTGTCGAGGTAAAACCTGATAGCTGGGGTGCTCTCAGGAGCCTTGAACCAGGTTTCTGTCACAGCACAGACATCGATGTTCTCCATACTGAGAAGGGCCTCGAGTCGTGCATTTTGAGATTTAGACTTCTGGCATTGAGCAGCATTACCTGGTAGGTTTAGAATTTGAGCCTTGCCTAAAAGGCACTATGGGGTGGCAAGAGCCTTTGCCAATATCCGGAATCCAGGGTGACAGGTGCAAGCCGCCTTGCGAAGCAGCATGGCTTGTCCAGCATGTCATCCCAGGCAGACAGATACTGGATCCCCTTTGAATGACACCAGTGTTTAAGCCAATTGTTAAAGCTGATCATCTTATCTCTGTATTGTGGCATCACTCCTGGTGTAGGTAGCATACTGCTCAAGGTCAGGGTCACCTGCCTGGGCTACATAATCAGAGAGCTCCTCAATGTCTCTTTTCAGGTCGTTTACACCAGTGGACAATGACTGAGCCTTGTTGCCTGTTGAGAGACCTGAGTGCTGTTATGTGGCAGGATTCTGCGCCCGACAGGCAGCTCTCCTTACTCAGTCTGGTGAGGTGTGTCTGACTATGGAGTCACCAATGACTAGTGTGTCTGGCATTGTGTTTGGCCTTAAGGGCTGTGACTGTTTGACACTCTGACTGTGAGGTCTATGTGTTGCAGCTGTTGTGTTCTGAGGTGGTGGTTGTTTGGGTGTCTGCTTTGGTGGCCTCTGCTGTTTTGGTAGATTTTTGATCAGAGCCCGAAAGTACGCCTTTGCCCCGTCTTTGTGTTTATGTGTATGATTTGAGGTTGTAATGGTGCTATGTGAGACTGGGTCTATAGTGTGTGGTAACCTTCTCCTCCTGACTGGTCTTGCCAGTCCTGTGTTGAGAGCTCAGCCTCCAGTTTGTGTTGCATCTCTCGCATGTATTTGTGTTTGTGGGAGGAGGAGAGGGTTGTCTGTGTACATGAGGCAATTGTAACATTGCCTCAGTATTCCCAGGTTCACCAGCTGAGCAGGAGAGGATACTAGCAACTGATCCTCGACATGCTAGAAGGATAGACAAAAACTTTAAAAAGATTCAGGGGATGTGGGTGACCGAAATGGGGGTTACCTTTTGGGCTACTATCTATCACAACAGTGCCCCATCAAGGTAATAAGTACTGTAGGAGCAAGTGCTAGGTTTAACAGATAGAGAATAGTCTACTTGGAGTCAAGTGGAGATGATTTTTTTAGTTATAGGATGCGCTGATTAGATCAGTAGTATAGTTCGAGGAAGGTAGTTTTAAGGGAAAATTTGAAGAGTGGACTCTGGACAAAGCAGCTCAATGCTTCCCCACTCCCCACTGGTAAGCAAGGTAACTTCCTCTCCCCAAACTGGACTAAACTAGTAAAGCAGGAAAAACAAGAGATATTTTTTTCTTTTTTTTTTTTTTTTTTCACAAAACAGGCAGAAACAGGTACAGCAAACACTTATAAATGCTATGAATCAGCTACCAGTCAAATAGTAACAAACAAGGATTCCAAGTGCAATATTGGCAGGCGAAATACAGTCACTAGGTATTCAGATGTGGAAAGCAACAAAAAATATACTTAGTATCAAGAAAAGTCACTTATTCAGCTCTCCGCAGCCTGGATTACTCTGCTGGGCACTGGAGTCTGTGCTGAGCCAGGGGGGCTAGAAAGAGAAACTAAACAACCCCAATAATATACTAGTTACTGGGTTGCTGGAAAACCACAAACTGACAAAAAAGGCAGCTCAATGCTAACTACAACCAAAGCCCAGGAATCAGCTCTCAGCTGTACAGATTTACCCTGGTTACCCAGAGGCAGGGCTCATATATCTGGTCAGTTCCCATTCACATTGTGGTTTACGAGTAGGTTTGTAGTCACCCATTATTGAGTTTGCAGGCAGGGGTAGTGTGGGCACACATCAAAGTTTCATACTTCATACACTCCATGACATCCATGCTTCTACACCCCCCCGCTCTGTTATTCTGTCCTCTTCCTGACATTATGCGAGCGATATCTGAGAAGTATCCCTACAGTTGGCCCTTCCTCCCAGTGGTATTTATGGATTGGTCCACAGTTCATGCAGTAGGACAAGGGGGCCATGCTACTGGGATTTGTCAACATGGCCTTGCATTTGTGTTCTGTTGACTGTGTTAAGTTGTTAGTTGGGACCCCATGAGATACCATACATTGGCACTACGGATGAGGCACAGGCCTTTGACAGAGGACTGTAGGCCATTTGGTAGTGATGCAGGCCATCTGTAGCAGGCTAGTGCATTCTGTCACTCCTACATTCCCAGGCTGCGAGCCAGTGGATTTCCCTGGGATGACAGGGTAAGTGTGCAAGGAGTTAATGGTAATAGTTCCTGTCCATATTGATCCATTGGTCTGGATGCAGGCAAGGTGCTGCTTACAACTAGGGACACACCTGCATAGGACACCTCTTAAGCATGCTGCATTCTGTGGGTATTCCCATACAGAAGTGGGGTCATACTGTACTCATTCCCAAAATCCCAACAGGAAGGATATGACCTGTGATAAATTTGTGGCTGATGGTGGGATGAGCTGAGTGCATGTGTGATATGGAAGCTACTTGCAGCTGACTAAAAATATACCTGGGACATTCCTCGTATGCTGCCTTGTGCGGGGACATAGGCAGTCTCTCATTACTTCATAACTGTGCCTTTTGTGGTCTGCCAGTGATTGGCCAGACTACATCAGTATTCCATACTACACAGACAACTAATGTGCTGCTAACCTGTATGTACAATTCCAAAGTTGTTTGCAGCTGACAGTTATATTTTATGCACTCTGTCTAGAGTATTTCCACCTGTGTACTGTGTGTATGTATGGGCCCACATTCATGACATGTCCATCTTTCAGACGGTGACAGATATTGACATCTGGACTGTGAGTATGGATGACTGCTGATATGGGTATTGCAGAGAAGCATTGTGGTTGGCACTGCAGTTGTCAGAACATGGCCCTGTCAACTACAGTACTACCCATAGGCCACCGAGACACAACTCTCCATGCCTACATGCTTACCACTAACAGACAATATTGAACACACAACAACCTAACACACAGACCCCTGGATATTGTACACATACAACAATCTGCCCTGTAGATTGGGCCTGATTGGGTAATCTGTGCCCCACTGATATTACTCCTCACACTTACGTGTTACTGCATTTCTACATAGGATTATGGAGGGGCACACCTGATGACTTTAAACATTTGCTATGACTATACTGGTATTTCAGGTACTCTGTTGGCTTCCATTTCATATTGTATTCTGACCTATCATGCAGACTGGAGGCATATCAGTAGAATACAGCTCTTAGGTTTTATTGACCTGCATTACAGTTTCAAACTTCTTACCCTTCAGCACTAACATACAACAGCCAGACTTGATGTAGTCTGCCTGTGTAGGTCTGGAGGGGGGCTGTTCACCATTGCCATCAATTGGAGGCCTTAGCCTAGCATTTCTTTATGGTCACCTACACCTGTCCTGCTGGCTGAGGCTGGTGGTGGGTATGTGAGCCTCACTGACATGCATGTGTGTATCCTATGACACACATTTGGGCCACCACATGTACTGCAGTGGAATTTTTCACCTTGTCTAGTACTGCCTAGTATGTTGACACCAGTATTTTTTATGGATTTCATGCTGCCCATATAGGTGTCCACTATCTGCTGCCATCCCATTCAGCCACCCAATTCCTTTGCATACTCATGTCCATACCATAGATATAACTATCAGAACATACTACTCCATTCAGTGATTGATAGAAAGAGTGACTTATCTTGTGGCTGAGCCAGTACTGAGGATGGTGCTGGAGGGCTGACTTTGTTGGATGCACATAGTACACCTCCTACACGGTAAAGCACAGGTAGTGTCATGTTTGGTATCCTTTTAGTCAGAGAGAGGTGTCATTCCCTGGATCCCTACCGTGTCAGTGTATGTGCTATGTATTGCCTCTTTGCCAAGACCTGGGCATACTGGGCATGCCTACATGGGCAGGCTCAGGTAGTTCCTCCTCAGAGTCACTCTGTCCCTGTGATGGTCTTGGCAATGGTGGGGGGGCTGTGTGTCTTGCCCCATGCTGTTCCTGCTGCAGCTGTTTCTGCAGGATCATATTGTGTAGCATGGCACATACTATGAACATCTGTGTGTATGTAGCTGGAATATGTCCAGGCAATGGAACCATGACTTGAGCATCCCAAACACACTCTCTATTATGATTCTGGTTTCGGGTGCCTCATTGTCATCAGCCATAGTCAGCCAGCATCCCCACTAGGTGGACATATGGGATGTCCCCAATGGCAAATGACTGGTACAGCTGTGTCATATGCCAAATGTGGGAGTTATGATAGCTTCCAGGGTTGCCAGCACATTCAAGATAATGCCCTGGGCAAAATGACCTGGCAGTTGATGGAGGGGAAGCCTTTATGTAGACCCTACCCCACTCACTGGGTGGTGCTTTGATGTCAGTCTATAGCACCCACTATCTCAGGGTATTCTGCTATTTGGTGGAAGAACCTGATATTGCTGGTCAACGCCTCATGGGTGTTGAGGAAATATATGTGCTCACTGGCATGTGCTGACATGACATCCAGGAACTGGTGAAGTAAACTGGATGCTGATACCAAGGTACTTGTAAATATTCTTATGCTTACACATACCTTGGTATTGACTGGTATCGACTGGGATGGGATCACCATGAAAATAAGAAAAGGCTCTGTTTGTGAGGTGGGACAGGCACAGCTCAACAATTCCCTGTCCACCTTATAGCTCCACTATCTCCATGGTAGGTTACCCTGGGTCTGTACCACCACCCTCAGCCTCTTGTACATATTGATGTATAGTGACAGCAGCCCCTAACATTTTGTTAGTTTTGTCAGGTAAAATGTCCCTTCTGTCTACACTGGTGGTGTAGAGTTTGTGGAAAACAGACAGAAATGTACCTGCCAGCTATGCTAGTTCTCCTTGATTGCCTTTCCTATTGCCTTCCCATTTAAGCCCGCACACCATACATACCCAGTGCTCAGATGTGAACAGTGCTGCTATTTCCTGTTTTTTTTTTTTAAAACCACGCAAGAGCAGAAACACACCCGCTAGGGCAATGTAAACCAGCTTCAGACACACCCCTGCCTTGCTGTAAGCTAGCTACTACAGGCCCACCATATAGTACACAGCATGCATGTACATCCCCTTATGAGGTCATCCTGGGCAAGCTAACACTGATACAGCCAGACCTGATGTAGTCTGCCTGAGTAGGTCTGGAGGGGGGCTGTTCACCATTGCCATCAATTGGAGGCCTTAGCCTAGCATTTCTTTATGGTCACCTACACCTGTCCTGCTGGCTGAGGCTGGTGGTGGGTATGTGAGCCTCACTGACATGCATGTGTGCATCCTATGACACACATTTGGGCCACCACATGTACTGCAGTGTAATTTTTCACCTTGTCTAGTACTGCCTAATATGTTGACACCAGTATTTGTTATGGATTTCATGCTGCCCATATAGGTGTCCACTATCTGCTGCCATCCCATTCAGCCACCCAATTCCTTTGCATACTCATGTCCATACCATAGATATAACTATCAGAACATACTACTCCATTCAGTGATTGATAGAAAGAGTGACTTATCTTGTGGCTGGGCCAGTACTGAGGATGGTGCTGGAGGGCTGACTTTGTTGGATGCACATAGTACACTCCCTATACACGGTAAAGCACAGGTAGTGTCATGTTTGGTATCCTTTTTACTGTATGTGCGAGTCAGAGAGAGGTGTCATTCCCTGGATCCCTACCGTGTCAGTGTATGTGCTATGTATTGCCTCTTTGCCAAGACCTGGGCATACTGGGCATGCCTCCTTCTGCCTACATGGGCAGGCTCAGGTAGTTCCTCCTCCGAGTCACTCTGTCCCTGTGATGGTCTTGGCAATGGTGGGGGGGCTGTGTGTCTTGCCCCATGCTGTTCCTGCTGCAGCTGTTTCTGCAGGATCATATTGTGTAGCATGGCACATACTATGAACATCTGTGTGTATGTAGCTGGAGAGTACTGCAAGGTTCCACCAGATATGTCCAGGCAATGGAACCATGACTTGAGCATCCCAAACACACTCTCTATTATGATTCTGGTTTGTGCGTGTGCCTCATTATGGAGTTCTTGTTCAGGTGTGTGTGCATTTCTGAGAGGTGTCATCAGCCACGGCTCCAGTGCGTAGCCAGCATCCCCCACTAGGTGGACATATGGGATGTCCCCAATGGCAAATGACTGGTACAGCTGTGTCATATGCCAAATGTGGGAGTTATGATAGCTTCCAGGGTTGCCAGCACACACATTCAAGATAATGCCCTGGGCATCGCAAATGACCTGGCAGTTGATGGAGGGGAAGCCCTTGCGGTTTATGTAGACCCTACCCCACTCACTGGGTGGTGCTTTGATGTGTATGTGCGTGCAGTCTATAGCACCCACTATCTCAGGGTATTCTGCTATTTGGTGGAAGAGACGCATATTGCTGGTCAACGCCTCATGGGTGTTGAGGAAATATATGTGCTCACTGGCATGTGCTGACATGACATCCAGGAACTGGTGAATTAACTGGATGCTGATACCTGTGAGATCCCCATGATATCCCCAGTTGCCCTTTGGAAGGTACTTGTGGCTAGTATTCTTATGCTTACACATACCTTGGTATTGACTGGTATCGACTGGGATGGGATCACCATGAAAATAAGAAAAAAGGGAGAAATAAGCTTTTATACCCTCTATTGGCTCTGTTTGTGAGGTGGGACCGGCACAGCTCAACAATTTGCTGTAGAATGTCCCTGTCCACCTTATAGCGCTCCACTATCTCCAGCTCATGTAGCCCCTGGTAGGTTACCCTGGGTCTGTACACTCTTCTTCTCCTCCTCCTCACTGTGGGATGGTCATCAGCATTCACATTCTCACCACCCTCAGCCTCTTGTACATATTGATGTATGAGAGTGACAGCAGCCCCTAACATTTTGTTAGTTTTGTCAGGTAAAATGTCCCCTTCTGTCTACACTGGTGGTGTAGAGTTTGTGGGAAAAAAACAGACAGAAATGTGTTTGCATTGTTTATAGTAGTGTGCTGAGCTGCTGCCTGTGTAATTGGCTGACTCTGCTACATTTCACCTGCCAGCTATGCTAGTTCTCCTTGATTGCCTTCCTACTTCTGTTTTCCCTTCCTATTGCCTTCCCATTTAAGCCCCGAGGCACACCATACATACCCAGTGCTCAGATGTGAACAGTGCTGCTATTTCCTGTTTTTTTTTTTTTTTTTGTTAAAACCTGGTGCGCAGCGAGCACACCCGTTTAGGCAATGTAAACACTGCTAGGCAGCTTCAGACACACCCCTTCCTTAGCTGTGCTTAGCTAAGGGCAAACACGGACCATATAGCTTACAGCATGCATGACACATCCCCTTATGAGGTCATCCACCTCCTATATTATACAATGATGTTGCTGAACCTACACAGTTGGGTGCAAGCTAACACTGATGAGAGGAAATCTGTGATTCAGTATCAGTCCGTCATTTGCATAAACCAGAATGCTAATTCATAGTTACCAGACTCACACTGAGCCTTCCCCCTTAGCAACCCCTATTCCCTGGTATTATCTTATGCATGCCATTGACTATTATGGCAAAATGCTGATTAGGGTATAAAAGCTTATTTCCCCCTTTTTTCTTATTTTCATGGCAATCCTGTTTGCTCACCACTGCCCTACGCTTAAACGGCAGAGATCAGCCAAAAAAATAAATATACTTGTTTTTTAAAAAATTGCAACTATTTTTCATGTAAATGGCCATATATTTGGCCATTGGCATGCCTGCTACATTGAATACATGCTTTCTTTCGAGTTGTCATGCCTCCGTTTTGTAACTTGCAGAAATGTATTCTGTTAGTAACCAAATACATTTCTGCAGGTTACACTATTCCTGCACAGATGCTTGCCTACTTCCTGGATCATTAATTCACCTTATTTGCATGGTTTCCACCAGAAAATTAGGTAATTAGCATATAGCAATGGTGTCCATGCGGGAATGGTGTAGGAGCGCTCATGCATGTCCTGGGAGCTCAACCCTGGATCACTCAGTGGCCATATTGCATGCAGCCACTCTTGCGTTATTCCTGCACTCCATGCAGAGCTTGCTGAATCCAGGGGTATGTCTGCTACTATCAAGCAGAGAGCTGGAAGTGGAATGCAGAAGTCCAATGAATACACCATTTGGTAGCATCCTGTTTAAATGGGTCTATATTAATTCTCGAAAGACTTTTCCACAGAACGCTACATCGTTGACCTGTATTAAGCAAAATTCACTTCTGCAATTTGCTAAATATTTAAAGGGCAAACAAATACTTTCCCCACAACCCAACAGACCCAAATGTAGATAAACCAAACCCACCCATGTGGGGAGCTGCCCCCCCCCCACCCTAACTAAATATACCAGCTCCGAGATCGCACTACAGTGGAGAAAAGGGCAAAGTTGTGTAGTTGGGCAACTACGTCTTTACTCTAAGTTTTCAGCAAATCGTTGAAGTCAGTTTCACTATGTATGGGTTGATGATGTAGCTTTTGGTGGACATGTTTTTCGAAGATCTGATATAGGTCTGTTTAAACATATACGTGACTATCAATGAGAAAAATCTCAGAATAATGACTTACTCCTTTATGGCCAAAACTAAGTGGTAAAGTGGAATGGCTTATAGCTAGCATGGCAGTTATAAGGGCTTGTAATCAGAGAGAGAAAGAGAGAGACACAGTATTTGTTCAGCACATTAATAGGATCTACAAGTACAGTACATTGTACAATATTTGGAAATATAGATACCCTAATGTCCAAATATGAGTTCAGAAATAAAATTCCTTCTATTAGTGAGCCAAGACACAAATCAAATTGTGATAAAGAGACACTTAAGCTAAAAAGATATGCAAACTCAAGAAGACAGGTAAGAAAAAGTAGTTCCTGAAATCTGTCTCAGATAACTTTCATTTTCGGGTTTATAATATGATATGGACAGAAGTTGCTCCAGTGGTGTGGAAGGTCAAAGCTCCGCATATGGGCCATGTGACACAAGCTTGAATAGTGTCTCATGTCACCTGATGGAATGACAGAAATTACATCAGCGCCTATCCCGGGGGGAGGATAGTGCTAGGCATGATATAATGAGCTCTGGTGGATGCCAAGACTCAAATGTATTAACACTAGGCTAAGGGGAAGGAGGAAGCTGAGTAGGAATGTCTGCACTATGCCAGGAGGTAGACCCAGTCTACACCTACTATGTCATCACAGGAAAGGGGGGGGGCTGAGGAATTCTTTCAATAAAAAAGTCCTTCATTGGACAGATGGCATCCCATCTGCCAAGTCCATCTCACCTGCTTGATTGGTGCGGAATATAACCCTTGAAACCTGCACAAGAAGGAAGGAATATTCTCTGAGCATGATGTATGTGTTAACGTAGACTCTCCTGACAAAGTGAACAGTATGAATCTACAGTTTAGGACTTGCACTGTGCCAGCAGTGAGGGCTTGATGGTCAGTGGCTGGAGAAGAAAAAAATATATATAACTTGAATACAGATGAGAGAAGCATTACCAGCCAATGCCTGCTTACCTGTTAGGGGTGGGGTTCAGACTTGTGTGCTGTGGCATGCCTAAGACAGGAAGTCTGGGGGAAAACTGAACCAATGATGGTAACTTTAACCATTAACATTAAGGGTGGAACAAAGGGGGAACCACATTTTTGCACTGATAAGTGTGAGGATTTACTAACACTTTTTTCACTGATAAGTGTGGGAATTCCTTAACACCATCTACTGCACAGCCCCCCTGGGTATTTAGAGAGCGAGAATCTAGCAGACTGCTAACTCATTGAGCAATATTAATAACACAATGCCAGCCTTCATCGTTATTGCAGCTAACCCTCTCCAACAGATGAGGAACTTGTGATCTAAATTCTAAGGGGACATCTGAATACATTGACATAGGTAGCTGTGGAGGTTGTCAAGAGAGGTGCAACTCAGATAGCTTCCAATAAGTTGGATAAAAAAAAGTGCAGAAAAAGATGGTTTGATAATACTTCATGTCAAAGAAAATATTCATTCTGTAAAAAGTGAGGTGAGTAGATATACTATACTGATGTCAAATGACTAGGAAGCTCATAAAAGGTTGTTGTCCTTTTGCTTAGTCCCCCCCCCCACAAAACACATAACTATTGTGAAGGTGTGGCCAATATTTGGACATAGGCATAGCCCTTAGTACAACTCCCAAATGCTAGTCATTCCAGACAGATTCTTGTTTTTGCCCTATGAGTGGTCAATATCAGTCTGATTGGGTGTTATTTTCCAGTTTCCACTTACTGGAACATCAATTTCCCTGCTGCTGTTAAAATGCAGCTGAAAGCTTGCAGTTCATACTGCTTTTGTCTTTGTTTTTCAGAGTGTTTCTCTTTTCCTTGTATTTGTGCAACCATGGATTTAGTATGTACAAGTACATGTAGAGGAGAGGGATTCAATATATTGTGGGGCATGATATTTAAGGGCCTTGTGATGTTGATCAGTGGTGAATGACCATTTGGGGCTCTACATGATTGGATCTCAGTCCATTACAGAGATGCAGCTTTTCACTGTAAAGTCTATTTCTGCTTAGAGCAACACTGTCACTGGATCTTAACGTTCAACGAACCACTCCTTGAGCCAATAACCTAAGACCACAAGTTAAAAAAACACCTTTATTCGATCCACATAAAATTGTTGACTGTGCAAAATTTAATCCACAAAAGCAGATCAATAATCCACTGTGTAGGAATAATCCACAAAACAGGTCAAGCGCTTTCGTCGATAGACTTCATCAGAACAGTTAATAATGGATACTGAAACCATTTATATATATACCTCTTGTTTCTTTCGCAATATATCCTGTTCGCTGGTATTACGGTTCCACTGTTCTGCTTCTCTTATGATCAAAGACATTTGCTCAACAATCTACTCTTTTTCAGTTCTTTATCAATTTGCAATGAATTAGCAGCAAGCTTGGCACAGAATGTCAACGGTAGCACGAGTACAAACAAACCTTGAGAAGGAGAAAAGTCACTGGATCTTCTTCAAGACACAAATATTTCATTGTCGTGGCAATCCAATAAGTGAAATCCAATCAAAATTCCTCCTGAATTACTTGTGACGCTATTGAATGCAAAGCTAACTTTTGGTGGCTTGTTCAAAAGCGTTCTAAAATATTATTTTTGACATTTGGACTTTTTCATTTAACCTGAGTAGTTATGTAGTTTTGTGGAAGCTGATGTATAATTAAGTAATGTTATTTAAAAAAAAAACAAAAAAACATATACCATGGGATTCATTAACAATCCTTTAGGCTTCTTGCTAAGCCTACATGATTTCAACATGCTAGTGTGCTGAGCAGCATTGCTAATCAAATATGCACGCTGCTCATTGCTCCTACATATTTGCAAGCACCTTTTTATGGACAGCAATAGTGTTTCCAACCATAGAAAGGCATTTGCAAGCACAAGCACAGATTGTAAACAAAATGGCTTCCCTATAGGCAAGAGCACATGCTGTAGCCAAGAAATACTAAGGGTAAGTACAGTGAAAGAATTCTGAAGGAGCATACCTGTCAATCTCTTGTGCAAGAAATCTGGACAAAGCCAAAGATAATGGGGGACAAAGCTGAAAAACAGGGACAATTTTTAATTGTTGTACTTAAAAAGCATTTTCAAAAGGGTATGAAATCTAAAACTCAAATGCCTGTCATTATTTAATGACATCACTCCTCAAAGATTTGCCAGGAAACCACAAATTTTATGAGAAAAAGACCAAAAATTTGAGGTAAAAATCTGGACATTCTGCAGAAATCTGGACACTTGAAAGATATGTGAAGGAGTGGAAGTGAAATGGGGGAATTGTACACAAATAACATTTGCTGTACTGCAGAAGTAATTAAGACAGGAAGAGAAATATTGAAAATGTAGTCATATACTGCAGGCAAATGTGCTGATGTGTCAACAAAACTTTTGTAAGATATAAATACTGCCACATTGATGTGATTAAACAATAACTGGTGAGTGGGTGTGAGTATATTGAGTATTTACCCATGATTTGCATGGTGAGTGATTAAACAAACCCAACCATGGGTAAATCCTCATACACCCACACCATAGAGTTGGTTATTGCTATTATACAATGACATTATGTAAAAAAGAAATCATTTACTTTTCTTTAATAATGTCTGGTTTAGTGGTGCCATAGTGTTCCTCCACTCTGTTTCCTCATACTTCAGCATTTATTGATGTACTATGCATGCATGTGGGATGTTGAAAACAAGCAATGGAGTAAGGAAGATCTCCTTTGCTTTTTTTTTTTTTTTTGTTATTTAAACTATAAAATCCAGATAGTTTAGGGATACAACAGAGACAGGGCAGAAATATAAGGAAAATCAAGTATGTTTCTTTAATTTTCCAGAACATACCTGATTTTCTTTGTATGTGCTCCGCTCTCCATATGTACCACTTAACCTCTTAGCTCAAGAAATGTGGACAAATCCTTAATAATGGGGGACAAAGGACCCAAACTAGGCAATGCTCATAAATGTTGCTCTTAATAACTTAGAAAGCTGCTAAAATAACAAGATTTGTGTTACTGTGCATCCTTTGAAGGATATGAAGTCTGAAATTGAAATGCGTGTCATTATTTAGTGACTTCACTACTCAGTGATTTGTCAGTAAACTACAAATTTTATGAGGAGCATGCCAAAAATCTAGACATTCTGTGAATCTCTGGACAACTGAGACGTATACCTCTGTAGTATATATTTATAAAAGAAAGTCTGTCCGCTCAATGGTACTTCAATGATCGGACTTTTATCTGTTGGTATATGGTTGATTTACAGCAGCCACGCTGGTTGACTAACCAATAAATGTGCTAATTTTTGAATAGTAACACACCATCATTATATAATCGTAATTAATCTTGATGACAATACTTTACTTATTCCCATAAATAAAAATGGACATGCTAACAAAGAATGTGAGAGGGACATAAATGCTGCAATATAACATAGGGGAGCTAATGTGATATACATGTTAATAAAATGATGAGTTGAGATAACAGTTACCAAGGACAGTGGATACATTATGGGATAAATGCATACACTGAAGTTATTTAGATGTACATTATATACGGAAAATTTATGTATCCAAGACAATACCACTGCTGTATTCTCCACTTCAGTAGATATACACAATAACAATGAACTTCTGTTGTGTAATGTAGAGCAGAAGGGGACATGTTTTTACAAATAACTGTTATTGGTACCTATAGGAAAGTAGTTTAGCACCTATAAACATGTAATAGACAAAGCTGGGTTGCATAGTCATGTAAATGCTAAATGTTAATATAATAACACTCAACTTACATAAGTGACAAATGACAACAGTAATTGGCACTTCATGATTTCAAGTTTTCCACTGGTAATTTGCAAACGTCTCAGACATCATTATACTGAGCATGCTCACATGTAATTACAGCAAACAGTAACCAATCTGCAATTCAACAGTGCCAACAGACAAGAAAGTTTAATAGCAGAGGCCCAATCACAATTTCTGATGATCTGGCAGCAGTACACTAAGAAACGTTTTATGGAAGGCCTCATCTGCCATTAAGCTGTACAGTGTGAAGAAAAGAACTACAATAATAAAGAAATGTTTGGATGAAGACATGCAATACAGAATCATAATTATTTCAGAAATAATTAATACCTGTGAGCAATGAATGACATAATAAATATTAGCATCTTGTCATTTTTGAATACATGTTTGTGTCTTTCGGCTTTTCCCCATTAGGGGTTGCCACAGCGGAACTCTAGTCCGCTAATGATTGGCAGTAGAGTTTTATGTGCTGGCTTGCCGGGCCTAACGCACAACCTTCAACGAAGGAACACCCATTCAAGCATGTCCCACACAGAAGACACTCTAACTGAGAATCGAACGGGCAACGTCTAACTGTGAGGTGACATACTAGGAGAGATATCAGAGAAATGCATATAAATCATGGATGCCACAGAAATATGCATATTGGTTGTGTCATGAAGAACACCCTTGTAGGACTTACATTACTTTCCTATCAAAAGGCAAGGCCTGAAAAAAGGGATCTTCTGACTGTGCCATAACTATATTCTGCATGTGGGCCACTGCTGTCTGACACAGTTGCCTGATAGACAGATATTACCAGATTCAAACTCCTGCCTGTGATTATTAAGCTCTCTACAGACCTTTGTATCGACTGCATGTGCCACAGGAGATAATGGAGGCTGTCACATATAACTGAAATCAATGTATGAAGTAAGAAAGGAGTTATGAATTTAATTTGAACAATCAGATTTAGTCAGAATGCTGAAAAGGACCTATGCATGTTACTATCCTAACAATAGCAACCAGTACAATATGAGCACTTCTTTGCCAAGGAAACTGTTTACATCTTTTAGTGCACAAATACACACTGTCCCAGAACTGAACCTCAGCCTATCTGCAGGTATGCAAGGCAGTCTTCAATGAATGTGCCACAGGAGTACTCACAGCACAACATGCCCAGAGTAACTGTTTCACTGCCATGCAATCACAACATATGATTATGTATCATTGTCCAACAACAACAAAATTGGATGCAAATAACTAGATGCAATGTTTTTTGTGTAATGCTGTTACATTCATATAATGTTCCCTTTTCAGGAAGTCTGCTGGATGAAACACAAGTGCTACGGTGGAAGTCTTAATATAAGGGTGACACTCCACTTATGTTAAGTCATTACATCATATGACTGAGTCATAAACAATCTCTAAGATAAAAGGTATGGTGGAAGCCTCTCCCACTGTAAACGGACACATTATAACTGTGGTGGATGCAATTCATGCATTACAGTACAAGGCCATGCAATGCTAACAGTCACTGAATGTGGGTTTTGAACACATGAGCATCTGACTGCAAAAAATACATGATATTGTAGAGGATGAATGAACCACAGTGGAAGTGTCGCTACAATTGTGACGTATGTTGGTATGTGAAGGCATTATATCATGTTACTGCTGCAGGGGATATGTGTGCTGTTATTGCCGTAATAAGGCAACAGCATATAGAATATTGTCTCATTCCCTCTTGCCAGAGCAGAAAGCTTACTACAAATGTTATGTAAGGAAAATTTAATCACATGTCATTATTATTCTGAGTAAAAGCATTGCTATGTGAGAAATTATCAGAGCTTTTTGTTAGAGGAATCAAAATCTATATGTGTACACAACAGATGTGTTTGACAACAATGTTAGCGACATGTGCAGCACAGTAAGACTGGCACAATGTAGTCTGAGCAGTAATGGTTGGATTTTAACTAACTAACTAACTAACTTACTAACTAACTAAGATCATAAGATAGAGAAAAGTGCCTGAATTGTAAGCACCGCATGACATGTTGCTGTACAGCTCTGACAGTGCCCAGTTAAATGGATGATATCATCGTTTATTACCGATGTTTACGATAAAAAGTGGTCGAAGGGCACAATAACACTGTACCGCTACACATCATATTTGTATTTGAAGAGTAGACTACACAGTATGAGAGTAAAAAACACACTCACAGCTAGACTCAAACCACAAACTACAAAGCACAGTAGCAAAGTCTTGCACCACAGGGGAAATTGCATTACAACTTTGAGATGCTGCAGTCATGTAAATATTATGTAATCATTGTGTTGGCAAAAATGCACTTTCCTTAGGAATGCTCAAAATCTGCTAGTTTAACACTGTGCCTCTGTGTAACTGTACATAATGGTAGTTGTGAGGTAGCCATCTGTGAATGACAGTAATCACATAGCTTCATCAGTAAGTATTAAGCTCACAAACCTTGCAGGACATTTTAAGCCTAGGCAATTTCCCATTTTGTGCTCAAAAATAACCTATCCCATTTGGTTAAACATTGGCCTTATCCATCCCAAAGTTGATAATAATATTTCCCCAAGTGAGAATAATTGGGATCATATCAAAGATAATTTGAGGGGACCCATGCATGGGATAAATTATTTAGGAGCTGCCTCTGTCCTTTAGTAGTACAGGGAGTATTCCTGAGGTAAATTTCTGTTTCCCTTTCATAGATCCAAGCTATACTTGAAAATGGACAAGGATGGACTTTATTTTACATGGTCGCAGAGTTTGTTCCACAGCAGCGATATCCTCTGCAAAATATACCTGTCTCCCCATACTGTTCTGTTGATGTTACAGAAGAGGTGTAGATCCCTACACTGAGTATTTATGATGCCATTTAACTTGCTGATGTGCAGTAACTCCATCAGTAATGGATCAGAGGATTTCCTTGCAGTCAGACATAGATCACCTCTTAGCATTCTGTAGGATACAAAGTATCACAATAGACTTTGAGTTGGTCCATGTAGGACATGTTGTTTAGACCTTGCATCCTTTTAGTGAGGTAGCTCTGTGGGCATTCCAGCTGTTGCATGTGTCTAGACAAATACATGCCAAAGGGGGAACTATATTCAATCTAGACAAATACATGCCAAAGGGGGAACTATATTCAATCACTGTCCTAATGAAAGCTGAGTAAAGAGAGCCAATGACATCCGTAAATCTAGACACAATTCCTTTGTTTATAAGCTGTGCAATATAGAAGGACTTTCTTACAACAATAGACACATGGTGGTCAAAAGTTAGATCACTGTCCACATAAATTCCCAAATCCAGAACAACTGGTTCAACGTTTAGGAGCATATTTTCAGTGTGATTGCTTCCTGGGGTGAATGACTTCTGAAAGAATACAATAATGCATTTTTTGGCACTTAGTTTCAGATCATGATATTGACACTGATTATTTATTTGAGACAAACCTTTATGCAATATGTAAATCATTTGGGGATTCGGTGACTGCTCCAAGCTTGCAGTCATCTGCAAACATAATCATAGGCTCATAGGTTCATAGGTCCATACTAGGCTATCTGCCCTAGGGCATTTATAAGCCTAGCCAGAATGTGTTTGGCTTTCGCCACCCATTTTAAATTAATTTTGCTATGCCCTTTTTCGAGGTTAGTATACTGTGCCTCTGTCTAACAGTGACACAGAAGTGATACCCGGGTTAAACCTACGATCTCCCATCCACTCATCAAGATTCCTCTTGAAGAGAGTCAATGGGGGACTCTGCCTAACCTGGACTGGGATTTTATTCCAGAGTGAAGGGAGCCTCTGGGTTATGAATCTGTCCCTCCAGCATGTCCTATTTATTTCAGTGCTGAGGTTCAAGTCTCTTGAGCGCGTAGCTCGATGGGATTTGGATTTTCTGAGGTGCAGCATGTCCATTAATTCCGGGTTGGACATGGCTTTATACGTCAGGCACAGATCGACCCTGAACAGGCAGTATGCCACTGATTAGAGCTGGAGTTTCTTTAACCAGGCAGCATATGGCATCTGTTTGAGCCCTTTGATCCTCTTGGTGAGGTACTTTTGGGGTCTTTTCAGTTGCTGCAGGTGTCTGGTAAGGTACATCCCAAAAGGGGCATTGTACTCAATTATGGGCCTGATGAGGATGAGTAAAGAGGCACGATGACCTCCCCTGATCTAGATGTGAATCCCTTCATGATTAGGTGGGCTATATAAAATGTTTTTCTAACCACTTTGGCCACGTGGTTGTCAAATGAGAGACTGCTATCAACTTGGGTCCCCAGGTTCCTAATTACTTCTTCTGTACTTAATGGATTACCAACTATGTGGTAATTTGTAGGCACTTTGTTTTGCCAAAGGGATGACTATACACTTTTTGGCGTTTAGCTTGAGGCCATGGCTCTGGCACCAGTTGTCTGTTTCTATGAGGCCCTTTTGGAGGATGCTTGTGTCAGCTGGAGAGTCTATTATGGCACCCAGTTTGCAGTCATCTGTGAACTTGGTCAGCCACAGTCCTTCCATGTTGGCCTGTACCTCCAAGAAATATATACCGAACAAGAGAGGTCCCAGGACTGAGACTTGTGGGACACCACTTGTAACTGGTTTGGAGTCTGACATGGCTCCAGCAATTCTAACCATGTGGGTTCTGTCCTTGAGCCAGTTTGCAACCCATCTAGTGAAATAGGGGTTTATATTTAAGCTGGTGAGCTTATCTATAATGCCCGAGTGGGGTATTGTATCGAAGGCTTTTGCGAGGTCCAGGTAGGCTGTGTGGACCACCTTCCCCTCATCAATGGCCTTGGTGACTGTTTCAAAAAAATCAACAAGGTTTAAGAGGCAGGATCTGCCCTTAACAAAGCCAAACTGGGTAGGATCCAGTGTCTGTAGGTCCCCAATATCTTTATTTATGAGGTCCATGATGATCCTTTCCATAGCTTTGCAGACCAAGCTAGTCAGGCCTATGGGCGATAGCTTCCAGGATCCGTTGAGGCACCACCTTTGTAGAGAGGGACCACTGTTGCTGTACGCCACTCTTTGGGTACATATCCTGTAGTAAGGCTGAGAATGAATAGTAGTTTTATGTTTGGGTTTAGCTCTTCTTGGAGTTCATGTAGGACGCAGCCCGGGACACCGTTTGGTCCCATTGAAGCTGTGTTTTTTGCTTTGGAGAGGGCGGCTCTTACCTGAGCATCTGAGATGTCAGGGGGGCAGCACTCTGCTGGTATAGATATTTGCCCTTTTGGTGGGGAGGGGGGGGAGAAGTTTGCGCTGAACCTGTCAGCTAGGATGTTGGCAATGTCTGTGGGTTCGATGTATTTTTTGTCATTTTGGACTAATTCTGAGCATATCTGGGCATTCCCACCCAGGTTCATAACATAACTAAAGAAAGCCTTGTGATTATCCTTAGTGTCCTGTGCAATTTTTCTCTCGAAACTGGCCTTAGATGATTTTATGAGTGCCCGTAGTTTTTTGCTAATACTGATCAGAGATGCCTTCCCTTTTTGAGATTTTGTTCTATCATTTAGTAACTTCCTCCTTCTATTGTATAGTTTGTTTATGGTTGGGGTCCACCAGACAGGATGTCTGCCTTTGGATGACTGGGTCTTGGTTTTATTTGGGATTGCATGATCCATGCATTCCTGAAGGTGTTCATAGAATGCATTTATAAAGGAATCTGTGGTCTGGGCCATATTTTCCACAGGCCCGGGGGCTTTGAAGGATTCCACCTCGGTTTTGAGGAGTGTGAAATTTGCTTTAGAGAAGTTTTTCACTGTGGTTTTCTGGGCAGGAGGTGGGGTCAGGATGTGAATATCCAGTGAGATTAGTTTATGGTCTGATCTTACCAGTGAGGGATACACTTCTGGTCTGGAGCATAGAGTCCCCATGTTAGTGATGATCAGGTCCAGTATGTTTTCCCCTCTTGTGGGAGTGGTAACAAGTTGTTCCATAGCATTTGAGTTTATAAATTCTAGGAACCTTTGGGCTAGGGTGTTGGAGCTAGAGTAATGCTCCCAGTCTATGTTTGGGTAGTTGAAGTCGCCCAATATAATGGTGTTTGGAGAGACCTTCATATTTTCCAGTGTTCTCAGGAAGGCCGAGTGGGGTTCCTGGGTTTGGGAGGGTGGTCTGTAGCAGGCTATAAACTGGAAGGCAGTTTTACCCACTGTTAGTTGCACATGGATAGTCTCTGATGCTTCGTGCTGTGCCACCAACCTGGAGGTGTGGGTATCTTTGACAAATATTGATACTCCCCCTCCTTTTGTGGTTCGGTCCAAGTTTAGGGGCCGAAAAGCATGGTATGAGGTATAACCTGGTAGTGCTGGGGTGCTCTCAGGAGCCTTGAACCAGGTTTCTGTTACTGCACAGATATCGATGTTCTCCATGCTAAGGAGAGTTTCGAGTGTGTGCATCTTGAGATTTAGACTTCTGGCGTTGAGTAGCATTACTCTTAGTTTCTTATCCCTTGTGATACCTATGGAGGTGGGTTTGTCTTTTAAGCCTTGCCTAAAAAAGGCACTATAGGGGTAGCAAGAGCCTTTGCCAATATCCAAAAGCCCAGGGGTCACAGGTGCAAGCTGTCCCTAGTGAAGCATCGTGGCTTGTTGAGCATGTCATCCCAGGCTGACAGGCATTGGATCCCCTTTGAATGACACCAATACTTAAGCCAGTTGTTGAAATTGATCATCTTGTCTTCATATTGTGGCATCATTCTTGGTGAGGGTAAGATGCTACTCAAGGTCAGGGTCATACCGTCCTGGACCACATGCTCAGAGAGCTCCTCTATGTCTCTTTTTATGTAGTCCAGGGAGGTACGTCTCAGGTCATTCACACCAGCATAGACAATGACTGAGTCATATTTGTACTTGCCTTGGAGTGACCTGAGTGCTTGTGTTATGTGGCGGATCCTAGCGCCCGACAGGCAGCTCACCGTGACCTTCTCCTTGTTCAGCCTGGTGAGCAGGACGTCAGTGTGCCTGACGATAGAGTCACCTATTACAAGTGTATCAGGTGTGTTGTTTAGCCTTAAGGGCTGTGACTGTTCGGCACACTGGCTTTGTGAGCTATGTGTTGCACATGTTTTGTTTTGGGGTAGCGGTTGCTTGGGTGTCTGCTTTGGAGGTCTCTGCTGCTTAGGCAGATTTTTATTTAGAAAAAACGAACAACAGCAGAAATGGAAACCAAGTTGCTACACCACAGAATGAAACAACAAAGCCAGTATACAAATAAGGTTCTGTATTTATTCTCTAGCACCTCGGCCACAGTAAGCCTTCAAGGAGTAACACATAGCACAGACAAAAACGTTTATATAGCATCAGCTATTAACAGCAGTCAAACACTCAAACAATTAAATCATTAGAATTAATTAAAATACAATTCAAACAAATTTAAAGTGCATTCCAGGCAAAATCAAATAACACTTCTCCAGCAACAATCTGTATTCAAACCCCTAGGAATTAGGGTTTCATACTTCAAAATAAAAATAGTTTATTTCTTTAAAAGTGCATTCTTAATCAAATTCTCATTTAGTTCACTTATAAAAACCTGTTCTAAAATGGTTGCTGTTAAACTATCACATTTACCATCATGACATTCATAAAAATGCTGAGCTAAAGGACTCTCTAATTTTTTTACCCTAATATCCCTCAAATGTTCCAATAGTCTCACCTTAAACATTATCTTCGTTTGGCCAATATAAAACTTATTACAACCACATCTGATGGCATATATCACTGTCCACATAAATTCCCAAATCCAGAACAACTGGTTCAACTTTTAGGAGCATATTTTCAGTGTGATTGCTTCCTGGGGTGAATGACTTCTGAAAGAATACAATAATGCATTTTTTGGCACTTAGTTTCAGATCATGATATTGACACTGATTATTTATTTGAGACAACCTTTATGCAGTATGTAAATCATTTGGGGATTCGGTGACTGCTCCAAGCTTGCAGTCATCTGCAAACATAATCATAGGCTCATAGGTTCATAGGTTCATACTAGGCTATCTGCCCTAGGGCATTTATAAGCCTAGCCAGAATGTGTTTGGCTTTCGCCACCCATTTTAAATTAATTTTGCTATGCCCTTTTTCGAGGTTAGTATACTGTGCCTCTGTCTAACAGTGACACAGAAGTGATACCCGGGTTAAACCTACGATCTCCCATCCACTCATCAAGATTCCTCTTGAAGAGAGTCAATGGGGGACTCTGCGTAACCTGACTGGGATTTTATTCCAGAGTGAAGGGAGCCTCTGGGTTATGAATCTGTCCCTCCAGCATGTCCTATTTATTTCAGTGCTGAGGTTCAAGTCTCTCGAGCGCATAGCTCGATGGGATTTGGATTTTCTGAGGTGCAGCATGTCCATTAATTCCGGGTTGGACATGGCTTTATACGTCAGGCACAGATCGACCCTAAACAGGCGGTATGCCACTGAGTAGAGCTGGAGTTTCTTTAACCGGGCAGCATATGGCATCTGTTTGAGCCCTTTGATCCTCTTGGTGAGGTACGTTTGGGGTCTTTTCAGTTGCTGCAGGTGTCTGGTAAGGTACATCCCAAAAGGGGCATTGTACTCAATTATGGGCCTGATGAGGATGAGTAAAGAGGCACGATGACCTCCCCTGATCTAGATGTGAATCCCTTCATGATTAGGTGGGCTATATAAAATGTTTTTCTAACCACTTTGGCCACGTGGTTGTCAAATGAGAGACTGCTATCAACTTGGGTCCCCAGGTTCCTAATTACTTCTTCTGTACTTAATGGATTACCAACTATGTGGTAATTTGTAGGCACTTTGTTTTTGCCAAAGGGGATGACTATACACTTTTTGGCGTTTAGCTTGAGGCCATGGCTCTGGCACCAGTTGTCTGTTTCTATGAGGCCCTTTTGGAGGATGCTTGTGTCAGCTGGAGAGTCTATTATGGCACCCAGTTTGCAGTCATCTGCGAACTTGGTCAGCCACAGTCCTTCCATGTTGGCCTGTACCTCCAAGAAATATATACCGAACAAGAGAGGTCCCAGGATTGAGACTTGCGGGACACCACTTGTAACTGGTTTGGAGTCTGACATGGCTCCAGCAATTCTAACCATGTGGGTTCTGTCCTTGAGCCAGTTTGCAACCCATCTAGTGAAATAGGGGTTTATATTTAAGCTGGTAAGCTTATCTATAATGCCCGAGTGGGGTATTGTATCGAAGGCTTTTGCGAGGTCCAGGTAGGCTGTGTGGACCACCTTCCCCTCATCAATGGCCTTGGTGACTGTTTCAAAGAAATCAACCAGGTTTAAGAGGCAGGATCTGCCCTTAACAAAGCCGAACTGGGTAGGATCCAGTGTCTGTAGGTCCCCAATATCTTTATTTATGAGGTCCATGATGATCCTTTCCATAGCTTTGCAGACCAAGCTAGTCAGGCCTATGGGGCGATAGTTTCCAGGATCCGTTGAGGCACCACCTTTGTAGAGAGGGACCACTGTTGCTGTACGCCACTCTTTGGGTACATATCCTGTAGTAAGGCTGAGAATGAATAGTAGTTTTATGTTTGGGTTTAGCTCTTCTTGGAGTTCATGTAGGACGCAGCCCGGGACACCGTTTGGTCCCATTGAAGCTGTGTTTTTTGCTTTGGAGAGGGCGGCTCTTACCTGAGCATCTGAGATGTCAGGGGGGCAGCACTCTGCTGGTATAGATATTTGCCCTTTGTTGGGGAGGGAGAAGTTTGCGCTGAACCTGTCAGCTAGGATGTTGGCAATGTCTGTGGGTTCGATGTATTTTTTGTCATTTTGGACTAATTCTGAGCATATCTGGGCATTCCCACCCAGGTTCATAACATAACTAAAGAAAGCCTTGTGATTATCCTTAGTGTCCTGTGCAATTTTTCTCTCGAAACTGGCCTTAGACGATTTTATGAGTGCCCGTAGCTTTTTGCTAATACTGATCAGAGATGCCTTCCCTTTTTGAGATTTTGTTCTATCATTTAGTAGCTTCCTCCTTCTATTGTATAGTTTGTTTATGGCTGGGGTCCACCAGACAGGATGTCTGCCTTTGGATGATTGGGTCTTGGTTTTATTTGGGATTGCATGATCCATGCATTCCTGAAGGTGCTCATAGAATGCATTTATAAAGGAATCTGTGGTCTGGGTCATATTTTCCACAGGCACGGAGGCTTTGAAGGATTCCACCTCAGTTTTGAGGAGTGTGAAATTTGCTTTAGAGAAGTTTTTCACTGTGGTTTTCTGGGCAGGAGGTGGGGTCGGGATGTGAATATCCAGTGAGATTAGTTTATGGTCTGATCTTACCAGTGAGGGATACACTTCTGGTCTGGAGCATAGAGTCCCCATGTTAGTGATGATCAGGTCCAGTATGTTTTCCCCTCTTGTGGGAGTGGTAACAAGTTGTTCCATAGCATTTGAGTTTATAAATTCTAGGAACCTTTGGGCTAGGGTGTTGGAGCTAGAGTAATGCTCCCAGTCTATGTTTGGGTAGTTGAAGTCGCCCAATATAATGGTGTTTGGAGAGACCTTCATATTTTCCAGTGTTCTCAGGAAGGCCGAGTGGGGTTCCTGGGTTTGGGAGGGTGGTCTGTAGCAGGCTATAAACTGGAAGGCAGTTTTACCCACTGTTAGTTGCACATGGATAGTCTCTGATGCTTCGTGCTGTGCCACCAACCTGGAGGTGTGGGTATCTTTGACTAATATTGATACTCCCCTACTTTTGTGGTTCGGTCCAAGTTTTGGGGCCGAAAAGCATGGTATGAGGTATAACCTGGTAGTGCTGGGGTGCTCTCAGGAGCCTTGAACCAGGTTTCTGTTACTGCACAGATATCGATGTTCTCCATGCTAAGGAGAGTTTCGAGTGTGTGCATCTTGAGGTTTAGACTTCTGGCGTTGAGTAGCATTACTCTTAGTTTCTTATCCCTTGTGATACCTATGGAGGTGGGTTTGTCTTTTGAGCCTTGCCTAAAAAAGGCACTATAGGGGTAGCAAATGCCTTTGCCAATATCTGAAAACCCAGGGGTTACAGGTGCAAGCCGTCCCTAGTGAAGCATCGTGGCTTGTTGAGCATGTCATCCCAGGCTGACAGGCATTGGATCCCCTTTGAATGACACCAATACTTAAGCCAGTTGTTAAAATTGATCAACTTGTCTTCATATTGTGGCATCATTCTTGGTGAGGGTAAGATGCTACTCAAGGTCAGGGTCATACTGTCCTGGGCCACATGCTCAGAGAGCTCCTCTATGTCTCTTTTCATGTAGTCCAGGGAGGTGCATCTCAGGACATTCACACCAGCATAGACAATGACTGAGTCATATTTGTACTTGCCTTGGAGTGACCTGAGTGCTTGTGTTATGTGGCGGATCCTAGCGCCCGACAGGCAGCTCACCGTGACCTTCTCCTTGTTCAGCCTGGTGAGCAGGACGTTAGTGTGCCTGACGATAGAGTCACCTATTACAAGTGTATCAGGTGCGTTGTTTAGCCTTAAGGGCTATGACTGTTCGGCACACTGGCTTTGTGAGCTATGTGTTGCACATGTTTTGTTTTGGGGTAGCGGTTGCTTGGGTGTCTGCTTTGGAGGTCTCTGCTGCTTAGGCAGATTTTTATTTAGAAAAAATGAACAACAGCAGAAATGGAAAACAAGTTGCTACACCACAGAATGAAACAACAAAGCCAGTATACAAATAAGGTTCTGTATTTATTCTCTAGCACCTCGGCCACAGTAAGCCTTCAAGGAGTAACACATAGCACAGACAAAAACGTTTATATAGCATCAGCTATTAACAGCAGTCAAACACTCAAACAATTAAATCATTAGAATTAATTAAAATACAATTCAAACAAATTTAAAGTGCATTCCAGGCAAAATCAAATAACACTTCTCCAGCAACAATCTGTATTCAAACCCCTAGGAATTAGGGTTTCATACTTCAAAATAAAAATAGTTTATTTCTTTAAAAGTGCATTCTTAATCAAATTCTCATTTAGTTCACTTATAAAAACCTGTTCTAAAATGGTTGCTGTTAAACTATCACATTTACCATCATGACATTCATAAAAATGCTGAGCTAAAGGACTCTCTAATTTTTTTACCCTAATATCCCTCAAATGTTCCAATAGTCTCACCTTAAACATTCTCTTCGTTTGGCCAATATAAAACTTATTACAACCACATCTGATGGCATATATCACTCTCTCAGTTAATGTTCTCTTACAAGAGGGGTAGAAATGTGAAGGATATGATAGTGCACACTAGATTTCATAAACCTGATGAAAAATTGCACTACCAAATTATGAGTAGAGGGATGTCATCATGTGGGAAATGTAGTGTTTGCCCTTATGTAATTAATTTTTTCCCTTATATAAATAATATTGAGTATAGACCAAATGGCCAGTATAGTTGTAGAACTGAGAGAGTGATATATGCCATCAGATGTGGTTGTAATAAGTTTTATATTGGCCAAATGAAGAGAATGTTTAAGGTGAGACTATTGGAACATTTGAGGGATATTAGGGTAAAAAAATTAGAGAGTCCTTTAGCTCAGAATGTTTATGAATGTCATGATGGTAAATGTGATAGTTTAACAGCAACCATTTTAGAACAGGTTTTTATAAGTGAACTAAATGAGAATTTGATTAAGAATGCACTTTTAAAGAAAGAAACTATTTTTATTTTGAAGTATGAAACCCTAATTCCTAGGGGTTTGAATACAGATTGTTGCTGGAGAAGTGTTATTTGATTTTGCCTGGAATGCACTTTAAATTTGTTTGAATTGTATTTTAATTAATTTTAATGATTTAATTGTTTGAGTGTTTGACTGCTGTTAATAGCTGATGCGATATAAACATTTTTGTCTGTGCTATGTGTTACTCCTTGTAGGCTTACTGTGGCCAAGGCGCTAGAGAATAAATACAGAACCTTATTTGTGTACTGGCTTTGTTGTTTCATTCTGAGATTTTTATTTAGAGCCTCCGAGTATGTTTTTGTGTGTTTATGTGTTTGGTTTGCTGTTGTGGTAGGTCTTTGTGAGACTGGAATTGTAGTGAGTGTGGTTTCCTTCTCCTCCTGACTGGTTACGCCAGTACTAAGTTGAGAGAGCTTAGCCTCCAGTTTGGCTATATGGATGCATCTCTCACATGTGTTGGAATTTGTTGGGAGGAGGAGAGGATTGTCTGTGTACATGAGACAGTTGTAACATTGCCTCAAGATTCCCAGATTCACCAGCTGGACCGGAGAGGAGATTGACAACTGACCTTTGGACATGCTAGAATAGTATTGGAAATTCCTTTATAATTGAAAAAAAGGGCCAATGGGGAACAAGGTACTCAAGGGGAGTTTGTGAGGGTGTAGTGCTTTTAATTTTTTAGTGCTGACTTATATAATTGCTTTAGTGAGCAAGTGCCAGGTAACTTAAATGCAATGTGTTACAGGTAACTTAAATGCAAAAATGACAAACAGTAACTTTCTTTTAAGTGAACAAGGAAATACGTACAGTAAGCAATGCAGATATCACTAGGGATCCACAGAAGCACTGAAAAGCCGCGTTTTAGGTGGTATTAGCATTTCAAGGAAATAATAAGCAAACAAACAACAAGCATACAAACAAAGCTAGATTCAGCAGGCCTGGATCTAGTCTATGCTACAGCAAACAAGGCATACCAATTTCAGTAAGAAACAGTTGAAATATGCAGGCACTATAAGCCTTTAACCAGAAATTCCCAGCTCAGAAGGGCAGAGTCCAGCCTCTTCTCCCACAAGAGTGCAGTCCACGAACCTTCTTAATGTAAAATAACTGTCCTGAAGCCCAAGTGCTTAAACCAGAACTAATACACTTTTAGAATAACAGACACTGAGCCCTCAATCAGCAGTTCCCAACTTAGAAGGATGTAAGCTACCTGTCCTGCCACCACAGTGCAGGCCACAAACCTTCCTAATGTAAAATAACTGGTCTGAAGCCCAAGTGCTTAATCCAAAAGACTTAGAATGATAGCTACACTTTAATCAAGTTACTACCAAGCAGTAGTAAATACAATTGAATACTTTAAAGAATGCCTGGATTAGTGCTCAAGTTATACAAACAAAGCTAGATTCAGCAGGCCTGGATCTAGTCTACGCTACAGCAAACAAGGTGTACCAATTTCAGTAAGAAGCAGTTCAAATATGCAGCTCTTTCCCCCTGTCCCCCAACACACATTCGCACATACACACACACACACACACACACACACACACACACACACACACACACACACACACACACACACACACACACACACACACACACACACACACTTCCTATGTTGAGCATCAACTCTCTTACCTATCTAGTTAAACTAGAGTACAACATTAGTCTCAATCACCTCAGGAAACATTTGACTTTAATAGTTTGAGTTATAATTGGTGAAAATCCACTGGTTGGAACAGATAGAACTGTGCATCACAGGTTTTGGCACAAATCCATAAGGTTACACAGGACATTGTAACAGTACTGTGACTGTCCCATGTAATGACATACTTCTCTACTAAGATTTATTTACTGTCCTTCATATACATTTTGTTACTGTGAGAAACATATACCTGTTTCACAGTATGGGATGGGATGCCAAAGAAAGTCAAATGTTCTTGCTACTTCATTCTGGGATGATTGCACATTTGACTTGCCTCATGCTTGCACAATGTGCATTGACAAGTCAAACAGACACTTCCTACATTTGACAGTGGCATACCTCTCAACCTCTCAGCACAATAAATCTGGACAAAGCCAAAAAAAATGGGGGGACAAAGCCCCCAAAATAGAGACGGATTCTAAATATTGGTCCTTTTAACATAGTTGCTAGAATAGCAGGTTTTGCATTACCATGTATTTTCTGAAGGATATGAAGCCTGAAATTGAAATGTCTGTCATTATTTAGGATTATTTAGTAACTTTAATCCTCAATGATTTGCCAGAAAACCACAAATTTTATAAGGAGCAGACCAAAAATATGAGACAAAAAGCTGGACATTCTGTGAAAATCTGTACAGCTGATAGGTACAGTGCACTGCAGACTAAGAGGACTATATTTGTGAATAGTTTAAACAATATTGTAACTCACTTGCAGATGTAACTATTAGAGAGCAGACATATATTATCTGACAGAGTTAATTAAGTCAACAGCACTCTGAAATCAAGATAATTTGTTCTCAAAATTCAATACAGACATGTAAATGTCATACAACCTCAACAAAAATGTTTTTTTTTCTTTCACTTTCTGCCAAAATTGCAGCACTGCCAACCTGAATTGCATTGTTGATGGCATATCCTGAGGTGGTGAACTTAGAATGGGAATTGCCAGTATTCTATGGTTCTCTTTGACACCTTCCATGCAAAGAAGCATTATATGGATACAAACATATGTGTTATGGTCATGTTTCATGAATTACACATTTTAGATGACAGTTGCATTTATTCAGCACTGATTTGAATGGTATATATGTATTACTAAACATGCCATTGCTGGTGAAAACATGGCTTCTGGAAACATTTTGGAATCAAAGAAGTTGATTGGATGACATAGAAGTGGTGGGAAGAGATGGATAGTTGGTTATAGAAATACAGACATAACATGTGCATGTTTCATTTTCTGCACTGTTTGCTGTATCAGCATAATTATTCAGGCAAGATCTGTAAAGACAGGCTTCATATTAGAGCAGGCACATTAATATAGTAGCAGAATGATGGTGTATTAAGGAAAGTTGTGGCCAATACTTACAGTCACAGGAGTCATACAAAATATTCAAAGACATTCTTGCATACATCTGGATTCAAACCTTGAGAGCATTCCAAGAAAAAAAATAATGCCTAATATTATCTAAACACAATACATAGAAAGTTATACTTCACAAAGTTCCCATGTGACACCAGATTGCAGAAAATGAGAATGTATGTATTCATTTTCATTACCCTTATGACAACTGTAAGCTATACATTCACCTCTTTGGCTTGTTAAAAATTAGATTAACCAGACTATACATAGCTAAGCAAAGCAACTCAAAAGGCATCACAGTAACACAGCCATAAGCTGTGTACTTCCATTTAGTCCAAGTTGCAGTTGGTGCTCTATGCCAGACATTGTGCAAATGCAGAGGTGAAGACTAATGTTACAGAAGGGAGGAGGTACACAGACAGGATGAGAGGGTGGCAGGGACAAAGTAGCTTATGACAGAAGCAGGATAATGGTGGTTCATAACAATATACACCCAACAGGTGCACATAAAATAGTGTACTAAAAACTGTCAATAATACTTAGCTAATGCCTGTATTAGAACCTTGACAGTAGTCAAAATATTTATCTATATATAGGACCATATTTTCATCACACCAAAAAGGAATTAGTAGAAAACTTAAATAGCACAACTTAAGAACAGTGACAACTTAACAAAGTTGAAAGGCTGAAGAGAGAGAGATAGAAGCACAGAGAGAGAGAGAGAGAGAGAGAGAGGAACAGCATCAGTCTAGTCCTCACTTAAAGAACTGTCATCACTGACTCCTGTATCAGTTGCTTAGGTCAGTGCTGGGCATGGTATGGTTTTATAATCTAATGCAGTACCTTTTCAACCCTGCCGATATGTACCCTGAGGCCTCCTCCTTTATATCCCCCACCAACCCTGTCAGCTCCTGCCGGATAATAAAATCAACACCACCACTGGTACAGCTCCTGGAAGGTACAACTACACTAGCATCTGGGGCAGAGCTACCCGATGCAGGCAGAGCAAGTAAAGCAGGGGTTGTGGAGGCAACACTGACAAGTTGTGAACCTGAAGTGGTACGTGTCTGTGCCGCCATCTGTGGAGGTATGGCGGGCCAAGTCACAATGGTCAGTCTACCTGTATGTGCTGCTGGTCATTTTGTTTTCAGCAGCAAGGTAACAACAAAATGTTAACAAATTATACCCCCCCACCCCAAAAAGTAAAAAAAAGAGATAGGGTGGAGGGGAGACAAAAAAGAGAGAATTAGATTCATGTCATGTCACATTATTTCCCATTTTTAGACAATACATAAGCAAGTCTGATAATTTGCTATTGTACACATTTGCAACATCCATATATGATGGGACGGTATTAATGTATCATAAAATAAACAAATCTCACTGCTAAAATATAAGAAATAGCAGTCTTCATTTCTCTATGATGTATAGAATATATGCATTCACATGTAATAACTGCAATTAGCATAACTGAATTGTTCCTGACATATTATTGCTGTTAATATTATTGAAACAATATTCTGTAATAAAAGATAACTGCTGTTTCTAGGTATTGAACCCACATACAGTTAAATGGGCTTTCTCATTACAAATAGCAAGAACTACTGGAGAAGGCATGCATGCTTGATATCAAGGTTGCGGTATGCTTGATCAAGATGCTAGTGAGTGAGGGGCTGAAAATAAGTTATCTGACTTGCATTTGGAGCTGAGGCATACGTACTCCAAGGTGAGTTAATCTCTCTTGGTGCACCTCATGGTTTCCTCTGCAGCTGTATAGTAGAAAAAGAAAAATCATATTTGAAATCAAAATGAGTAACTGCATTGGCTGGCTAGATAATTAGTGCCGTATCATAGACAGGTTATGTGTCAGTATATTTACACAACTGAGGGGTGTTTGCAGACCTGAATTCAACCTCCCATTCGCGTAATTGAATTTGTTTGTGTTTTTTTTTTCAGCTCAAATTAGTGGTGACAGCATTGTTCCCCAATGCATGGAATGCCAGTTGCACTGTAGACAGCCTTGGCCAAACTATTCCAAGCCTCAGCCTTACACTGAGACCCCGTATAATCCCCCTGCAGCAGAATATGGATGTAGTGCTTCATGAGGAGTGTCACAGATATCTTGGACTTCTCAACACCCCATCTTTGTGCTGTAAATTTAGAACCATTCTCTCCATCCCCAGCTATGTCTGCCAAAGCCAAGCTACCAACATATGTCTGAAATGGCACCCAATTCAGATCTTGTGTAGAACAGATTGTGCACAGGGACACACAGCCTTGCAAACTGCATTTGCATAATTTCAAGTATATGGATTCCTTTGCAGACACATTAGCAGTACTTACACCAATTAGCACTAAAGGAATGAAACATGGCAGTGCGATTTGCCATTCTTGATGCTCAAGCTGTTGACATATGTTGCAATGTTTAATGATGAAATGCTTAAAGGCGTAATTTGCAATGCTAGGTGTTTGGAGGGATAAATAAGATGAATTGTGACATAATTTGAACCTGGGACTTGCACACTGTTAAAACTGTGTTTTACCATATGGGAACTGAACCTATGGAACAAGGAATGCACAAACTGAAACTGTGCTTATTAGTTCTCATTGCCACAAGAGGACTTACTTTTAAGCATGGTTATTAGAGATATACTAATTTCAGAATGAATGGAGATATATTTCAGAAAGACCTTTATGTGTGTGACTTTACATAATCCTGGGAATGCATTCCTATGTAAAATATGTAAAAGGCCATATTTCTGTTTGTAGAAATCTTTCACATAGATGGAGTTGCATGACCTGAGTAATGAAGGTTGGGAGGTTGGGATACTTCACAAGGCATACTGTCCTAATCACATAGTTAGCATATATGATGAGTCATAATAGCTATAACAAATGTATTGCGCCTATCATACATATACAAGTGCATTTTGCATTTTAAATTATCATCATTGCCATGTTTAAGAAATTGTACACAGAGTAGTTTTTGGTTATATGTAAAGCATTAATTATATATGCTATAAAGAAAAGTCAGTTACACAAGTATTACTGATGCATTGCTTGCAATAAATGTTTATCATTCTCAGTTGTCTTTAGTCTTAAATTCTTAATCAAAATGTAAGAAATGTGATACCATTTTAAAACTATCTTTGAACTGACTTCAAAACATTAACCACCCGTATTCTTTATCTAACGTCACTACACTTACACCATGTGCCACAGAGATTTATTTGATAAGTGCATTTTCTTGTCTGAGTACTGCGTAGAGTGCTGATGACCATGTAATGCTGCTAGGTTGATCTGTGCTACATAAGGAAGCCTAAACTGCATTTTTCACTTTTTTCATTAGGCAGTGAACAGTGTTTATGTGCTGCTGAGTGGAATCAAATGCAAAACGCATTAGAACTAAATATATGAGAAAGAATAAAGCTGAAATAATAAAGAATTCAATCAGTGTGTATATTTAGCAATGACCAGAGCATGGAATACATTCAACTGACACAATTATAATTCTCACCTCTCCTTGCAACATCAGAAATGTACTTTGTAGAACACATTATCAGACTTGTAGTTAATCAAAAATAATTTGCAAGTGAAAGACAACAGAATTACATGCTGTTAGCAATACTAAGAATAGTTGAGTTTTACACAACATAGTGAATAAAATAGATGTCTCAATATGTATTCATAACCTCCTCTGTAAAATTAATAACCAACTGTATTCAAATCAAAACCTGTATCACCTGGCTTATTTCTCTCAATTAACTTCAGTTGCACATTGTGCCACAGGGTTAGTTATCTGAGATGTGGAATTTAGTCAGTAAGTACTATCCAGTCTGCTGACATCTGTGACCCACTGTAGGCATGTTTTGACTACATAAGGCAGCTTACACTATTTTTTTGTACTTTTTAATTTGGTAGTGAACCCTGCTAGCATACTGCTAAGTAGTGTGCAAATACAGATTACTAATTAAAAAAACATTGAGAATAATTGAAATATCTGTAAACAGGATCAGAACAGTGCATCATCCATCTTATTTCTCTCAATTCACTTAAGTTACACCTTATACTACAAAGATGGACATCTGTCATGTGCATTCTCTGCAGTCATTATTATCCAGGGTATAGATGGCAGTGCACCAACTCCAGGCTTATTTGTGCTACTGAAGGCAAGCCAGATTACATTTTTCACTTTTTAACTTAAGCAGTGAAACTTGATTGCACACTGCTAAGTGGTGTGAAAATGCAGAAAGCAATATGAAATTAAAAAATTAGCAAAAAAAATTGTTTTGGCTAACAATTTAAAGGAGAATCAAAGTGCATATCTAGCAATGAACAGAGTTTCTAGTGCATTACCTGACACATTCAGCATTTTCACATCTTCTTGCCATATTGCTGCTATCATTTATGTCTCACAATATCAAGACTTAAGTTAATGTCATGGGAATGGAAAAGGGACAGGGAACTTATGAAAAGCTTTCATTTTCCACACAGCACACACAATTAATAGTGACATAATTTCAAAGGACATATCTGTCTGTCAGGTTTAGTCAATACTGACATTTCTTGAATTTCCCACCTCAACACATTCATGCCTCAAAATAAACACCAATATTTATTATGACTTATCTCAGTGAAATGATGTGTGAACAGGTTTCAAACCCTGCATTACCTATACTGTTTTTCTAAGCTCAATACAATTACATCTTATGTCACAGAAATAGATTTATGAGAGCTTGAATTTCTTAACTCAGTACTGAGGAAAGCACATCAATTGCACTGTTGATGGCATTCCAAATTAAATTTGTTGTTTTTTACCTTGGAAAGTGAACTGCTATTCACTGCTACTGAGCACTGCCAGTCAACAGCATGTAATGCCAAATGGTGCACAAAAGATTTTGAAATAAGTACTTTAAATGTACATTACTGATGTTTCTTCATCTTTATTTTGCAACAGGAAACTGTATGGATTTGACCCATCCAGCCAGGGTATTAAGAAAAATCATTTAAAATTATTTCCCATATTTGCCATAGACAAAGCCTGATTTTGGAAAGGATGAAACATGTTTAAATATACTCAAAATGTGACATTGTACCATGTCATATTGAAAGTACAGCTGAAACAAGTTTTTCTTTCTTATTTGCCAGTTAATGTCTGGATGATTGGGATATTGGTAACAGGCTCCATGCATACTCACATGATAGTAAACAAAAGACTGCAAACACTCTGGATGGATTCCTTTCTTTCTTTCTTTAAGGTGCCTCATTACATTATCAATGCTTTCCTAAGAGCAATACTATCTCATCTTTATTGCATATGGTATCTGTATCAATGCTTAATGTACTCTCTTGAATATGCATGTCATTTTTTAGTAAGAGTCCATACTTGTGATCATAAAAATAGCATATGAATGTTTGAAAAGTTGCTGTCCAAACTCAGTCAATATATGCTCAGACCTTTTGTAAGTCTGTTGTACTTGACACACCCTCAGTTAATGTACATCAAAGAAGGGTGACTGTGAAACACTGATTGTTCCTGCAGTCAGAATAATCATAGACACCTGCAAGCCATTAACAAGTAATACTTTTCAATGCTTGTCCTTGCATTGCTAGGGTGTGTTTATGAAATATTGTAGATCCTTACACCATTTTACCTTCCCTGCACTTAGTGAAGATTGTAGTGTCCAAAATGCTAATACTTTAACATTTCATTTGCAAACTCATAGTACTCGGAGGGTTGAACGTGCACTACGTAAAGGTAAATGTGTATAAAATGACATTGTAGCATAGTGAGGAGACGGGATACAAAGAGCTCAATACTTCTAAATACAGATTTTGAGGAGATTTATCAACATTTTAAACTGCTTTCTTGTCAAAGTATGTTGATATTGTTTACATAATGCTTTTAGTTCAAAATTAAGGAGGGAATGCAATGCCCAATAAAAATATTTTATATCTGTATTTTCTTCATCTTTTACTGCTGGCATCACTCATGTGTCAGTTATCTGTCTGTATCAAAATGTTTGACAAAAAATGTTTCCTGAAAATTTTGTACATTTTATTTTATGTGAATTTGAACAGTTATTGCAAAAGTGTATAGCACAATTTCATAGCAAGGTATGGTATTTTTACATGTGCAGATCAATGACTCAATTAAGGGTGTGATATCTACTGGGCTGCCCTTGATGACAGTGGAGATGGCACTGTAAAATATTTCTCCATTTCTGCTTGTACATTTAGAGTTAGTATTGTTAATGATGCATTGTATTACACAATTGCACAATTGTATTCCATATTATAGAACTGCTATAGTTGTTATTTTATGGATATTTTTGGTTGGGGTTTTCTTAACTTGCATGTAGTCACATGTAGCATTACCTTTTCAGTTGTTGTGTGCATGATGGATGTATATATGAAGGGCCTGTACAACCTTCCCTACTTTATAGATGCCTTGAGCATCTCACTTCTGTGCAAGGCTAAATAGCAGATGTATTAAATCTTACAGTCAGCTTATGGAGAATTTGTAATATGCTAGAAACATGTTGTAAAGCTAAACTTGTTTAATGAACTTAAGTGCATTGAACTCTGATTAACCTGACAAACTGTTTACCAGCTTAAAGAGATTAATAAGAGAGTCTATCATAAGTATGTGGTTAGCTAAGGGCTAACTGTTCTTTTAATTAGAAAGTATGAAGAGGCACTGAAAGCAAAACCAAAAAATATATAAGTCTTGTTTACAACTTAGGAAATGATTTGTAACTTGTAAATGTTTTATTAGTTCAAAACTGTCATGACCTTGTTGAACTTGTTATTTATACAATACCATAAAATGCCTGTCATCCAGCAACTGAATTGGACTCATCTGCATGAGTTTCTGGCATGGACTGGGCATCTTGATGCTAATTAATGCATTGTACTTATTTGATCAGCATGGATTTCTGGCAAGGACTGGATATTTTTAATGCTAGGGCCTGCATTCTGTTGATTAGAACAGATAGCCACACTGTTAGAATTTGGCATCAGTGAACAATGAAGGTAATTTTGATACTTGAAAGTTGTGATGCCCATGCATTGGCCCAGTAATCAAGGAGCCTCAATCCTTACCACTAGTACCAGTGAGGGGCATCCGCATTGGGAAGGATAACAAGTACACACACAGTAAAGTACGATTTCCCTTAAGGGCACACATAAATCACAGTCAGTCTGGGGCTAGTTTCTCCCTTTCTCTCCAGATCCCCAATAAGACTCACCCCTGGCACAGCTATAGGGTACAGATCTTAGCCGAGTAGTCAAACCAAAACCTCCAGTGCCCTCTCTGTCCAGCCAGTGCTTCATGTCCCTGCCCAAGTTGCTGACACATACACACTTTGAGATTTGGTTTATATACAAACACACAGACACTGCTGGGGAAGACTGGCACATGTTTTCCAGCTATGCCCTCTCCTGCCAGGCTATAAGTTAGCAATCGCTGCCACCAACTACTCTTATCATCTAATAAAAAGGCCCTTACCAAAGGGTGTCCAATTTATGCTGTGCAATATTATTATCCAAATAGTAAGTGGACGAACAGCAAGGCTTATTGGAGTGGTTTTGTACAGTATCACCAAATACATGCAAGTACTCTAGAGCTTAAATTTTCTCTACAGAAAACAGGCACAGTTGAAAGGTTTAAAGATATTTAATAATGAATAATAAAAACACAAGATAAATCTCAATTCAACACAGTGTTAGTCAAGAGTTCAAAAATAACAGGAAAATGCTTAAAATAATACTGTAGAATAGTCTGACATAAATATAGAAAACAGCTAGACTAAATCTGACTAAATTCCTATCAAACTCTAAGAACAATCTCAGTTCTTAATAAACTTACATATAGAGCAAAGGCAGCGTACTGGGGAGTGGATGTTTTTCAGACAAAATTCAAAATGCTATCTCTTTCTCTCTGAGATCCCTTAAATTGATAATACATCACTGCTGACTCACTTTAGATTACATCATTTTTGACACGTCTATGGTTTCCAGACTACCAGAAACTCTAAATTTACATTTCTTAGTTTTCTTAGTAAGCTTGCACCTGGTCAGGAAGCCATAACAATAAAATACATTGTACGTGTAAAACCTTGCAATTAACTCTGGTCTCAAAACAATAGAAGGAATTCCTCAGTCCAGACATTATGTTTCTTAGCTTTGAGATCAAACAGCCATACAATGCTTGACTTATCAGTCTTCTTCCAGCAGAATGCACTGTGGTTACATTTTTGAAGTTCAACATTTAACACAGTTTTCTTACATTTAAGAGGGCAAGCCTGTGGATTATATTCATATTTACAATGAGATAGAATTATCTACAAAATTATATCTAGCTAGGCTGACAGCCTTCACATATCTTCACAAAAGTAAAAGATCATTTTTATAATTTTGAATAAATTTCTTAAGCTCGTGCCTTGTTTTTGGTCATCCCTTCTCAACTGTATTAACTTCAGAATTTAAATAACAGACCAGTACTGCATACATTCATACATAATTGCATTCACAGACATTCTGCATGTGTTTATAAATTTAATTTTGTGTCTGTTTTCTGTTTCTCATCATACATGACTATGGCACTCACGAAATCTGTACCGCACAAGCCACCATTCATTGATGCAGAAAATGAGGTCATTATCCAGGCCTTCCATCACAATGGAGCTTTTCTCTTTGGTAGAGGTAGAGGTGGCAAATCTGCCCGAGACAGGATATGGCAGCAAGTGGTTGAAGGCATCACTAGTGTCAGAGGACATGGGACAACTTTTTCCCAGATATGATACAGCTCACCATAAGGCAGCTAGAGTTGCCTGGGAATAGGTGGCTGGGATGGGGTGTTCCTGCTACTGAACCAACACTGACTGAAAAAGAGTTCCTGTCCTCTCTTAGAGATCCAAATAGATCAGCAGATGGTTTACATAGAATCCTTGATGTTGTTGTTGATATTGGTGGTGATGTGGATGACAGACCAGAGTGTTGCAAGCAGAGCTTCCAGGTATGCAAAATAAAAATAATTGTAAGGGTCATTGAATATATTGTTATATGCATATATCTTATGTGGCTGATAAATCTAGAGCCAGCAATAATTGTGGGTTAGACGACACAGTAGTAGAGAGATAGCAGATGGTGTCTGCGAGGGATTCAACTGGTCATTAGGTTTTTGTATCTGATGATTCTTAATCTGCAGATATAAAGGTATCTGTTCTCTGTTTCTTGTGTCATTTACATTGTGATACTTATCAGCCTTGTTTTCTCTTTCTTCCTTATATACAGGGACTTCTGGATTGCAGTCTGAAAGACCACCTGCACAATGTAAGTACACCTTTTTTATTGTTATTAGAGTGCATAAGGTAGATTTAGGTTAAACTGAGACCAATGTGTGTATTGCATCTAGTATAGTTTAATATGCCTTTCATAGCTTCCCTACTTCTCCCTCTTTGTTGTGTTTATTGCTTGTTATCATAGGTGATCCTAACAGTAGCACTGTGGAACTCCTACCACCTGATTTCAGAGTATTGGTTGCCTCTGTTGATGATGGTGGCATGAATGAAGATGCAGATTCCGGTGGTGCAGAGGGTCAGTCTGACACTGAGATTGGGGCTCACATACCCCCTGTCCGTATTTTGGACACAGTATGCCTATGCATTCTCTTGATATGCAGCCCACTGCTATAGGACAGGCTGAGGGTGGCACAGTTGATCAGAGTATTGCGGTTACTCTGTTTGTAGAGATGGTTGATTCTTCTCTTAGCTATCATGAGGGTGAGGTGCTGTACAGGAAGGTTGGTAGGGGTGCTTGGTGGAATCCTGCTGTCTACCCTCCTCCTGTTGCTGGTGTGTCATTAGGTGTCATTAGATGTATGTGAAGGAGTATAACGGAGGCACAGGCATGTTCCTCTAGGGGCTTGGAAGAGATAGTGTCAGTACTAAACATCATGCATTCTTATGCGTCTGACTTCCTGAACCATATGGGTTACTCCTTGAACTGGGTGAATGACACATTCAATCAACCAATGTCTTTGATAGAACATCTGCTGGAGGATGGTGGACATCCATGTGGCTGGAGAGCCACATCTTCTGTTGTTACCAGACATGGCCATGTCAGATCCTGCTCCCATAGTTGCACTACTTCCACTTTTCTATCAGTGACTGTGGTGTCCACACCCAGATGTGATAGGCCACAATGTCATGGCCTTGGATGTAGTCATGAGGTGAGCTAGTCCAACACACATCATTCACATTCAGGTGGCACCCCAACCGCTAGCCAGGAACACGGAAGTAGCAATGCAACTCCTGGCAGATGTAGTTCATATGGTCGGGGACAATGAAGCTGAACTGGCTTCTGTACCACACATGGCTCAAACCTATTTAACATGCCAGGGCATACTAGCACCATGACTAATTGTGTTCACATGCATACACACACACACACACACACACACACACACACA
Source organism: Protopterus annectens (assembly GCF_019279795.1). NCBI lineage: Eukaryota > Metazoa > Chordata > Ceratodontiformes > Protopteridae > Protopterus > Protopterus annectens. Next base: position 112,154,270 of record NC_056737.1, on the reverse strand, counting down.
CACACACACACACACACACACACACACACACACACACACACACACACACACACACACACACACACACACACACACACACACACATTGAAAAAAATACTTGCCCATACTATCTCATATGCATTCAAGCTATCTAAACAGTCCTTTTGTATGCTGTAATCTCTTGTTGGCATTGACCACAGTGTACTTTAATATGTACATCTATTTTTTACTAACTAACACTCACTTCTTTGTTTTCAGCTTTAACCTCCTGCCACCCCACCACCACCCAAAGGAGAATGACTGTGTCCTACCCTTTACACATCTTTGTAAATTAGGGTTGCATATATGTCTGATACACACAGAGGATAGCTACTGCTTGCTTACTCACAAGCTTGCATTTATCAATATATATTGTGGAAGAAAAGTATGAGTTCTTGTTCCTACGCATTTGTGAGTGACTGCTTATATAATTGTTGACCCTCATTGTATTTCATTTATTATTGTAAGAAAAGCAGTTGAAGCTGTAAGGTACTTCAGTCTTGCTTCTTGCTATACTTGTGTAAATAAGGGTGTAACTGACCTGTTTTATGGTTTATAGACAGTGGTCAAGTGAAATGCTTGATGCACAGTATTGGGTAGAATACATAGCTGTACATTGCAAACATCATTCATATAAACTATTACTGACAAAATTGTACAACTCAAACAAGTGCTCTGCTTATGGGCATATACATATCCTCTATATGAGACTACTCAGCTATATAAACTTTATTTTTCCTTACAAGTTCAACACTTACCTTGTCATTACCACAAGTGCGAAGTGTGTCTTTGGAGGTTGTCCCTGTCTGATGCTATAAGAACACAGACATTATCTGGTTAAGTAAAGGTTGCGGAGTTTGACAGGCAACAGTTTTCATATTTTGACGTACATGGGATCTTATGCTTTCACCTGGGTAGGGAGTGTATGTGCTATCCTTTGCCTCCTAGCCAGAGCCAGGGCATACTGTGCAGGCTTCCATCTGCCAGCACCATCTGCAACTGGTGGTTCTCTCTCATCTGTATTCTCTGCTGTTGCTGTTGCTGCTGCTGATCCTGCCTGCGTTCCTTGAAACTCTGGTCCTGTCTCCTGCTGTCCTTGTTGAAGCTGTTCCTGAAAGTTATAATGTGTAGCATGTCACAGACTGTGAGTATTTGGTTAGTGGTGCCTGGGTCATACTACAGGGCACCTCCGGATTTTTCTAGACACTGGAATCTAGATTTGGGCAGTCCAAATACACATTCTATGATATTCCTAGTTTAGGCGTGGGGCTTGTTGTATCCTTGCTCAGTGGGGTTGTGTGGGTTTCTCATTTGCATCATGAGCCAGGGCTCCAGTGCATGAACTGCATCCCCAGATGTCTCTGTAGAAAGTCACCCTTCACAAATCTTGTGTCCAGCTCACATATGTGCCATATGTGTGAGTCAGGAAAACTTTCTGGGTTTCCTGCACAGGCACTGTAGATGATCCCTTGGCCATTACAGACAACCTGACAGCTTATAGAGTGGTATCTTTTTCTGTTGATGCACCTCCTACCCTGTTTATCATGTGGGGCTTCTGTTTCTATGTCTGTGGAATCTATGGCCCCCAACACTTCAGGAAAGTGTGCTGTTGCATAAAATTCCTGCATGATTTTTGTTCTGTCCTGTGGGATGTGTGAGAAAGAGATATGATCCCTTGTATGTTGTAGCATTGCATTTAAAAAAACTGATGCAATATTCTAGAGGCTGATGCCTGGACACCCCTAATGTATCTCCTGTGGGTCTCTGGAAAGTACCAATCACTATTATACATAGTGGTAGCATAACTTTGTTTCCACTGGGATGGGCTCACCACAATTTCCCTGGGGCCTGAAGTGGCGGCAGCAGAGATTATATATTTCCTCCAGTGTTTCCCTGTCCACCCTGTATCTGTCAACAATTTCTGTGTCATGCAGTCCATGATACGTTACATGGAGTCCAAACACCCTTCTTCTTCTTCTTTCCCATGGTCTGACAGCAGCATCACCTCGATTTAAAGCCTGTTGCACATACAGGTTAGCAGCAGCAGCTCCTAACAGTTTTTCTTTTTTTTTTCCTTCATATCACACAATCTCTCTTTTCTCCTAACTTTCTAAGGTTTTTTGAAAAAGTAGTATCGTACCATCATCACATTTCAAAAGTATTAAACTCTTTAATTTACAATAGCGTTGTTTCATAAAAAGATGTGCATATATGAAGAGCTACACTTTGTCTCATAAACATATCTGCCAACTGCTTAGCTCAAGAAATCTGGTCAAAGCCTAAAATAACGATGGGACAAAGGCCCAAAAATAGGAACAGAGTTTTAAAAATTTCTCTTATAAACTTAGAAATTTGCTAAAATAATGTGATTTGTGTTAACGTGCATTTTCTGAAGGATACGAAGTCTGAATCTCAAATGAATGTCATTATTTAGTGACTTCATTCTTTTGAGATTTGCCAGAAAACCAAAATTTTATGAAGAGCATACTCAAAATACAAGGAAAAAATCTGGAAATTCTACAAAAATCTGGACAGCTGAGAAGTATGCGCAAACCAGATAGTCACCAGTATGAATCTTGAAACCTGAAACCTTGAACCTTTTTATAGACTTAACAAAGGCTTTTGATTACATACAACACCCTCTTCTTTTAAATGAGCTGGTGCAATAAGAGTTTACTTCTGGCCTTTAATGGATGCAAAGTTTCATTCAAAGTCAGAGTAGGAAACTCTCCACCCCATTCTCAACAAGTCAGTCATGGAATTCAAAATGGCTCTCTACTAAGCCCTCTTTTCTTCACAACTTTGATTAATTCCATCTGATTCACTTTTCCTAGCATTATTTTATCCTGATGGTATAATTGTAGGCAGTGCTAGTTCTTCTTTACCTCATAAAGCTCTACATTATAGAATTGCTTTTTTGAAGCTAGAAGCAGAAAGGGTATGCTTATCTCTATCCTTGATTATGGACTGTATTTCGGCAGAGACTTACATTAACTACCACAACTCTACCAAATAAATTCTTCAGTTTTATGGTTATCTTGCATAGGCTAGAACACCACTTTTCAACTCTTAACAAAGTAAACATTTTACATATTTTATTTAGACGTTATCTTATTAATTATTGTGATGTAAGCAACCATAAATGGATCTCTGGGAGTGATGCAAAGAAACAAACACCAAAAACACTTAAAACATCTTAATGGCAAATTTAAAAATTCTTATGGGAAATAGTGAATTGTTTACTTTAATAGGCACACAACCTGAATTTGTATATAAAAAAGAATATAAATACTGAAAAACGTGTTAAGAGATTTTACTAAAATAGAAGGAGTAAGTACTAATAAAGCTAAAGGGGCACGTAAGTGTTGAATGCGTATTGCGTGTAATTTTATTCTTGAAGTACCACATGTAAATTTACAACATCTAGATAGAAGTATTCCTATCAGACAGCACTACACGTGAGTCTTCAGGGGTTATTTATATTGCTATTTGTTTAGTATAATCATGTTTTTGTATTGGAATGACAGCAGGAAGGTTAATAAAGAGATTTAAAGAACATGCATATACCAGGAAAACTAAAGCAAGCACATTTCTATATAAACATATTAGTACTAATTTTTAATGTAAAAACTGTATTTCAGTGTTACTGATCATATGCATAAAAATCTTTGAGGGGGCACTACAAAAATGTGTTGCAGAAAAGGGAAACATTAAAGCAAATTAAATTGTAGTTGTCTGAGTTCCCTAGGATAAATGACACTGCAAATACAAAATCTGCAGGGTTCAATAAACTCCGTGTAGGCTGCATGCAGAGCCTACACAGAATGTACCTGCTACCGGAATGGTGCTCATCGCCCGGCATTTCACAATACATATTAATGAAGCATGGCATGTCTAAACAAGGCTTCTTGGCTTGCGGCAGTGTTGTTGGCCACAAAACCTTGCAAGTGAATGCAGATAGAAATTCCATGTTAGTCAAAGCATGGACGGTCCACGAATTTGCAATACTACAATGACTTCCAGGACTACACAGACAGCACTGATTCTGCAACATTTCACCACAAAGACCAACATATTGCAAGGATACGTAAACAGAAATAGGGACACAAAATGTTGCATAGACATGTTACAATGAAACAGAAACATACCTGTCATCCCCTTTGTGCAAGGCTAAAGGCATAAATTATGGAGGACAATGGCCCATAAAATATGTACAGATATGTAATATTGCACTTCCACACCTAGAAAGTTTATAGAATAAATAGGTTGTATATTAGCATGAACTGTCTGAATAGCATATACATACACCTGGATTCGAACCCAGTACCAACTGGCCCCAAAAAGGAATGGATCAAAGCATTACTAGGTAGTACCACAGAGGTAAGTAGCATGTGCATTTTACACAGTCAGTAGTAACTGTCACAGTTTAGCAAGGATTTGTCTTTGTAATCTCCCGTGCTTTCTCCCCATATCACCACTGTTCTGTCTTCTCCATTTCTTTTTTATAAAACATTATTGCTAAGCAACAGTGAATGACACCTGTATATAAATGTGTATCAATGTATCATAGACACCTGTAAAGGTACTACATATACCTGTATTAGAGCTCAGTACCATGTGGTCCAAAACAACAAGGAATATATCAATTCATTAACATGTGCTGCCACAGAGTCAGATTTGCAGTACATCTATTTCATACAATCAGTCCTAACTGTCGCAATTTAGCAGGGAATTCCTATTGTTGTTATCTCTACTTCCCACCCATGTCACCACTGTTCTATGCTCCTCATTCATATCCTTTAACTCATTCACTCCAATGGAGCTCAGGATGTTTGTACTTTAACTTCCAATAGGTGGAGCCTACGCCTTCTGACAAAATCAAATTGTCCTCACATTTCAAACAAATGTTCATATCTCTGGAAACATAGGGGTTATGAAAGAAGTGTAAATGGCAAACTCTTCAGCACAAACTATTTTTTTAGTGGTAGTATCCTCCCCAAACACAACTAAAGCATCACATAGCTCACAACACCAGTGTGCCACCCAACAGCAGCCCCTAAGGCAAAACAACGTACCCAACACTTTAGTCATAGGTGACTCTATAGTCAGGCACACTGATGTCCCACTCACCAGGCTGAACATGGAGAAAATTTCAGTTAGTTGCCTGTCAGGTGCCAGGATCTGCCACATAATGCATGCACTCAAGTCACTCCACAACAGGTACAGATATGACTCTGTCATTGTCCATGTTGGAGTGAATGACTTGAGACGCACCTCCCTGGACTACATGAAAATAGACACGGAAGAGCTCTTGAATCATGTAGCCCAGGGAGGTATGACCCTAGCCCTGAGTAGCATCCTGCCATCACCCAGAATTATACCACAGTATAAGGACAAAATGATTGACTTCAATAATTGGCTAAGCTTCTGGTGTCATTCAAAAGGGATCCAGTATCTGCCTGCCTGGGACGGCATGATCGACAAACCATAATGCTTTGCAAGAGATGGTTTGCACCTGTTGCCCCTGAGATTTAGGTTACTGGCTAAGGCTCTTGCCACCCCTATAGTGCCTTTTTTAGGCAAGGTTCAAAGGACAAAACTACCACCATAATAGGTACAAGCAAGCAAAATCTGAAGGTAATGCTACTCAACGCTAGAAGTTTAAACCTCAAGATGTACTCTCTCGAGGCTCTCCTAAAAATGGAGAACATCAATATCTGTGCAGTAACTGAGACCTGGTTCAAAGCTCCAGAGAGCACCCCTGCAATACCAGGCTACAACTCATATCACACATTTCAGCCACCAAACCAGGACCAAAACACTAAAGGTGAAGGAGTGTTCATATTCACCAATGATATTCACACCTCCAGGCTGGTTGCCCAACACAATGCATCTGAAATTTTCCAAGTGCAACTAACACTAGGTAAGACTGCATTACAAATTGTAGCTTGCTACAGTTCCCCCACCATGCCCCAAGATTCTCACTTCACCTTTCTAAACATACTGAAAAATATTAAGATACAACCAAACACCCTAATACTGGGTGATTTCAACTACCCTGCCATTAACTGGGAAAACTACTCCTGTACCAACACCTTTGCTCAACGGTTCTTGGAATTCATAAATTCCAACTCCCTAGAGGAACTAATTCATAGTCCCACCAGGGGTACCAATATTCTAGACCTGGTCATTAACAACATGGGAGATCGATGCTCCACACCAGTGGTCACCCCCTCGTTGGTCATATCAGACCATAAGCAAATCACCCTTGACATCCACATCCCACCTCCACCGCCCTTTCAAGGAAACCTCCATAAAAAACTTCTCCAAAGCCAACTTCATGCTTCTTAAGTCAGAAGTAACAAACTACATGACAACCATGCAGAACTAGAAGCTCAATTGCTGAATCCTACACTAAGGTGCTGTATGAGCACATTCACTCATGCATGACACAGCCATACCAAATAGAACCAAGATGCTGTGAAACCAATATGGTAGTCCCCTGCCATAAGCAAGCTGTACAACAGAAGGAAGAAACTGTTGCAGAAAAGAGGAAGAGCCCAAGATTCAAAAAACTCCCTCATCAGCCTCAGTAGAAAGCTGAGATCCTTCATAAAATCTTCCAAAGCTAGTTACGAAAACAAAATTGCCAAAGACTCCAAAGACAGCCACAAGGCATTCTATAGCTATGTCAAGAATCTAAATGGCAATACTCAGATCTGCTCTGTGCTACAGCAGAATGGCACTAGATATACTGATCCCAAGGATATTGCCAATATCCTGGCAGATAGATTCAGTGCCAACTTCAGCCCCTCTCACCCCCTAAATGGCCCATCTCAATACTGAAAGAATGCCAAATTCTGGTAATCATGGCCACTCAGGTAAAAACCTCACTCTCCAAAGCCAGGAATACAGCATACATGGGACCAGGTGACATCCCGAGCTGTGTACTGCATGAACCACAAAATGAACTGGCACCTCACCTATGTGTCATGTTTAATCATAGCCTCACCTTAGGCTTCATGCCCACAGAATGGCGTACAGTTAAAGTCATCCCACTCCACAAGGGGGGATCCACTTTGGATACCAGAAACTACCGTCCCATCAGTCTGATGAGCCTGATCTTCAAGGCCATGGAACATATTATCTGAAGTTATAAACAAAGACATTGGCAACCTTCAAACACTGGAGCCCACCCATGGAGGGCCGATCTTGCCTCCTGAACGTGATCGACTTCTTTGAATCAGTCTCCAGAGATGTGGACGAGGGTAAGGTGGTTCATGCAGCCTATTTGGACTTCGCCAAGGCTTTCGACACTATCCCCCAATCTGGAATCATAGATAAACTTACTAAGCTGGGCATTAATCCCTACATCACTCGATGGGTTGCAAATTGGTTTACTGACAGGACACACACTGTAAAAGTAGCTGGCTCCAAATCCAGCTCCAGACAAGTGACAAGTGGTGTAGCGCAAGGTTCTATCCTGGGACCACTCTTGTTTGGCATCAACTTCTCTGATGTCCAGGCCAACACTAAGGGACTCTGGCTTACAAAGTTTGCAGATGACTGCAAGCTGGAAGCCATTATTGAATCCCCAAATGATATGGATATACTAGAAAGGGCCTTACCAAAACAGATGCCTGGTGCCAGAGACATGGGCTCAAGCTAAATGCAAACAATGTATAGTTGTCCTCTTTGGGAAAAAGCATGTACCTGTGAACTACCACATAGGTGGCAGTACACTAAACACCAAATGTGTGATAAGAGACCTAGGAACACAGGTGGACAGTGGTCTCACCTTTAATAACCACATATTCACAACAGTTAGAAAATCCTTCTACAAGTCACACCTCATCACTAAGGGCTTTTCATACAGAAAAAAGGAGGTCATTGTCCTACTGTACTCATCCCTCATTAGACCCATTATAGAATACAATGCCCTGTTCGGTATGTACCTCACAAGACATCTGCAACAACTAGAAAGGCTGCAGAAATACCTCACTAAAAGAATCACAGGCCTAAAACAGATGCCTTATGCTGACCGTCTAAAGAAACTCCAGCTATATTCTGTCACATATCATTGACTCAGAGGTGATCTCTGCCTAACATACAAGGCCACGTCAAACCCAAAGTTTGTTGGACATGCTACACTTAAAGAAATCCCAATCCCTCATAGCCACATGCTCCAGGGATCTTATCCTTGTCATCACAATGAATAGAATATGCTGGAGGAATAGGTTCCTGACCCAGAGACTCTCCATACTCTGGAATAGGCTGCCCATACCTGCCAGGGCAGAGCTCCTCAATGATCCTCTTCAAGAGGAACCTTGACGATTGGATGGGAGATAGGAAATTCACCCTGGGATCACATCAGTAGCCCTGTTAGACAGGGGTCCAGGAAAGTAAATATTTGTGGGAAGCAATAGCCAGGGAATCGTTATGGCTAGGCTTGTATAAGCCCTAAGGCTGATAGCCTAATACCTACCTATGAACCTATGAAATAGAATTTTATAAGACACAGTAAGTACAGTAACTATTACATTTGTAATATTTTGTAAACAACTTACAGTATAACAGCAGCCACTCAAGTTACACACATATTGTCAGCATTTTATTCATCTAGCTGAGAGCTTTCATATTAGGTTAAGGAGTCCTGTCTGTGTTACTTGGTTGTTGACACATTTAGAAAAATGTGAAAATTATATCTATATAAGTTAATATCATAAAAACAATAGTTCATATTTATTTAACTGCACTACACAGAGGTCAAATATTAATGCAGTTGAGTTTGCCATTGTGTAAGCTTTAGGAGGAATATTTTAAAACCTTGTATACAGCATAGTTTTGGAATTATTGGTGCAAATATGAACAAGCAATATCTGATGCCTAGAGGTGTCAGTAGGAGTTAACTCCAGAAGTGAGGCATCACTCGGATGTAATGAGTTAAAGCATTATTGTGCAATGGTGCTCATCGAACACCAACATGCAGCAATGCTGATATAACACTAAACTTTTTTGGGGTCAGATGGTACTGGGTTCCAATACAGGTATATGTAACACTTTCAAATATCTTCACATTTGCTCCACATAACATTGTGCAGATGTGATGCTTGAAGGTGTGCAATGCTGAGCACCGTGTTTGCCTGATGTTAAGCATCGTACAACACTTTCAAACAGTATGCACATTCCCGGTAAATGCAATAACTGCAATTGACGGGAAAATATCATTCTACACTGGTCTTAATCTGTGGTAGGCATGGCAGGCGTTCATTGTGAGGGACTGAGATTCAGTGCTCAAAGATGGGGTGTCCAGAAGTCCAAAGTGTTTGTTGGGACTCCTAGTGAAGGAACATGGGCCCAGACTATTGCACAGGAGCTATTCTGGCTCAGAGTACAAGACAGAGGCATGAGATAGTCTTGCCCAGGCTGTGACCAGTGCTACCTGTATCCCTTACACTGGTGAGCAATGTAGATGCCACTATAATGAACTCCAGAGGAGGAAGAAGGATACCCTTGAACACTGGATCAAGGAATGTAGGACTGGGGACACCCCACAGATGTGTCAGTATCAATTACAGAGAAAACTTTGAAGAGTTAAAAGCTGAATATAGTCCGGACTGGTATTCAAAATGGTATTCTGTTCTGTTCTGTTTTTTACACAGCTTCCATGGAGAGAGAACTGAATGTGCAAACCCATGGCGCTAGATTGACCCAGATGAGAAAAGCATGTGGTATGTATGCATCAGAACAGTACTGTTATTGTAGAATTAAGAGATAAAGACAGCTTTTTTTGGTATTTTATACAATTATATCAAGCTGAACATGCATATCTCAACTGTAAAAGCAAGTATGCATGCATTAGTCTGTAACACAAAGCAACAGTTCCATATTCTAAAATAAAAGTGAGCATGCATCTCTCAACTGTAAAACGAAACTATGCATGCATAAATCTGTAGGTCAAAACAACAATACAGCATTAGGGAGTAGTCAGAGGTTGTGGGTTCAAAAATGACATTTCCCAGCTATACAATACTGTTTAGTCAGAGGTTGTGGGTTCAAAAATGACATTTCCCAGCTATACAATACTGTTAAGTTTTCATCAGTATTGCAATGTAATTTCAGACCTCTATGCCAGTAGCGCAAATGGCCTGCTGTAAACTGTAATCAGTATAATTGGAACACACATGTGCAATATATGCACACATAAAAAGATTGCTTGCTGCAATCTGTAGTTTAGTGTGCATATGTTATGAGGTGGGTAGTCTTAAATGTAAAATGTATTTGTTAGGAGCTGGTAGCCTTAAAAGTAAAGGTAACAGAATAGAGTCAAATAATTGTATCAATGCATGTACATCACATATGAAGTTACTAATGTTATCCCTTTTTTTTCTCTCACCCCAACATTTATCTTCTCTTTTTTCCACAGCACAGCAGGGTAGGCCTGCCCCACAGGATCCTTCTGCCCCCACTCCACCAACTATGGCACCAGGGGCAAGCATGTTTGGGATGCAACCTGGCAGCACCCCCTCTGCTGGCCCTTCAGGTAGTTCTGCCTCGCAGGATAGGCCAGGGTTTCCCCCCTGGAGAAGTGGCAGAATCTCCCCTCTTTTTATTTAAATTAATAATTAAATGTTTAATTAAAAATGATGTAAATGTCAGTTTAATGTATGTCACATATGAAGTTACTAATATTAATTTTTGTATGAACTTCTGTTTGATCTTTTTTTTGCAATTTTAAATACTGTATTAACTTCTATTGTTTTTCACATTGTATGTCTGTACATGGAGCTTTTCTCCCCAGGCCTCCATTGAAAAAGGGCTCTTCTAGGCCCAATGGACTTTCCTGGTTAACAAACTTCAAATAAATAAATAAATAATGTTAAAATATATGAAAGGTCACTTGAATCATTCCCAGAAATCGATTTATGGTAGTTTATATCACAGTAATATATATATATATATATATATATATATATATATATGGATCTAGTTTACATAACCGACACTGCAAATCACCGACAATGCAAACATCGACACCACATAATCGACAAACCATAAACACGAAACCTCACATGCCCGACAAACAAATAACCGACGGTCCACAAACATGAAACATCATACGCTGCACACACCACAATAACAACAATCAACTAACAAAACACATCCCCTGTCCAAAAACCACACAAACAACACAAGCACACCAAAATCCTCACAAACCCACACTAAACCTCACATACACAACTATCTACAACCCTAACCCAAACCCTTACCCTAAGTTCCGTCACTATCGCACACTCAGCTAACCCGCGCCCCAACCCTAACTCACTTAACCCACTAACCCAAAAATACTACTACCGCACACTTACCTAACACGGGCCCTAACCCTAACTCACTTAACCCGCCCCTAACCCAAACACTATCACTACCGCACATTTACCTAACCCGCGCACTGACCCTAAATCACTAAACCCACCCCTATCCCCACAGACCGTCAATATTCACACTTACCTTACTCGCACCCTAACGTCCATCACCACCGCATACTTACACAGCCTTTTTCCAAGTCACTATCCTCGGCGTCGGTGTTTTGATCCATAGCGTCGGTCTTCTGGATTGTCGATCTTCTGGCGCTCGCAATTCGTTGTCGGTGAAAGCAGCTGTCGGTTATGTAAACTAGAACCATATATGGATATATATATATATATATATATATATATATATATATATATATATATATACACACACATATATATATATATATATATATATATATATACACATGTTTTTCAAGTAACATTTTTGTATCTTGAATTTATTGTGTAGAAGTTCAGTTTAACTAAGAAGATGAAATGATAAATAATTAAACGTTTTTACATGTAATATCATTTTATCTACTTCTGGATGTTTTTATTGTTGTATAAAGTTATCCCTCTCTTGCTCCTTCTCTGATAGTTAATCTTAAACTAGACATTTATGATCATCTTTGGCCAATTTTTTTCACCTTATCATTCTACATCAGTCTCTAGACTGGTTCAGGATGCATTTTCTTACTGTAGACCAGCATTATGAAACATCTGTGGTACATCTTGTCTATATCCACTCCATAGTAATTCACGTTTTCTTTCATCAACTATATTAACAGAACAGTCTGTAGTTTTCAAAATTAAAAATCGTTTGCAATCTTCATTTCTTGAGCAATGAATCTGAAATTTTAAATGAACCATAGTAACCCATTATGTCCATATTGCAGTTTATTATTACTGCATTGTTGTAGCATGCATCTTCTAAGTTAAATTCAACGTTACTATAGTTCAAGACCCAACCTTAACAATGCTTAGAGGTGCACTTCCTAGACACTGTTTACATCAATCTGCACTGAAAATAGACAGTGCTGACCAGAAACCATCAGCAGGATATGAAATAGCTTCATTTCAAATCCTATTTCCGCCTGCAGTCTGCTGAAGTACACAAAGTATTTTCATTTTTATTGCTTCCTTTACACAGTGAATACATAAGACGTCAACCACTCCCCCCACTGCTTTACTAGTTATCAAAGTCACAAGAACTCCCTTTCCCACTGCTTTACCAGTTATCAAAGCCACAGCACCTTCCCCCCACTGCTTTACCAGTTATCAAATCCACACCACCACCCTCCCCCACTACTTTACCAGTTATCAAAGCCACAGCAACACATCTCATTTTTTTAATTTAACTTTAAATTTATTTGTAGTACATGGAGAAGATAAATTTCTATTCACTAGAAAGAATTATGAGCAGATCAGTGGATTGTAACCCTTTATTATGTGTTCTCAACATTTGTGCTAAGATTCACCTCTCAAACTTCAGTTTCAAGGCAAATTTATTGACATTGATGTCTCGAACACATTAAAATGGTTACAACTGCCATCCCACTCATAATCCTCTATATTATACTGATATTTTATTTTACTTCTGTACCAAAGTCTTAGGCAAAAATTAACTATTGGTATAGATTACCATGAATAGATAAAACATTAATTTATTGATGAAGGCAAGTCTTGTTGATTGTTTTAAGAAATTAGTATTTATCCATTGTGTGACACTGAGAGAGAAAAAAGCCAAACCTTTCAATTGTCCCCATTTTGGAGGAGCATTTCTATGTTCAGGCCTAATTTACCCCTGCAGGATATCACTATTTTTGGAGGTATGTTCCTAATTTCAGGCTTGATTTACTCCTTCACAGAATTTTCTGAATCTCTCTCATCACGTGTGATTTTTTGACGTTATTAAATGGAAAGCCATACTTAAAAAAAAAAAGAAAAAAAGATGTCTTACATCTCCACTTTCCAAGAACTTAAAAAAACACACAAGAAACAAAAATAAAAACAAAAAATAGAAGTCAGGAGCGGATTGTCTCCACACTCCAAAGAGAAGTGAAGGAGTTGTGCCTGATCACCTCTCTGTCTCTGTTGGAGACAAGAGTAGAGTGAGCCAAGGAGAAGTGTGACCACTGTGTTGCTGATGTTACAGGAAAACGCAAGTGAAAAGCATGTCAGGCAGAAGGGGAGGGGCAACTGGGGAAACGATATGTTACTATGGTGGTAGAGCATGCTGTAGTTCCCCGTTGTAAGCTCGTTTTGGGTAGGCCCCCAAACAATGGGTCTATATCATGTTGTCGAAGGTTTACAACTTCGAACGCTATATGGTCGAACCCATATGTTCGAAGTTGTAAAACTTCGAAAACTTAAATAAATAAATAAATAATAAAAAATGTATCTGATGGTTGTAAGCAGGGGGGCAAGCCCCCTGCACCCCCACACCCCCCACTCTTTAAATATACCAACTTCGAGATCACGTTACAGTGTAATAAAGGCAAATCTTCCCTTTCCACACTGTACTGCATTGTAGTGCGGTCTCGGACTTGGTATATTTAAAGAGCAGGGGTTGTGGGGGGTGCAGGGGTGCTTGCCCCCCTGCTTACAACTGCCAGGTAATTTATTTATTTTTTTTTTAAGTTTTCAAAGTTTTACAACTTCGAACATATGGGTTCGACCATATAGCGTTCGAAGTTGTAAAACTTCGACAACGTGATATAGACTCCAAACAAGAACATCAACCTGAAGCTGGGGTTGTTTACCTCACTGGCTGAATGCCTGTAATGAGCCTGAAACCAGCAAAGGTCACTAGGGAATTAAAATATGCCAGCCTACAGTGTAAGACTCTCTCCCTGGCCAATGTGACCCATTTCCTGGTAGAGAAGAGAACAAATGGGCCAAATGGGTGAACAGGGAGATGAGCTAATGGTCACTGGTAAATGAGTGAAAAGACTAAAATAGAGAAGTTTTTCATTTATGTAATTGTGACTTTGAATCAGTTAGTACTGGGTATGTTTAATTTTATATATCTATATATATGAACTGCTCTTATTTATCAACTCTTCCACCTCATCAGGGAAATCAGACAGCAGGTCTGGAAATGTAGAAAGAAGATTAGTAAAGTAGAAGTTAAAAAATAGAAGTTGAAGTTATGGAATGCCTGCTAAGTGAAAGATTTGGTGTACTTCTAACACAGGTTACATGACAGCATGATGGAAAGAGTCCCCAAAGTAAGGAGAAACAGGAAGATCAGTAAACATCTGAAGAAGAAATATGGACATGAGAAATAAAAAGAGATTTAATATGGTGTAATATTTGTGCAAAGGAGAAAGCAAAACTAATCAATACAAAAAGAGCAGCACTAAACATATTTGAAGAAAAATACAGGCAAAGGAATCCAAACATGGAAAAAATTGCAATACAAAAAATAAGAAGACAAAGAGGAAAAGTATAAAAGAAGATTAGTAATGGAGAAGTTAAAGATATAGAAACTGAGATCATGGAGTACCAGTGAGATGAAGGATTCAGTGTAGAAGATCTAACTAAAAAACATCACAGCAGGATAGAGCAATGGGCATCCAAATTAAGGAGAAACCAGTGGAATGGGAAGCAACTGGTAACTTACCATTGGAAGCTATTTTAGAGCCCTCCACAGGCAACCAGTATAAACGTTCACTTGAAGATGGACAGCAAGGGAAAGAACAGGAAACTATGGAAACTCTGAAGCAGTCAATGTTGAGGAGTGATAGGCCAGTGAGTTCCCATATGACAGAGCAACGGATGGCACAAGAAATTTGCCCTCAGGAAGCGGAGAACAATGTGCCATCAGTTAGGAAGAAAATGGGCTAAGACAAGAGTTGCTTGATTTAATAGAGACAGATAGACATATTAAGATCAATGAAACAAATAGACTGCAGAAGGTCTATAGAACCTCAAAAGTTAGAAATTTGATAAAACAAATGAGCACATTAATTAGGACTATCCATAGAGAGTCATGCAATGTAACAGAAGTAGACAGGATATATTACTGTGCTGCTAAATTAATAACAGATAAAATTCTACTACAAGAACACATGGTAGGAAGGGAAAGGAATGAGAGAAATTGAATGCCATCATGGAAGTATCGAACAGAGTAAACTATAAAGCAATTAAGACAAGAAGTGTAACTGTTAGAAAAGAACAGAAGAAGGAACAGATCAACAAGGATACTCAGAAAGACGTGATCAAGGTAATGCACAGTATTAGAACAGATCAGGATCTATCATGCACTATTGCAAATAACAGACTAAAAATCTAAGCACAGGCAGAAAAAAATAAGAAGATACACAGATAAATATAAAGGAAAAGTAATAAATAATCAATTTATTGATGATAGCAAAAAGTTCTATAGAAAATTGGGAAATAAGGCAAAAGGAATTGAAAGACCACCCCAAAAAGGAAAAATAGATACATTTTGGCAAAATATCTATGAAGATCCTGTGGAAAATAACAAAGATGCTAAATGGATAGAAGAAGTAAAAGAAAGAATAAGAAGTTCAAATGTACAGGATATGAAATGGGATGAAGCAACGACCAGAGAGATTGAGATAAAGTTAAGAAAAGCCTCCAATTGGAAAAACCCCAGCCTCAGATGCAGTGCCTAACTTTTGCCTAAAATTATTAACATCTTTGTATGAAGATTTAGCAATGTATAAGAATTATTTATATGCACACCCCAAACAGACCAGCCTGGTTAACAACAGGAAAAACAATGCTCCTACTTAAGAGTGAATCTGCAAGTTATCCTAAAAATTATAGACCAATAACTTGCCTTCCGACAACATTTAAACTATACCCTGGAATGGATGCCAACAGAGTTTATAGTCATTTAGAAGAAAACTCAATCATAGCAATAGAACAAAAGGGTAATAAAAGAAAATCATATGGAACAAAGGATCATTTGTTTTCAAAGTCATAATGGAAAACTGTAAAAAGGGGAAGAATCTAAGTATGGCATGGATTGACTACAAAAAAGCATTTGACAATATCCCATATTCATGGATAAAATAGTGCTTAAAAATGTATAAGATATATCCTACACTGATCAATTACATTACAGCGGCCATGAAACAGTGGCAGACCACTTTGCAATTAAGCCATGATAAAGGACAAATTATTATTCCAGGGATAAAAATTCAAAAGGTATATTTCAGCATGACTTCCTGTCACCACTGCTATTCTGTCTTGTCCTTAATCCATTAAGCTGTCTACTTAACACATTAGGCCATAGCTACAATTTGGAATCCTGGAAAAAAACAAAGTGTAAAGACCTCTCATCTTCTTTTTATGGATGTTTTAAAACTGTATAGTTCATCAGATGAGGAAAAGAAAGCACAATTTCAAGTAGTTAAAACTTTTACAGATGATATACGAATGTCATTTGGTCTTGATAAAAGTGCAAAAGCAACCTATAAAGCAGGAAAGCTGCAGCACCAAGAAAACATCAGTTTGGGACAGAAATGTGATATAAAAGAACTTGAGCAAGAGAAAGTATATAAATATTTGGGAACTGATGAAGGACCAACAATAAAACATGAACAAATAAAACATTGTAAGGAATATTTTAGATGGCTTACATTAATACTAAAAGCATTGACATCTAGGAATGAAATCCAAGCTATGAACCAATTTGCTCCTTCTGTCTTAACTTACAGCTTTGAAGTGATTGGCCTCAAAATATATTGGACAGGTTAGACAGGAAAATAAGAAGGATGCTTCATGCTCATCAAATAATTTATAAAAATCAGTGCATACCAGGATTATATATCCCATATTCTGAAGGAGGTATGAGCCTCCTTGAAATTGATTACATGTATAGATCTGTAATTGTGGGACTGCACACATATCTGCTGACTTCACAAGACCCAAATGTAGTGAAAGTTCTTAAACATGAGGAGAAAAAGTCTAAGATGACTTCCCTGCTTAGTTTGGCATCAAGCAGGAATGGAAATCAAACCAGAAGTACATAAAAATCAGCCAGCAACTGAATGTGCCAAAAAACAGAAGAAAGAATGCTAGGTGAAGGATCAGATGAGATGGCAAGAAATGTGGAAAATATAGCTGCAAGTATGGGAAACTCTTGTAACAACTTTATGTTGATCAGGATCAAACACAAGAATGGTTAAATACAATAGTAACTGTGGCTGAGAGATAACCAAGGCGTTTTAATGTTCCATTCATATACTGGTCACTGAAACAAATCCACCATCCAAATAACGAACCAAAAAGATCCACCATCCAAATAACGAACCAAAAAAAAAAAAAATATATATATATATATATATATATATATATATATATATATATAATAATCCACCATGTAGAAACGAAAAAGTCTGTTTATTACTTAAAACAAACCGATTTGTTTTAAGTAATAAACAGACTTTTTCGTTTCTACATGGTGGATTATTATATTTTTTTGGTTCATTATTTGGATGGTGGATCTTTTTGGTTTGTTATTTGGATGGTGGATTTGTTTCAGTGACCAGTATATGAATGGAACATTAAAACACTTTAGTTATCTCTCAGCCACAGTTACTATTGTATTTATCGGCTTGTATTTAGTGGGCAGAGAGAAATTTACACCATTGGAGACACAAGTTTATATATTTATCACAGGAATGGTTAAGGAGAGGAGAATTTAAAACAAAAGATGAAAGGTTAATATTGGCGGCCCAAGATAGTGGACTACATACACATTGGTTTATAAAGTCCATTGAACATGTGGAAGAAACAGACAAATGTAGAATTTGTAAAACAGAACTGGAAACAGTCACACATCTTGTAGCTGGTTGTGATATACTAATGGAAGAAGGATTGAATACTGAAAGGCATAATAATGTGGCAAGACTGTTGCACTGGGGATTGTGCAAATCATTATGGTATTGAAGTGGCTGAAAAACATTGGAAACATAAGCCACAAAGCATCTTAGAAATGGTGAAGTTTATAGCACATTGCATCACCTACAGGAGCTCCATCAGAGTGGGGTCTGACAATACCCTGCATGCCAGGCATAGGTCTCCCCCTCAAAAGCCTGTAGGAGATAGAATACAGGGATAGGGCCTTGAGGCAGTCTGCATAGGACATATTACTTATGCCTTGTATTCTTTTAGTGAGGAACATCTGTGGACATTCCAGTTGTTGAATATGCCTAGTTAGGTACATACCAAAGGGGGCATTGTACTCAATGATAGGTCTGATGAATGCTGAATACAGTGGAACAATGACTTCCTTGGACTTAGATGCCATACCTTTGTTTATAAGTTGCGCAATACAGAATCATTTCCTCACCACTGTAGACATGTAATGATCAATGGATAGATGACTATCTATGTGTGTTCCTAAGTCCCTGACTACTGGGTCAGCTCTAAGGGGTGTGTTGTCAATATGATAGTTACCAGGGATGGATGACTTCCCAAAGGATACTATTATGAATTTCTTGGCATTTAGTTTTAGTCCATGACTCTGACACCAGTTGTTTGTCTGTGTCAGACCCTCCTGGAGAACATTTGTGTCAGTGTGAGATTCAATGACAGCTCCTAATTTACAATCATCTGCAAATTTAGTCAGTCAGAGACCACTGACATTGACCTTGACTTCTGAGAAGTAAATGCCAAAAAGGAGCGGTCCAAGGACTGATCTCTGAGGGACTCCACTTGTGACTAGCCGCTTTGTAGAGGTGAACTCCCCAATTCCAGCTTCCTGGGTCCTGTCTGTGAGCCAGTTGGCTATCTACTGTGTGGTATATGGGTTTGTAACCTCTTGAATCTGTCAACAATGCCTGAGTGGGTTACTGTGTCAAATGCCTTGACCAGGTCAAGGTAGGCACTGTGAACGATTTTGCCCTCATTCATAGCTTTGGTGACCATCTCAAAGAAGTCCACCAGGTTGAGTAGGCATGATCTGCCCTTCATGAAACCAAACTGGGTTGGGTCCAGTGTCTGAAGGTTTACTATACCTATGTTGATCATCTCTATGATAATTATTTCCATGGCTTTACATATAAGACTAGTGAGATTTATGGATCTGTAGTTTCCAGGGTGTGTAGATGGCCCACCTTTGTGCAGGGGGTTGACTGTTGCCTTTCTCCATTCATGAGGCATGAAGCCTGTTTGGAGGCTACAGTTAAATAATAATTCCAGAGGCCCTGATAGGTTATGTTTCATACTATTTAAAAGGCATCCTGGGATATTGTTTGGGCCCATTGATGCAATGTTGCTGGTCTTAGAGAGAGCATTACGGACCTGTTCCCTAGAGATAGTAGGGGGAGTTATATATGATGATATTTCATGAGGGAAGGTTGAGGGGGAGAGAGGAGTAAAGTTGGAGCTGAATTTATCAGCTAGGAGGTTTGCTATATCTTCTAGCTCAGTATAGAAGGCTCCATTTACAATGAGCTCTGCACACAATTATGTATTGCCTTTGAGGTTGCGGACATAGCTAAAGAATGCTTTGTGGTTGTCCTTGGCCTGGGAGGCCAAATGTATCGCAAATTTGGCTTTGGTAGACTTTATTTGTCCTCTGAGTTAGTGTTTTTATTCTGCTGGGTGCTGCACCTCCTATTTTTTTACCATGATTTTCTTCCTCCTGTTATACATCCGATTGATTTTGTGATTCCACCAGGGTGGCTTGCTTTTTGAGTTAGTTCTGTTCTTCTTCCTGGTGAGTATAGCTGCCTCTATGCAGCTATTAACATGCTTGTACAGGGTTTCGTGAACAGTTCTGCATAGGCAGAAGTGTTCTCAGGGTTTATAGGGGCTTGCAATTTTGCCAGGTTCTTACTTACTAGCAGATTAGCCTTAGAATTGTTCCTGAATATTCCTGATTTAGCTAGGGGCCCAGGTTTTATTTTGACTTCAAAGGAGCCCATTTTGTGGTCTGCCCTTACCAGGAATACATTACAGTAGGGGGTGTGCAGCACTCTCCCATATTAGTGAGGACCAGATCCAGTATGGTTGCACCCCTAGTTGGTGTATTGACTATCTGGTCCAGGGAGTTTGTGCTTACAAAATCCAGGAATCCCTGTGCATGTACGTTTGATTCCCAGTTAATAGTGATTTAGGAATGGGGTCTATTCCCGTCATGGTATTAGAAACTCAAAAGACCCGGAGAAATTAAAACAGGTCTCACACATGTTGGTTGCTTGTCACATGCAATATTAGATACTCTGTTTAGAATATTTATATAAATCATTTTAATTATCACACATTTGTGGCATCATTATGCATTTTATATCTGCCATCTGATGAACTTGTAGATTTCATATGGAGATTGTTTTTAACATCTACTTCTCTCTAATTGTTAGACTTCAAGGAAAATAATCTGTCCCATTCTTCCAGATGCTGGCATGTATCCAAGATTTGTTACCTTGAATTCATGTGACATGTTTATCTTCACTCAAGGCCAACTGCATCACGACATACCACTCATGATTTAAAATCCATACTTTTTGTGAACAAACTTGTAATACAGAACCCCATATTAAAGGCCTCCTGTTGAAGGACCTCCCTTTTGACAAATGGCCATACTAAATGGCTGACAGTTTTAAATATCACATCTTGGCAATTTTTCTAAGCTCTTGCACTAAAATAATGTACTTTTCAAAACAACAACTACAATGTGATAAAAGCGGAAAACTCACAGTTTCTAAAAGGTAACCTGAACCCACATGAGTCATATACAGGGCCTATAAAAGGTAACCTGAATTTAGGCCACATTGTTTGTACAATGCTCTTAAAAGGTAACCCAAACTGAGCCCATGTAGATTGTGCCCAAAGCCTCTAAAAGGTAACTTGCACTAGGACCATGTGGTTTCTGCACAAAACTTCTAAAACATAGCCAGAAATTGAGTATGTAGACATTGTGTGGCAGATGTGCCCATTCATGAGCTGCCATATGTTGCATATTTAATTGGCTTAAAATAATTCAGCATTCCAGCTTCAGCATGGAGCATAGGCAGACATCTTATGTTTCTGTTAGCAACCTTGAGAAAGAAAATGGAAAGTATTTCACTAGAACATCACAAATACCAGCACCAACACTAAGAAATCTTTGGAGCTGTAAGAGATTTGAATTTGACTGATGCCTACAGAAATGATAAAAGCCAGAACAGAGTATACCAAGCTTATGATTTAATTATAGCTTCACCTGAAATGACTTGTCCACGTCCATTTATTCAAAGCACAGTAAATTAAATGACTTGCAGCTAAACCTTATTTTATTTGCTGAAACAGAACTGTATTTTTCATTAAGTCAAGGTATTATTATCATTAAAAGAGTTCCAAAGGAACTTAGCTAATAGAAAATAACATGGCTTTTAACTTTTTTCCCCTGGTTGCGCAGGTGCATACAGATTGTTCTGAAAGCACTTGCAACAGAAAATAAGAAAAATGAAGTGGTTATTTCTCAGTTCTCTGGATGTTACAAACCACAGAATTATTTTGTTCATATCTGCACATCAGGAGCGAAAACGTGTGTTTTTTTCTTTTTGCAAATAAACTACGTTACTTGTCTTGTACCTTGGCTCGTTTGGACAACCGTTTCTTTTCATCTTGGTCCTGTGGATTTACAAAGTTTATATCTGCACATAACACAAACTTTTTAAGAAAACAGACACTTGTCATTAGATGAGCTTTAAAACTTGTCACGTAATTGCTGGCCATGGCCCTGTTTAGAACAATGAAGGTAAGTAGTTTGATATTGTAGAGTGAGTTATGCCAGCTTTTCTCTACCTTAATCCATCTTGCTCCTACTTTCTCCTCATGTCTTAGTTATAGTATTCTTATTTCTAGCACTGATTCATTCCCATTTTTTTCTTTTTTTCCAATGTGCCTCAGAAATTAAGCACTTACTGCATTTCCATTGCTCTTATCCTTTATCTCACCTTTCTTTTTGCTGCTAAGCTACTGACAATGTTTTAAAAAATATTATTTCCCTGCTATAATGCTCTTGTTATTTATAGATATACATATATATATATATATATATATATATATATATATATATATATACATATATTTATATTAGCAGCTCTGTTTGAAAGAAGCTTATCAAGTTGAATTCCTGTGCTTGGATTTATTTTTCATTAGCTTTTTTTTGCCAGTTTGAAAAAAGTGGTATATCTATGTTATGTTAGCTGGTAGTAAAAGACCATTCTGATAGTCTCTTGCATGCATTCTCCACTTTCTACATGAGAAAATGTCATAAATCCAAAGAATAGTTTTTCCCTCCTCCTCCATGTATCCATTCTGTTTATCACCTTCTCTTCACATCTCCAAGATATGATAATGTACATCCATATCATATCATAATCAATGTCTCTTCTCATCTCATCGCAGATTTGAAGAAACTTGGCTCCTCTAATTTCTGGTCATGTCCATTCCCACCAAACCCATGCAGTACCCTGCTTGTTTTACTCTAGATTCTTTCCATCAGGCTAATAACTTTCTTCATATGGCCTCAAGAACTTCATGTAATACTCAAGGTGTGGTGTGTCAGGACCTAATGAAGCAGACATCAAGAACAGACAGACCAGCACCAGAATCCACAAGAATATTTAATATATAAAAATATGACTGTGGGCTTTTACTCCCACTCGTAAATATACATAACTCATAACACCCAAAGTGTGAAAAAGCATAACGGTTTCAGCATATAACCATCATCAGTGCTACCTAGCTTAACATATTGCAAAAAATTTATATACCATAACATCCAATTAGTACACCACATAAATAACCAATCACAATTGTTCATTAAGTCCTGGAGGGAATAAGGCTCCTAATTTAATTATCCACATCCGTTCCTTAAAGTTCACAAAACAATGCAAATCCTCTTGTGATGTACTTTGCTTATAAATTCTATCTATGACAGTAAACTTGAATATAGCAGAAGGATGTTTCAACTGATGTTTATATAAGGCATTTGTACTTCTGTGGCATTTAATATCACTCATATGTTCTGATATTCTACATTTGAAAGGGTGAGAAGTTTACCCTACATAAAAGGCAGAACAAGTGCAATTTATTAAGTAAATTACCCAATCACTGCCACAGTTACCAAAAACTTTAATGTCATACACTTTGGAACAATTGAAAGTAGTAAAAGAACTTTGTTTAGGAACCATCTTACAAAACCTGCAGTGTCCACATGAAAAACAACCAATTAAAGGGCCCCTTCTAGTCTGTTTTGTATCATGTTCTGAACTACCTTATTTCCCTTTTTGTAGTGGTCGAACCAACCACCCATGTTTTTTCCTCGCCTATAACTAAACCTACATCTAAGTGGTAAAAATGTACCTAATCTATCCTCCATGTGCAAAACTTCCCAATGTTTATGTATAATTTGTTGCAAATGTCTAGTATTACAACCAAATTCCATAATAAATCTGAAACATGAGTCAGATACTTGGTTAACTTGTTGGACCATCCTACTAACTGAATCTACATCTTGTTTTCGATAACCTATGTCATGGAATCTTTGAGCCATGTCACATGCCTGTATATTATAATTATCCAAAGTCCAACATATTCTTTTGAGTCTTAAAAACTGAGACTTGGGAATATTCTTTATAACATGGGGAGGGTGACAACTGGAAGCATGCAACAAATTATTGAACTGGGGATATTTCCTGTAAACATTCCTACAAAGTGTACTATCTTCCAATACTTTAACCTCAACATCTAAAAAGGTGATGGTCTCCAGATGGTAATTAAGTGTAAATTGAATCCCCCATTTGTTTTCATTAAGATACTCAATGAACTCCCTCAAATATTGTTTATTTAAATGCCAAATTAGCCAGCAATCATCTGAGTAGCGACGCCAGATGTCAATCTCCCAAAGATATAAATTGTAACTGGCATCATATATTAGGTGGTATTCCACAAAACCAATGAACAGATCCGCATAAATGGGAGTAAAAGATGCTCCCATTGCAGTACCCTTCAGTTGTAAGTAGCGTACATTGTCAAAATGAAAGACATTTTTGTTCAGCACATGTTCTGATAGACATAGGAGGAATGTGTCATATCCTAGTGATTATAGGGAAATTCTTGAGAACCAAAACTCCAATGCCAATAGACCTGCCCAGTGTGGAATGTTTGTATATAATGCACTAACATCTAATGTGCATAATCTTGAATCCATGCTCTTACATGTGCCAAAAGAGGTTTCAAATATTTTGTCAGATTTTCTGAGAGAGGTTCCATCAAGCATCCTCTCCCCGACACTATTGATCTACCCAGAGGTTTATCATAATTTTTATGTATTTTGGGTAGCATGTAAAACATTTATCTGGCAGGGTTTACCACCATTAAGTGATGTTTATTCTGCTTAGATATGATACCTTCTTCACAAGCCAAAGTAAGAAAATTATATATTTCCTGTTTGAAAATACTAGTTGGGTCCAAGTCCATGTGCTTGTAGTATTGCTGATACAAAAGTTGGCTGATGGCCTCATTATAATACATATGTCAATTCCAAACTACCACTGCTCCCCCTTTGTCTGCCTGATTAATAACTATATCCCTTTTTCTGTTCAATCTGTATAAAGCCATGTGTTCATCCTTTGTGATATTGTCCTGATTATACTCTACATATTTAACATTGGAAAAGTGTAATTCCTTCAATACTAAATTCTGAAAAATGACTGCATTTCTGTTCATAAGAGGTACAGATATTAAAATCCTAAACCTAAAAGGGTGTATATCTGCAACACCAGGTTCAGAATTCTCAAAATATAACTTCAGATTTAATTTACTGCAGAAATTGATAACATTTTGTGTAAATGAATATTCTGACACCATAAATTTTGGAACATATCCCATGCCTTTATTCAACAAATTTTGTTCTACTTGTGTTAGTTCCAAAGATGAAATGTTATGAACATTCAAACAACTATTTACCTGCATGTCAGTGTAGCCAATATTGCTTCCAGACTTGTTTCTGCCTCCTCTATATCTTCTCCCTCCCACCTAGATCTCCTAAAGGGAAATACACATTACCCTTTTTAGAAGGTGGGGAACTGTGTGAAACCATACATTCATTGTCTGTATTAGAGGAAAACTCATCCCCTGAAGTGCCTGATGTAGATTTGGTCTTTTTAAATCTAGATCTGTTTCTCTTTCTTTTAAAATTAGGCTGAAAAGGCCCTTGTTTGTTATCACTAAACTGAACTGTCCTTTTAAGTACAAACGGGTTCCCTGTGGAATAGTCCCTAACATCTCTCTGGAATTTCTTAATCATTCTAGTTTTTAAATCTTGTTCTAATTGCATCATACTTTCCAGAAGCAAAGAAACTTGTTCTTGATACATGTTATGGTCTTTATAATCCTGCAATTTAGTGCACATTTCCCCTATACTTTTATTTAAAGACAAAATTCTCCGTTCGTAGAATTCAATCAAAATCTTAGCAAAACTCATTGAAGCTGAGTTTTGTGCTTGTTGCCATTGGGTTAATAAGGTCTCATTGACCCCCTTTGCAAATGTTATATCCTAACTCTCAAACCTCGTGGGGTGATGCTTTTATTGGAATAAGCCTTGAATAACCTAAGATGCCAAATTTGAGTTCTCATCTCTTTCATCTCATTTGTTAATCTAAAAAAATAAATCCTTACATGAATCATAATGAGATGTTTCAGCATCTCCCCCTTTGGTCCATGATACACAAAAATCAAAAATGTTAATGTCATCTCTATCTGCCAAAAGGCCTTGAGTAATGTTTGTGAGATCCATGTTTATCCACATATAATGACAAGTAATGACAAAAAAAAATGTTTTCACAAATATAATTATTAGATCCTAGCTATAAATATTATTAATGCTAAGGCCCCTCAAGAATGGTATCCTAGGATACAATATAGTGCACAAATGACCAATAATTAGGTCAAATACAATTATTAGTTCCGAATATAAACAGTCAGTTAGGATATAACATATACTAGGCCTGTAAGTTCAAAAATAACATCCACTAAATAAGTGTGCATCATATCATACCCTTCTATAATATTGGGTTGAAAATTATTCACAAAAATACAAAACCTATGTCATCAATTGTTTCAAAACCATAACTGTTAAATTGCAGCAACCCCCCACATATATGTCCAAACACAAACTGAAAAGTAATGATTCCGTAAAATCAGTACTATATTGCTTGCATAAACAAATTGTTCAACAAATTCATCCTGTGTCCATAAAAAGCTAATGTCCAATATTAATAAAATTTGTGGTCCCTTTTGTCATTGGTAAATAAGAGGCTCAAAATAAATAATACTGTATGTCTACCAAAACCTTGAGACATCAGCATTCACTTCTCTGTCCAAAGATCCTATAACCATGCGATTCCACACAAAGGTTGTTCATAAACACATATCAGACATACTGTGAGAGCCCCTATAAAAATGAGACTGAAAACAATATTGTAAAGCCAGTGTTCAATAGTTAAATTAATAGTTTCTTTTAATGTTGGTAGATAAGAGGTAAAAAAATAATAAATGACACTGCCCCCTGGATTCACTATCCTTCCATGCAGGACTAGCTTAATCCTGCACCGAAGCGACCATTTAGGAGCAGGATGGCAGTGCACCAGGCATATTAATGAAAGTGTGCTTCCTGAGCTCCTAATCTTACATGGAGCATTTAAGAGTGCAGGGGGCGTGTCTGAGAGCAGAGCTCTCAGAATATACACGCCCCTGCAATGAAGAACAGCAGACAAGTCATAAAAGAATGAGCAAGACCACTCATAGGTGTACGCATACCCCCAGCAACATCCCCCCACGTGAACAAGAGCAATAGTTAAAACAACAGATATAAAGATATTTTATTTTTTTATGAAACAGATTAAATTTAACCATAGGTGTGTGGGTTTGCCCATTGCTTAGCTACAGTTAATGCAGCTTAAATGGCAGAAGAGGATAAAAATTAAGATATATACACATGAAGCATTGCAGCAATAGTGTAGTGGCAGAGCATTCACCTTACAAGCAGTCATTCCCGGTTCAAGTCCCACTCCAGTACATTCCATTTTCCATGTCAAATCACTATATGACCAATATTTTCAGTTGCATAACCTACTAAATAACATATATTTGTGAACTGGAGTACTGCATTAAATGCAGATGTGAGGTGTCAGTGACATAATGTTGCAAAGTCCACAGATAATCACACTTGCCCCATACAGTATATGTACACAGGAATCAGGGATACAAATGGAAGATAAAATGTGTAATGAATGATAACTCCATACAGCTTTCAAATCCCCCACCTTCCCAAGAACCATTAGACATTACTGTCTAAATTAATGCAGTGGTAAGCGGGAGTAAGCACTAGTAAGCAAGTGTAAGCACTATTAAGCAGTAGTAAGTGGCAGTAAGCATATTTAAGCAGTAGTAAGTGGGATTAAGCCCATTTGCACAGGGGTAAGTAATGCACACACAGGTCAAGCAATATTGAAGCTAACTCTCTGTAAGGATATTTAACCAGAGGTTAGCATTTCTTACCCTCGCACAAACCCACGCAAACCCACTTACAATTGCTTAAAAGTGCCATAATCATTCTGTATGCAACAGCCGCTGTTCTGGCCAGAAACAAAATAAACAGCCTTTGCAGGTCTTGAACCCAGGACCCTGTACACTATAGTCATAGTAGTTAACCACAGCAGGACATAAGATTGAGGTATCACCAAACAAATCCTCACTATAGGAAAATCAAACTGAACATGTGAAAGGACTTTACATGCAGTCTTATGTTGTATAACCTACTCATCATCTTTTTTTGGCTGTTCCCGTTAGGAGTCACCACAGTGGATCATCTGTTTCCATTTCTTCCTGTCCTCTGCATCTTGCTCTGTCACAACAACCACCTGCATGACCTCTCTCACTACATCCATAAACCTTATCTTAGGCCTTCCTCTTTTCCTGTTACCTGGTAGCTTCATCCTTAGCATCTTTTTCTCAATATACTCAGCGTCCCTCCTCAGCACATGTCCAAACCAACATAATCTTGCCTCTCTGGCTTTGTCTCCAAACCTTCCAACCTGGGCTGACCCTCTAATATACTTATTCCTAATCCTATCCACCCTCGTCACACCACATGCAAATCTTAACATCTTTAACTCTGCCACATCCAGCTCTAACTCCTGCCTTTTTGTCAATGCCACTGTCTCCAACCCATATAACATAGCTGGTCTCACTACCCTCTTGTAGACCTTCCTTTTCACTCTTACTGGTACTCGTCTGTCACAAATCACTCCTGACACTCTTCTCCACCCACTTCATCCTGCCTGTACTCTCTTCTTCACCTCTCTTCCACACTTACCATTACTCTGAACTATTAATCCCAAATATTTAAAATCATCCACCTTCACCACCTCTACTCCTTGCATCCTCACTATTCCTTTATCCTCCCTCTCATTCACACACATGTATTCTGTCTTAGTCCTGTTGACCCTCATTCCTCTTCTTTCTAGAGCATATCTCCATCTCTCCAGGGTCTCCTCCACCTGTTACCTACTCTCACTACAGATCACAATGTCATTTGCAAACATCATAGTCCACGGGGACTCCTGTCTGATCTCGTCTGTCAACCTGTCCATCACCACTGCAAATATGAAAGGGCTCAGAGCTGATCCTTGATGTAATCCCATCTCCATCTTAAACACATCCATCACTCCAACCGCAGACCTCACCGCTGTCACATTACCCTCGTACATATCCTGTACCACTCTTACATACTTCTCTGACACTTCTGACTTCCTCATACAATACCACAACTCCTCTCTAGGCACCCTGTCATATGCTTTCTCTATGTCTACAAAAACACAATGCAACTCATTCTGACCTTCTCTGTACTTCACCATCAACACTCTCAGAGCAAATATTGCATTTGTAGTGCTCTTTCTCGGCATGAAACCATACTGCTGATCACTAATCATCACGTCCCTTTTTAACCTAGCTTCCACTACTCTTTCCCATAACTTCATGCTGTGACTGATCAATTTAATCCTTCTGTAGATCTGCACATCACCCTTATTCTTAAAAATTGGTACCAAAACACTTTTTCTCCATTCCTCAGGCATCCTCTCACATTCCAAAATTTCATTAAACAATCTGGTTAAAAACTCCACTGCCATTCCACCTAAACACCTCCATACTTCCACAGGTATGTCATCTGGACCAACAGCCTTTCCATTCTTCATCCTCTTCATAGCTATCCTTACTTCCTCCTTGCTAATCCATTGCACTTCATGAGTC
Organism: Protopterus annectens; assembly: GCF_019279795.1. NCBI lineage: Eukaryota > Metazoa > Chordata > Ceratodontiformes > Protopteridae > Protopterus > Protopterus annectens. The sequence continues at coordinate 112,124,613 of NC_056737.1, read as the reverse complement.
ACTATCCCCACATCATCCAACCTTCTCAACCTCTCATTCTTTTCATTCATCAACCCCTCAAAGTACTTTTTTCATCTGCTCAACACACTCTCCTCGCTTTTAAGTATGTTTCCCTCATTATCCTTTATCACCTTTACCTGCTGCACATCTTTCCTAGCTTGGTCCCTCTGTCTAGCCAATCAGTACAGGTCCTTTTCTCCCTCCTTAGTTTCCAACCTTTCATGCAACTCTTCATAATCGCTATCCTTAGCCTTCACCACCTCTCTCTGTGCCATGCACCTCATCTCCTTATACTTATGTTGTATAACATACTACATAACATAAATATGTGAACTGGAGTACTCCAGTATGCCCAGATGTGAGGTGTCATTGTTATAAAGTGTTGAAATCCCCTAATAAACACAAGGACCCCATACAGTGTATGTACACATGAATCATTGATACCAGACACATATATAACATGTAATGAATAATAAATCAATGCCAAAAAGCAAATATAATGCTAATTAAATATTAAGCAATGCTAAGCATTGCATGGCTCAGCTTAGTAGGTGTAAGCAATGTGTAGGCCAGCTAACTCAATTTGCCCAGTGGTATACCCCTTTAAACAATGCCAACCTTAGGTATGCAGGTTTGTCCATAGCTTAGCCTTTTCAAAACCGTCTAATCATGGCAAAGTGTGGGAAATTGGCCCTATTTAAACCCGCAGGTGGGAATACATCTTATAACTGGTTGTAGCTTCCCCTTGCAGACACTATGTCTGGAATGGGAGAGGGTGTGTTCTTTTGGGCACAGCACTGAGGCATCCAGGAGTCCAGAGTCATGGCAGGACTCCTTGTAAAGAACATGAGCAGAGACTGCTGCAGGGCCAGTACCAGGGTTCCCAATAAAAAAACAGAAGCCTGGGACCATTTCATCCATGACCTCACCAGTGCCACTGGCATACCCCTAACTGGTGAGCAGGTCAGGCATCACTATGCCGACCTAAAGTGGTGAAAGGAGTATCTCTTGGATCAGTGGATCCAAGGGGCTAGGAGGACATGGGAGGTCCCAACTGTGTGTAAGTGTCACTCCACTACCTGTTTAATAATTGCCAGCTCATGTATATTATAGGTTCATAGGTTCATAGGTTTATACTAGGCTATCTGCCCTAAGGCATTTATAAGCCTAGCCCAAAGTTTTGTGGCTTACGCCACCCCTTATATGAAAAAATACTGTGCCCATTAGTTTGTTGTGCCTCTGTCCAGCAGTGACACAGAGATGATTCCCGGGGTAAACCTATGATCTCCCATCCACAGGTCAAGATTTCTCTTGAACAGAGCCAGCGAGGTGCTCTGCCTCACATGGACTGGGATTTTATTCCACAGCATAGGGAGTCTCTGAGTGATAAATCTATCCCTCCAGCACATCCTATTTATATCCGTGCTAAGGTTTAAGTCACTTGCTCTAGTGGTTTTGGTGGATTTGAATTTTTTGAGGTGGAGCATGTCCATTAATTCCGGGTTGGACATGGCCTTGTATGTCAGGCACATGTCACCTCTGAGCAGACGGTATGCGACTGAATAGAGCTGGAGTTTCTTCAATCTGGCAGCATATGACAGATTTTGGAGTCCCTTTATCCTTTTGGTGAGGAACTTTGGGGTCTCTCCAATTGCTGCAGATGTCGGGTGAGATACATCCCGAATGGGGCATTGTACTCGATCATTGGTCTGATAAGTGAAGAGTACAGGGGAACAATGACCTCACTAGATCTGGATGTGAATCCCTTCATGATCAGGTGGGCAATGTAGAAGGTCTTTCTAACCACTTTAGCAACATGAGTGTCAAAAGAAAGGCCACTGTCAACCTGGGTCCCCAGGTCCCTGATAACCTCTTCTGTGCTTAGTGGATTGCCACCTATATGGTAGCTTGGGGTTACCTTGTTTTTCCCGAAGGGTATGACTATTCATTTTTTGGCGTTTAACTTCAGGCCATGGCTCTGGCACCAGCTATCTGTTTCCATGAGTCCCTTCTGAAGGATATCCGTGTCCGATGCACTTTCCACTATGGCCCAGTTTGCAGTCGTCTGCAAACTTTGTCAGCCAAAGTCCTCCCATGTTGGCCTGTACTTCTGGGAAGTAGATGCCGAACAATAGGGGGCCAAGGACCGAGCCCTGTGGGACACCACTTGTGACCGGCTTGGAGTCTGACATAGCGCCAGCAACTCTAACCCTGTGGGTTCTGTCCTTAAGCCAGTTTGCAACCCATCTTGTGACATATGGGTTTACATTTAAGCTGGTAAGTTTTTCTACAATACCCGAGTGGGGTATTGTGTCAAAAGCCTTTGCAAGGTCAAGGTAGGCTGTATGGACTGCCTTTCCCTCATCAATGGCCTTGGTGACTGTTTCGAAGAAGTCGACCAAGTTCAAAAGGCATGATCTGCCCTTGATGAAGCCAAACTGGGTCGGGTCCAATGTCTGCAAGTCCCCTATATCTTTGTTTATGAGCTCCATTATGATCCTCTCCATAGCTTTGCAGACTAGACTTGTTAAGCTTATGGGGCAGTAATTACCAGGGTCTGTAGAGGCACCGCTTTTGTGGAGTGGGACCACAGTTGCCGTACGCCACTCCTTGGGCACGTATCCTGTGGTAAGGCTGAGATTAAACAGCTGCCTTATGTGCGGGTTTAATTCCTCATTTAGCTCATGTAGCACACAGCCGGGGACACCATCCGGTCCCATTGATGCTGTGTTTTTAGCTTTAGAGAGAGCAGCTATGGATATATTATTATAGATTATATTATTATTATATTATTACATTATGGATAGGTATGGCTAAATATTCCTCTTATGTCCTTCACAGTGGCAAGTGAGCGGGCTGCGAACCAGGATACCCATGGATGTCGCTTGCAGCGGTTGCGACACAAGGCAGGTTAGTAATACTCTTGCATGTACTGTCATAGGAAATAAATCTAAAAGTATTAGTAAGTAGTAGCAAATTTTGAGAGAAAAATAGCTAAAGACTCAAAAGACAATCATAAGGCCTTCTTTAGCTATGTTAGAAACCTGGGAGGAAACTCCCAGATATGCTCAAAACTAGTTCAAAATGATGTGAAGATTACTGATCCTACAGACATTGCCAACATACTGGCTGACAGGTTCAGTGCAAACTTCTCCCCTCCCCAAAAGGAGAGATATCTATACCAAATGGTTGCAGCCCCCTAAACATCTCAAACGCCCAAGTGAGAACTGCTCTCCAAAGCAAAAAACACAGCATCCATGGGACCTGATGGTGTCCCAGGCTGTGTGCTCCACGAACTCAACGAGGAATTAAACCCACAGCTAGGACAGCTGTTTAATCATAGTCTCACCTCTGGATACACTCCAGGAGTGGCCTGCGACTGTGGTCCCACTTCACAAAGGCGGTGCCTCCACAGACCCTGGAAATTACCGGCCCATTAGCTTGACAAGCCTTATCTGCAAAGCCATGGAGAGGATCATAATGGATGCCCACCTTATCATGAAGGGATTCACATCTAGATCAAGGGAGGTCATAGTCTCCCTATACTCTTCACTCATCAGACCAATGATTGAGTACAATGCCCCATTCGGAATGTATCTGACCCGACACTTGCAGCAGCTGGAGAGGCCACAAAAGTTCCTCACCAAAAGGATAAAGGGTCTCAAAAATCTGTCCTATGCTGCCCGACTGAAAGAACTCCAGCTCTATTCAGTCGCTTACCGCTTGCTCAGAGGTGACCTTTGCCTAAAATACAAGGCCATGTCAAACCCAGATTTGATGAATATGCTTCACCTCAAAAAATCTAGATCCATCAGAGCCACAAAGGCGGGAGACTTAAACCTCGACACGGCTATTAATAGGACGTGCTGGAGGGATAGATTCATCACCCAAAGACTCCCTATGCTGTGGAACAAAATCCCGGTATATGTGAGGCAGAGCACCTCGCTGGCCTTGTTCAAGAGAAATCTTGACCAATGGATGGGAGATCGCAGATATACCCCAGGGATTACCTCAGTGTCACTGCTAGACAGAGGCACAGCAAAATAATGGGTATAGTTCCCCATACTAAAGGGGTAAGCCACAAAACTATGGGCTAGGCTTATAAATGCCCTCAGGCAGATAGCCTAGTATGAACCTATGAACCTATGAACCTAAGTAAAGTTAATTGCCTGTATAAAACCTGTATTATTTAAGGCAAGTACTGCATACACCAGAGAATAGGGCAGGAAGAGTCTCATATAGGTTGTATGTAAATAAAAGCATAATAGCCTGACAAGAAAGGTCTAACTGCTGGATTGCATGTGTTTACTCTGGTATCATATGGTAATGTAGATTTGCAATCACTTAATAGTACTGTTGTATTAAGCACTGTTACCCACACTGTGCAACATAAATAAAATGTGTAGGAATGTCTGTATATGACTGGTGTAATCCCAAGAGGTCATATAGTACAATTGAGAGAGACATAGGCAGAAGACAGTAAAAAGACAGACAACAAAATCCAAATAGCACACGCAACTGCAATGTGAACTGTTGTATTTTTAGCACACCCAGCCATGGTTCGAATCCTGGGAGTGGTAGTAGTCTGCATACAGAATCATACCCCACAGCTGTACAGATATGTCCAGAATGTCCAGTAAATTGGCCCATATCTGCTGCTTGTCACTCTATCCCCCTGGTAAATCAGTGGGATGATCCCAGACATATAGGCAGGAAACAAGAAATACAACTGATTGTCACACGTCTATAAGAACAAACATATCACTCTAGCAACTCCCCAAACTGTTATGAGAGTAATAAGCCAAGTATGCCCCATTGCCACCCCCATGTTGTTAAGCTGTGAGCAGAGTATGTACAGTAACAGAGTGAGATGTATATCCATAATGCTAATGTGGAATCTGTTAATTTGTGTGGCAAAATTCAGGTAGTGCTAACAAACATTGCTCCCACAGTACCCATCAGATATGAACACTGTGCCCAGAAATAAAAGATCGATGCACTGTACTGGTACTGTTTAATTTGGTATTGTATGGCATTGTTATTTTTGCAATTGCTCTGAATAATAAGATATTGCTCATCACTGTCAGCCACACCCTGCTACATAATATAACTGTCTAGGAAATACTGTATAAGAGTGTTGTAAAACAAGGTCAGAATGTAAAACCACAGGAGAATTATAGAAAGAAATCAGATAAGTGATATACAGCAATATCTATATAGTGCACACAACTGTGATGGACAGTGTTTTAGTTTTAGCAGACACAGCCATGGTCCAAATCCTGGGAGTGGAAGTAGGCTGCATACAGAATCATACCCCACAACTGTACAGATATGTCCAGAATGTACAGTATATTGGCCCATATCTGCTGCCTGTCCCCCTGTCCCCCTGGGAAATCAGTGGGATGATTCCAGATATTTAGGCAGCAAACAGGAAATACAACTGATTGTCACACATCTATAAGAACAAACCTGTCACACTAGAAACTCCCCAAACTGTTATGAGAGTAATAAGCCAAGTATGTCCCATCTATACCCCATGTTGTCAAGCTGTGACCAGAGTCTGTACAGTAACAGAGTGATATGTATGTGCATAATACTAATGTGGATTCTGGTAATTTGTATGGCAACATTCAGGTACTGCTAACAGACATTGCTCCCACAGGTCCGTCAGATACTAACACTGTGCCTAGAAATAAAAGATTGATACCCTCTACTGGTACTGTTTACTCTGGTACTGTATGGCATTGTGAGTGTTGAAGTTGCTCTGAATAATAAGGTATCACTCATCACTGTCACCCACACTGTGCTACATAATATAACTGTTTAGGAAACCCTGTATAAGAGTGTTGTAAGTCACTAAAGGTTTAAGAGGGCAATAGTCTAAATATGTCCTGGTTCATCTGCATGTGGTCAAGACATGGCCAGAGTCTGTGCAAAAAGAGATGGACAGGTATGTGCATAACATCAACCTTGAATCTGGGAGCATGTGTAGGAACAGTTAGTGTTAACAAACAATTCCTCCACAGGTATACCAGGTAAGAGGTGTATACTGCAGGTAAAACCAGTTCATGTTCAAGTTGCCGACAGCCATACCACTGTCCAAACTAAGGCAATAGGGTAGTGTACTAATACTTGTAAGGTACAGTTAACAGCACTGACTAGGAAAGTAATGCGAACTACAGGAATATACTAGCTGTTAATTGACATATTTCTCTCCCCCCACCATATCTGCAACAATAAACTAAATACCCAACTCAATTGGTACATGCTGACTTAACTGTAATGTTGGGACACATGTCATATTGTTTGATAATTATTTAAAACTGTTTCTATGCATGTGCTATGTTGAAATACTCCACCATTGGTGGCATGGTGCCATCAATGTACCTGCATGCTGTTGTAATTACCACTGTGGTCCCATATATACATGTGTTCTGTTTGCTATGCAACTGTTCCATATATGTGTCTGGGTTAATGGGAATATCTATGCATGCTGTTATACCTAGTACTGGAATGTGTTGACTATTACTAACCCACATATGTTGATAAAACATAAACACCATAGTACGTATGGGAATTCAGGTTCCAGCAGACCCACCTGTCCCAACTCAGCTGGCCATGCCACCAGGACCAGCGTGTCTGGGGCCCTTCCCGGGACCTCCTTGTCTGCTGGTCCTGCACCACATTTGGGTGGAACCACCTCAGGGGATGGGGCTCACCCTCCCCTTGGAGCGGGCATGGACAGGAACCTGTCACCTGTTGCCAGGTCCGGGTTGTGGTGCCTGGTGAGCTCAACCGGGAGTTTGGAGATCTGCTATGCCAGCTCAAGAGCCATGTGTTGCGACTAGAGGGTTGGCCTGGCTCTCTGACTTAGCCCCAAGCACAGCCACTTTCGGGACAGTGAAGGTGCATTGGTGACTGCCCATGGGCGGGGACCTCAGTCCCACTGTTTCGACTAGGGGGCTCAAGGGCTTCTGATTACCCAACACCCCTACCCATCAAGGTGTTTACCCACCAAATGTGTCATATACTGCCCCTGTATGCATCTTGTTTGTCTTTTCTGTTAAGCTACACAATCTACTTCCCCGAATATACCTACTATCCCTCTCCAATATTCCACTCTCACCTGAAAAAAAAAAGGACAATCTGTTCCCCCAAAAAATCTTGCCCCATACATAGCTGTCCATTTTGCACACATGTCCTCTGGACACATGTAATCTGGTCTAATTGGCAACACAACATATTATTGTTGTCCTCACCCCTCTCTCAGGGGTTTGAGTGTCCAAATCTACCTCCAAATTCAGTGTATATTAACAGCTGTTGCTGTAGAAGAAATAGGCAGCTATGGACCTTACCTGCACCCTTCCTGTACATCCCTAGCTATTTTCCCTACTGTCTTTCCCTCTTTGTGCCCCTTTTTTACCACTTTCCTATCAACCCTTTTTTCTTTACTTTTGAAGAAATTAGCATGAGGGTAAGCAGGAGTAAGCACTTTTAAGCAGCAGTAAGTGGCTATAAGCCTGTTTGCATGGGGGTAAGCAATGCCTACACAGGTTAAGCAATTTAGAAGCTAACTGAGTATAAGAAACTGTAACCGGAAGTTAGCAGTGCTTACCTCAGTACAAACCCACGTAAACCCACTTACAACTGCTTAAAAGTGCCTTAATCACTCTGAATCCAATGGCCCTTGTTCTGCCCAGCAACAAAATAAACAGCCTCTGCAAGGCTCGAACCCAGGACCCTGCATACCATAGTGATTTACCACTAAGCCATGTCAGATATACATAACCCTGATGTTTTCACAAATATATCATCCAGCACAGTCAACAGTCATTCAACAATACAGGAAATGTATTTAAACATGTAGATGTTTATGTGTGTGTGTGTGCGTGTGTGTGTGTGTGTGTGTGTGTGTGTGTGTGTGTGTGTGTGTGTGTGTGTGTGTGTGTGTGTGTGTGTGTGTGTGTGTGTGTGTATATATATATATATATATATATATATTTATATATATATATATATATATATATATATATATATATATATATATATGTATATATATATATATATATATATATATATATATATATATATATGCATACATCTATAGCTATATATGTCTACATATATATCTATGTATATATATATATATATATATGTACATATATATGTATATATATATATATATATATATATATATATATATATATATATATATATATATATATATATATATATATATATATACAACAATATATATATGTAAGCATAAATATATATTTATATATGTATATACAGACATATACCTATAGATATAAAAGAGAACATGACAAAAACATATATGACCATATGCACCATTAATGGGGGTGAGGAGGCTCAAGCAACATACATCTTGTACATATAGATACCCCCCCCACAGCCAAACACATCTGCCCTGCAATACAGTACCAACTGTTGCAAATCCCATAACCAGGACCCGACACAACATAGGCACAAGATGTTAACAGTACTCTATCCCACCTGTATGATGTCAGGCTGGTATCAGTAACATATCATGCAGTACAGTCTGGCTACCATTGGGAATGTAAGATATATATATATATATATATATATATATATATATATATATATATATATATATATATATATATATATATATATATATATATATATATATATACGTAACTACACATACACACACACACACAGATATGTATACGAAGATACATAAGTAGAGCATACAGTTGCCACCTTACCAGCTGGACACTGTATGAGCCACCCCTTCAAATGACAATTGTTGCCTGCAACATATATCCATAGAGAGGTCAAAGGATGTAACACCACACACAGGTTTGCATACATGGGAAAGCTTTATTTGTATAGTATTACAGTTGAATATGCCATGTCACATAGCTGTTTGGACTCTGAAATACATATAAACAGACTAATGCAACTGTCAAACAGATTAATTAATACAGTATTCTGGAAAGGATTACATATGTTGCTGTCCAGGCCAAGGCCTTCAAGTAGTACAACAGTAAAGACAGACTGGGCCACAGGATAACAATCAATCAACAGTAAGTAATAATGATGTATAGTCCAGCAGCCTCTATCTACACTATGTACACAATCCCTAGGGGTAAAGACCTCAGTTGACACAATTGGATTAATCTGTTACATAACAAGGCATAACTGAAACAATCACAACCACACTGACAAACAGAACAGTCTGTATGGCAGGAAGCAGTAGGCCTGCATTTACCCAGGGTGAATTGTATGGTAATGTACATCCAGATACCTTAAGGCAGCATTCCCCTGATACCCCCACATGTTGTAACAGCCTAGGTTAGTTATGGTGCATCCTGCCCATAGACTGACATACAGGGCCATATACCACTGTTACATACACTGGCCTCTGGACTGCATAAGGGCACACATGTATTATGCAGATGAAGCCCACACATATATGGACCCAACCCCACAATATGTGGGGGGGCCACAACAGTAGTGGAATGATGGCAGGAATAGCAGCATGACATACTCACAGGCCACTATATAACAACCCCTGACAGCATGTCATATGGACAAAGCCTGGTATGCAGGTGGAGGACAGAGGCTGGAACACAGGCCCATATGTGAAATAGTGTTTCCATACACTAAGCAAGTCACTGGTGTTACAGGATAGTCTGCAACATACCCTTAGTCAGGAATATGAAGTCAGAAACAAAAATGAATGTAGCCATGTACTGATAGCACTCAACACACACACACAGCCGGTGATATATCTGATGCAAGACCTGTGTGCTGGAAAGGCAAAACATAACATGCCACCTCTGGCCATCAAGTGGATAGGCACACAGTTGAAAGCTATGCAGACAGACTGCAGTCCATGTTAAAATAGTATGTACACACAGATCCTGTAACACTGGTGCTATACAATGCATACAACAACAGTACTCACACTCTCTGTTTGTAGTTCCAGAACCTCATACAAATAAGTAGCTGGCCTGAGTGTACAAGTCCTCTTGTAAGAGGTATTTCTACCTGCTGTCTGTAACACTGCTGCCCACACAGAGGAAGGATGTCCACCATACAGGAATAATAGAGGGACCATGCCCATATGATGTAGGGATTTAAAGTAGTGGGTTGCCATGACAGTGGTAACTGGAAGTACTACACAGCTGACTGCATGCAGGTAGCAAGTGGAGGACATTGATTGGCGCAGAGGCCATCACCTGATCATGTGCATCACCCACAAAAGTCATGCTGCAATCTATTCCAGGCATCTCAATCCATTTACTGGAGAGAGAGCAAGAGAGAGAGAGAGAGAGACACAGAGAAATAAAGTGAAAGAGAAAAATAACTGTAAACATACAACAGCTCCTGAACTGCAACAATACCAGAAAATAAAACAGAGGAAGCAGGAGAAGGAGTGAAAAAATAAATACCTCCTACAAGGATACTATCCACAACAGATCTCATCCCCACAACAGGTATGTGAAGAATATATGCATGTAATTGACTGTAGCTCTTGGTCCATAATACTGGGGTCGATGATGTTGAATGATATATATGTGCCAACGGGTGTTGCTGTTGCAATGATCTTCAGCTGAACAACTGCTATGGACATTAGAGTCTGTCCCTGTGGGTAGTGGGCCATACCCATCAACTGTGTAGAGCAGCACCGACTGACAAGATGTATGCCAATATAGTGTGTGGTGTGTAATGGAAGGGATGTATATAACTGTGGCCAATAGCTGGTGGTGGAAGTAATGCCATAATGATGGACACATGGGCTCCACAGCCCATCACTTGCAGGACACTCAGGTTAACCTGTATTGTAGCATGCTGAAATGCCATAGGTGTGTAATACGGTTATCTGCAATCTGGCCCTACATATACCCCCCCCCAATGTTAGGCTGTGTCCATATGTGGCACCTGTCTGCATTGTAGAAAGGCAGAAGAGTGCAGCTGTGCAGGAAGGAGTTTTGAGATTGTGGACCTGATGTCTGAATGTACCCCATATATAGATATGTATATGTGTATACACACACACACATATATATATATATATATATATATATATATATATATATATATATATATACACACATGTATGCTCACAGATATATCTAAACATATATAGACATATATTTATATGCACATATCTACATATAAACAAACACACACACACACACATACGTATGTATGTAAAGACATGTCTCCTATATTACCAATACAATGCTGCATGCTATTTGCGAGGGAACAGCATACATAGCAATACACAGAGATATATATACAGCTGTCTGTGTGTGCAACATGGATGGGTATGTCACATGTGAACCCCTTGTTGGGACCACATTACCCTTGTCTGTGAAGTAGGGAATGGGAATATGGGGAAGTATGGCAGGTATAGTTTTGGAGGCGGTCCGGGTTGGTAGATATAGAGGACAACCTACTGGGGTGGTATATGACACATGTGGTGGGTAAACACCCTGTATGGTGTGTATGGTCTGTGATGTGGAAGACCCATGGGCCTCAATATGGACACTATGGGAACAAGCCTCCCACCCACTGCTACTCACAACAGCAGTCCATGTCCTGAAGGTTCCTGGCCTGGAGGCTGAGCAGGAGGAGCATGTGAACCCTGTGAATGTGTACTGGGTGACTCAAGGTGAAGTAGCACATCCCACATGTGTCTGTGAAGCCCGCTATGGAACAGACCCTGTACCTGACCTCGGGGGACAAGATCATGTCTTTGTGTGCCCCGGAGGGGACAACATCCCCTGAGGTGGTTCCACCTGAAGGTAGTGCTGGACCAGTACATGAGGAGGCCCCAGGGTGGGTCCCACATGTGATGTGGCCTGATAACATGGGTAGATGAGTTTGGAGAGGTGGTTCTGCTGGCAGATATTCCCTAAACATGCTATTGTGTCACTGTTATAGAACATATGTGGGTAGTAATAGTCTACACAATCCCGGAACATGTCCAACAGCATGCATAGATATCCCTAATAACATAGAATGTCAGATGTGCAGCAATCACATAGCAATCACACCACAGGCATTTATGGAACCATACTGTCCCTGACAATGGCATGCAGGTGAATTGTCTGTAACAGGCTAGCAATGATAGTGTCCACACATGGATCATGGCTACAAACACATAGTACAAAGTGTGGTACAATACAATATATGTTTCACTGGTAGGTAAGCTGTAGCCATACCTATTGAGTTGTATGTACAGTTTGTTGTCACTGATATTGTGGGGGTGAGTGACAGAGATGTGTATTAAGAACTGTGGTAACCTTGCTGTGTGAGTTGCTCAGACCTGTTTCCATCTTTAGGTCTTTCAGGCAAGATGTCACATGGATGGCTCCCTGCTTATTCAGCTGCTGAAAATGAAATAGTGCTTAACTATCTAATCCAGCACTACCCTGTCCTGTTTGGCCGGGCCACCCATGAGCATCAGGAGTGGACCGCCTTGTGGAACAAACTAGTCCACAGGGTCAATAATGTTGGACTGCACAACCACAGTTATGAGCAGGTCTGGAATCATTGCTCTGACCTGCTTTGCAGTGACTATCAGCATGCTGCTGAAGTCCGGGGGAGGGATCACCTTGTAATGGGGGGGCATGCCATCCACCCCCCTGATACGTGTTGAGGTGCTCCTCGCCAGCGTCGTGGCACCTGCCCGTCCACACAGCCAACAACTGCCAGACACCCTTGTGGAGGTGGGTGCTACCCACACACCATCTCAGGAGCGTGCAGGTAAGGCCACAGGGCACATCAGTAGACCACTGTTGCATATGCATCCACATCTGTACAGGTAGATCATGCATATCTGACATGTCATACATATAGTTTGTTGGCTGCATAGCAGTAATAAACAGATGTGAATATGCGGTAGTATTGTGGACATGTACTGTTGATGTACTGTAATGCTGCACCCACCCTGTAGTAATGCCACAGGTGTGGCCACTGACTTTATTTCTCTCACCCTCTTATGTAGGTCCCTCCAGTATACCACCAAGGCAGCAGCCTGTAGATGATGAGTATGGTTTACGCTGATGCTTGCCAATACAATGGGCATGTAATGGCTATGGTATAGTCCATGCACACATCTAACACACCTACCCAGAATGCATGCTGTACATGCGTACGTATTGTTGCTGTTAAATGCACGGCATCACAGTGGTGACCAGGATGGGGTATTCGAAGGGTATGTCAGACACCTGCAAGATAACTTACATACTGTCATTGTGGAATCTGTCCAATGGGATTAACATAATCGTGGGAGATATGGCCTAAAGTAAGGACATAAGTGAAACATCACCCATATACAGTGCAACAACAGTGTATATACCAGTAGTACAATGGCTACTGTTACAGATTTACACCATGTCATAACATATTACTGTGGTCCACATTATTTGCCGGGACTAGGCTGTAACATGTGGTGTTCAGTGTATGGGACACTGCAAACTGACACACATGTGTATGCCTTACTTGTCAAGCATCTGCAAAAAGGCTGAAGGTGGGGAGGGGGTGTAAGCATGACACACCAGTGCACTGCAGCAGGGATACTAAGGATGCTACGAATGGCTGTATCTGCATACAGTCAGGTTCAGGAACTCTGGCAGACATAATCCTACCCCCACAGCAATAGTGATAGCAGTGTGTGAACACCAAGGGATGTGCACATGAGTAGACCTTGCAATCATGCAGATTTGGGGAACATGTGTAGGGCAGACTGAGCATACACTGGCAAATGCAGATGGCCCATGCTACTATACCCCTGCCAGGAGTAGTGACTGTTGTAGCACACATAGCAAAAGGTGCAACAAACTGTCATGATAAGGGTGTGTACACATCATGGTCAGCATCCGCACACCTAACACATTCCATAGATACTGCATGTGAATGTACAGGATATATGTCACATATCAGGCTCATGTACTCTTAATATATGCAGTGATGTGGTCCCATGGCAGATCAAGGAAAGGTGCGTCATATGAATAAGGGTTTGTACACTCCCCATAGCCATGGTATGGTCTGATGGTTGTCAGTGTAATAGCATTGGTTTGGTCATGCATGGTCCACTTATGTTAATATCTGTAAAACAGACATCAGGCATTCACAAATGACATCTGTCCACATATCACCCCAGGTATGTTTTGCTGAAAAACATAGGGGCTGTGGGCATTAGATCTGACATAAATGACACAGTACTACACATTCAGCAATGGGTTGTACACCTGTGAGGTTTGGTGCACAGTACATGGCAGGATGCAGAACAGGTGCACAGCAATACTGTGTACATGGGTGCAGTGGTTTCCAGGAGAAGGGGCATCACCTACTAACACAGCACATGCATCACACGCAATTATACTGTTGCTTGCATGGATTGATTACAGCTGCACTGCACTCTGTTGTGTACCATATGTTATGCATGTTGGCAGATGGGTAATAAGAGGACTGTGTGTACTATCTTTGTGCAACCTCACCTGTATGCGTGTGTGTTTGTGTGTGTGTGTGTGTGTGTGTGTGTGTGTGTGTGTGTGTGTGTGTGTGTGTGTGTGTGTGTTTGTGTGTGTCAGTGGGTGGTTAGTTTATCTGTAGGGTCACTCTGATGATGTGGAGGGAGGTTGATGCATATAGGATGCGTGTGTGAATGTGTGTGTGTGTTTGTGTGGGTGTCCATGTATGCACATGTGTGATTGTGGGGTTGCTCATACAGCAGTACTTCCCTTTGGGATCATGCAGTACATGGACATGGACTGACACATGACACATCAGGAATACTTGTCATGTATGAAATCACAGGACAGCTGACAGTATAATAAGGTCTGTAGCATGGAACATGCATTGAGAGGAAAGGTAGACATCAGGTATATCCTTAATATCACATTCAGCAGAGAGGCGACCGACAACCCACGTAAGGAGCACTACAGATGCATTGGGGAATTACTAGACAACACCAGGAAGTGTATCCATATATTACAGTTGTCATATAATAGGTTGATTGAAAAAAGTAAATATGTTGCAAAAACTACTACTGCGCTATCTTCACAATTACAACAATAATGATAGAGAAAACACAGTGCAGTATCGTGGAACAGCAAATGAATGCTTTAATTTAATCAATTACAACTTACACCAACATAAATGAAATTAAAAACGAATACTTTTTGTCTAGAAAAGACCTAAAAATCCCAGAGTTAAGCGCTTTCACCTATCTCATGTAGGCTTCATCAGAACTAATTAACTTTGTATCTCAATTGTTTAAATAACATTTTTGGCACCAAATTCCTTTGACTCTCTTAAGGCCATATAATCTCATTTCTTAAAATGTATTGAAATTACAACATAATGTACTTATTCTTAAATTCAAATATTAATTTAAGATCTTTAAATTTTCTTATTTATTTCTATATCACCTCTATGAATTTGTTGTTTATATGTGCATGTTGGACTAAACATACCCATTTTTTATATATATATACTATTTATCCCGTATTGTCAAGTGTAACATTTTACTAAACATAAAATATACAATGAAAATATAAAATAAAACATGTTAAGAATGTATGAATACCAAATACTTAGTTAATGTGTTATTAATAACATCATAATAAAACTTGTATTCATAACTATGTTCCCTATTTTCTATTTTCTATTACTATTAATTCAATGAGTGGTCAAAAAAATTTTTTTAAAAATTCATAAACTAATTTGATAACAAATTGCAGTGATAAATTGATAAATTAAAATTAAAATACATTCATACTCATTTCATTTCTTAAATAGTAATGGCTTAAGTGCTATAGTGTCATTCAGACCGGGATCTGTGGCAGCATCTGTATATAATTGCCACCATATTTCTTTATAACTCAATATATCTTTTCTATTACCTCCTCTGATATTTGTTTTTATATGTTCCAAGATCCCAAATCTGAAACTGTGCTCTTCACCATTTTTTTCCACATGCCTATATAAAGCATTATTGATGTCCTTTTTCCCTACACTGTATATGTGGTCATACATCCTCTTTCTAAATGCTCTCTCCGTTTTTCCTATATAGTATGCTGCACATTTTAAACATTTAGCCAAATATATCACATAAGAAGTGTTACAATTGCCCTTGACAAACTTAATAATAGTTTTGTTAATATTGTCAAGAGTAATCTCTTATTCTTCTATTATTGTCCTACACTGGTTACAATTACCACATCTAGTTGTGGCTCTTGAACTACCTTGTCCTCTTCCTCTTTGGTTAGTCGTATTCCCATTTTCTAATATTCTTTTCAAATTATACCCCATTTTGTATACTACTAGTGGTCTTTCTCCCACTATTCCAAGCAAGTTGTTATCCATTTTAAATATCTGCCAATGTCTTTCAATAATTTTCCTTATTTTGTTTACATATGGTGTATATGGAAGTATACATGCTCTTTGATATTTAATTAAATTCATGTTGTTTACATCACCATGTGTTTCCTTCCCTTTTGTTGACCCTAGACTACCTAATAAAGGAATGTCGAGAAGTTGTAGGAAGAAACAACCAACGAACTAAAACACGTAGGAACAGGAACCCTCTTCACAAAGATAGTTTATTAAGCTTGAAGTGCGTTCAGTATCAATACACTTTTTGACAAGGAAAATTCCTAACTTCATCAGAAGCTAACAAACAGTGAGACCCTAATGTCACTCTTATTTTATACTGATTCGTTAATTGAATACATACCTTGGTCAATTATTAACTAATTGACAAATTCACAGAAATACTTCTCTAAAACCTGATACAATAAAATTATCTTAGTTCAAGTCTGTCAAGATCTAACACATAAACAAAGAGCCACTCTTAATTCTATAAATTTTACAAACATGAACCCACTACAGTCTGTGTGAGTATTCCTCAACTCAGAACAAATAAACCCAGAAATTCAAAAATTAATATCCAGTTCAAATGTTCTGTGTAAATATAAACAATTGAGTTACAAAAAACAAACTACCCTTAAAACAGAACACTTATAAAAATAAGTACTGTTTGATTATTATAAGTGAACATTTAAAACATGTACTTAAAACATGGTGTACTTATGACCAAGATGAAAATATTAATACTTTTAAAAAAAATCTATAATAATAATAATAAAAATAATGTTGAAAGACCAACATTATCCAAATATTGATGTAATGATCGAATTGACCAGTAGTAACTAATGACCACATGGTTACACCTATCATTCTTCTAATGTGACATTAATAATGTAAACAAACAAGTCCTACCTTTATATTGTTAAAATCCAAACCAAGTCAATACAAATTCTGGTTTGGGAAAATAGGTCCAAACCACATTGACACTAACAGTTAAACACAAATGGCAAGCCAACAATGTAAATGTATGTGTGTATATAGTTGTAACATATATATAGAAAACACACCAGTGCACTCAGCTAACGGAGCTCGGACTCTGTGCGTGGTAAAAATATATCTATAAAAAACAACTCCAAAACCATAGACAGAGTCCTATGGCATAAGCGGTAACCAAAACCACGGAAAATCTTCAATAGATTTGTCAATAGACTGAAGAAAGATGTTAAATATACTCCAAAACGTTTTATTCAAACAATACAGACGTGAGCGCTTTCACCATTAGGCTTCATCAGACGTTTCATAGTATTCATCCCACTAAAACTAATTTCCAGATTTAACTGTTGCCATCTATATAGCAACTCCGGGTATGTGTTACCTGACGTAGGCATCTTCAATACCCTTAGTCCGCGCGGTACAATTTTCTTGACTATACACGCTTCAAAATATTGGCGTTCAAGTTGTAGTTTCTTTAACTTCAGGAAGTCTAACTCCAAACGATTAAGTTCATCGGTAAGGGCAGCTGAACTAGTGTCACTTAAATCTGTTTCCAAACTGGGTTCATACGCCAGCAGCAAGTTGTCAGTTCCTCTCACACAGTGTTCAAATCGTTCGATCCTCCGATTGGTTGACGCCATTTCTGGAACGTAAGGAAGTTCAACGTTACATGCCGCTGTTTCCGCCATCCTCCTGGGCTCGTGCAATAACAAATAAATAACAAATAGAAAACACACCAGTGCACTCAGCTAACGGAGCTCGGACTCTGTGCGTGGTAAAAATATATCTATAAAAAACAACTCCAAAACCATAGACAGAGTCCTATGGCATAAGCGGTAACCAAAACCACGGAAAATCTTCAATAGATTTGTCAATAGACTGAAGAAAGATGTAGTTAACTACACACTAGAATGTGAACTACGTTGGATACTTAGATGTAAAGCAGACCAATTTCCAGGTCTGAATGAAAAAGTTAACTTGAGACCAATACTTAAGAAAAGAAGATGTGTTAGACCTAAGAGATAGAATTATGATTTAATTCCTATTGTCTAAATCATTCATATTTTATAGGACCATTGATGTTGCTAGCATGTTTGGCACCATTTTTCAGTTTTAATTACAATTATGCATATATATATAATCGTATGAATATACCTACATGAATATATATTTTTATGAATGTATTATAAAGCATAATGCTCATTTTATTAAGAGTAGATGCACTTTATATATACACATATGTATATATATATATTTTTATATTCAGAAGTGATTTTAAAGTATTTTTATGTAAAAATGTATTTTTGTATAGACGCATTTATATGCGCTACTATGAGCTGCTTTACTATCATTACATATATAATTAGCTTTCTCAGCCTATAGGCAACTTTGTAGGAGTATTTAAATATGTCATGGGATGAATACTATGAAACGTCTGATGAAGCCTAATGGTGAAAGCGCTCACGTCTGTATTGTTTGAATAAAACGTTTTGGAGTATATTTAACATCTTTCTTCAGTCTATTGACAAATCTATTGAAGATTTTCCGTGGTTTTGGTTACCGCTTATGCCATAGGACTCTGTCTATGGTTTTGGAGTTGTTTTTTATAGTAACATATATATGTTGAGTTTAATCATTTAGTATAGAGAGATACTTACGAATCTGACAGATTCAACACTAATAACCCTGACAGTGGGTGCCCAATCACTCAACCAAATGAATTTATAAAATATGGGAAATATGTCAAAAATATAGCCAATATTTGTTATTCCCATGTAAAACTTGTATCATTTACCTCTCCAGGTTTTTTAGTCTCAGGATGCATGCTATAGAACTCATTTCATTAATACCTGGCCTCTGATTTGCATTAACTCTCAGTTGCCAAAGGAGTTCTTTACTTTCCAGTTTTAATGAGTCATGTCCTCCCCTTACATCCCTGACTTGTTGGTCAATAACCCTAAACTTAAACTCATGACCTCTATTGTCATTGTTGTGCCTTGCCAAAGCATTAGACAGTTTTTTACTCCTAATGCTGTATAGGTGTTCGTAAATCCTTTCATTCAACTTCCTATCAGTCTTCCCAATGTAGAAAGCTGGACATTGGGAACACTTTGCTAGGTACACCACTTGTTTGCTGTTACAATTGAACTTAGAGTGTGTCTTGAACTTTAGTTCACCAATTTCAAAGTTACAGCCTTCATCAATAAACTTACAGTACCTGCACATGTTGCACTTAAACATACCTTTTTTAGTTGTATAATGTTGCCTACTGCTTTCCAGTAGTTCTTTTAGGTTACTACCCCTTTTGTAGACTACCTTTGGTTTATTCGGTAGTTTAAACTGAAGGTCACCATCATTAGATAAAAAAATCCCAATTTTTTAAAATAATATTGTATATTTGGTGGGAATCTAAATTAAATGTGCAACAGAAACTACAAGAGAGACTAAAGTCATAAGTTTCCCTACATTCTTGTTTTATTGTCCCAATCTGGTTGTTGTTTTCATTGTTTAATAAAGGGACATATACTTTTAGGGTTCTTTTGAGTTTAACCTCTACAGTGATTTCATGCAGGAACTCATATGGGTATCCCCTTCTCAGGAAAAACTGCATTAAGGTGTCACATTCTTCCAAAAATTCCGTATCATTAGTTATCATCCTAACTGCCCTAACCAATTGGCCTTTTACCACTGATTTCTTTTGGTGTTTCAGATGGCAGCTGGAAAAATGTAGAAAATAATTGGAATACGTTTCTTTTTGGTGGGTTTTTGACACCCATGCTTTTTTGTTATAGTCTTTCCTCAGGTCTACATCCAAATAATCTATTCTATCCTTGTTATATTTAAATGTGAAGGAGAGAAAATCAGTAGAATTATTAAGGAATTCCATGAATTCTTTAATTTCCATCTCGGTTCCATGATACATTATAAATATATCGTCTAGGAACCTGGTGTAGAAGATTAATTTGGAATTGAAGGCACCTTCATTCAACACGAAAGATCTCTCCCAAAATGTCAGAAACAATTCCTGCTATACATAATATGTCTAGCAGTCTGATATCTGACTGGCTTGTTATCAGGTATGATGTCAATAAATAATGGTTTACAGAACATATGCACCTCTTACTGCAGGGCATATGTACAAAGGTTGACAGACTTGTGACCGGACCTATGAATACTGCCCCGATATTGGCATGTTGCTGTGATAACCTCAAACATTTACTGTCATACCAGGGTTTATTTTGACATATGTCCTATGAGGGATATGAAGTCAGTATCTCTCATGGCTGTCACCATGTACTGACTGCAATCCTCACACTATGCTTCTGCAGTTTTCAGATAGGTGTTCTGTGAGTAACACAAGACACAAAAGGCACCACACACTGCCCAATCTGCAGATGACCCTACAGATGGGGATTTCCTCAAAAACATAGCACTGTCATGACAGCCATATCCACACACCCTGTTAAACCGACATTACTTTAAATTCAGAATAGCATGTCATGTCAGGCACATCCCCCTCCTGTGTATTGGCCTGTTTCCACAGTGTATCTTGTTAGAGGTAAATCCCAAATCTATCTGTGATGCTGTTTGCCAAACATCAGATCTAGGTCATGCTCACAGTGAATGAAAATGCCCAACACCAACATGATGTTCCTAGACATTGGAGTGTGTTTCCATGCAATTAGCTATGGTAATGTTACCACAGCCGTTCCTCATGCAATCAGCTAGAGGAGGGCTGAAATTCATGCAGAGGCCATCAGCTGATCATGAGCATCACTTACAAAACACAAGATGCTGCCTAAGCAAAGCAAGTATAGTTCTCCACATCCACCAGAGAGGGAGTGAGAGAGACAGACAGAGACAAAGTAAGTCAGGGTGGGGGTGAGAGAGTAAAACCTAAGTATGTTTGTGTCCTACACCTACCAGTACAGGGTTTCAAACACCTGATGGACTGTGTATTGCTATCATATGTCTATGCAGTTATTGCATGTGCCACATAGCTTACATGTTGAGGAGCTGTCCAAACATATATGTGATGTTGAGTGACATCTGCAACAGTGGTATGGTAGTGATATGGTAGGTGTAGTACATGTGCTTGTCCACATGAACAGGTGTCATCGTCAACACAGCCACACCCTCTCAGGGACTCACACACATTGACAAACTTGGCGGGGTCAGGAATATATTTCCTAACTAGTTAGTTTGCCACAATACAGTAATGTGCAGGTATCACATGCACCACAGGGGTTATCTGGAGGTTATATGGGCAAAGGGTATGTAAAGGTGTCTGAAATCAGACAGCATGCTTCTGTATGTCAATGGGAGTTTCAGTGTGTTTGAATGTGGTCAAAAGCATCATACACCACACACACACAGACACATGGTGCCAGTACTGACATGCATGCTTGCATTGCTTCATGGGTGTGTAGTGGTTGATTGTGCCAGAAGGCTATACAGGGCTAGGTTAAGGGTATAACTTGGCATCAGGCCACATGACAATGGTCTGCAGTATGGCTTAGGGGTGTAGTGTCTGCACTGGCCCACACAGGTGGGTATTGTATTCACCATCCAGTCACCTGGGTAACTATTGTGTGTGGCTATTGCTGTGCAATGCTTGCAATGTATGTGTTCTTTAGTCCATGACATGGACGTTGTCTGTGATGTGCAAACATCCCACATGCATATACAGTGACATGTGTACCTAGGGTGTCTGGCCCATGTTGTTTACACAGATTGCTATCATCAGATGTGCCAGTCCTGGCCTCGTGGCGGGAACTGGTAATGGACAGCAATTTGACCCTGCACCTAGATTGATAGCATGATACAGATATTCCCTGGTGTCAGTGGCATCTGTCCGTACAGCGCATGTGTTTAATGCATGGTATATCCTTTGTTGGTCACATTTGATGGCACCACAGGTGTTTCAGGCGTCCAGTGGGGAACATAGTGAAGGCGCACTGTCTGCATGTACATGCCTATTGTACTCATGGACAGAGTGCCATGCCCTCTGTAGTCCATTGCAATCACACCACAGTTATTATCTGTGGGCAATATGCAGGGTACTACCAACATAGCTGCTGTTGCCTAGGCAAGTGTGTTTGTGTATTAGACATAGGTTTAGAGTGTTCTCTGGGTAATACAAGGGTTGCTAACTTTGTTCACCAGGCCTTGATGTCACATGTAGGGGCATAGATTGGAATCCCAGCCTTTCGTCTATTTCACATCTGTTATTCTTGTAAGGTGGACATTGTGACATATAATAGGGCCACCATATAAGAAATTTACAAAACTCACTACGCAATGAGTCCAGTTGTTTCACACTCACAGCCACATCCAAACACACACACACACACACACACACACACACACACACACACACACACACACACACACACACACACACACACACATCTGGGATTAGAACTCTTACCTAACTAGTTTATTACACTACAGCATTACGCAGTTATAGGACATGGCACAGAGATTACTGGTACACTCCTTCCCCAAAGGTGTATTTCACTGGGAAAGGCATCAGCAGGCTTGCCAAAGAAGGGCAATGGAGGTTGTAGTGACTGTGAATGGCCTCAAAAGCATTGCTCCCTACACAGGCAAATAAACACACACACAAACATTGACACTTGCCATGTGTGGGAATAGAACCCCTATCAAAGTATTATATCACACTACAGCATTAGGCTGTTATAGGATGCACCACAGAGATTACTGGGCTACTCTTTTCCCAAAGGTGTATTTCAAAGTGAATGACATCAGCAGCCTTGTCAAAGTAGGGCATTTGAATTGTAGTGAGTGTGACTAGCCCAAAAAGCATTGTTCCCTACACAGACAGGGATACACACACACACACACACACACACACACACACACACACACACACACACACACACACACACACACACACACACACACACACACAGTTGCCATGTCTGGTATTAAAATTCCTACCTAACTAGTTTATCACACTACAGCATTATGCAGTTATAGGACGAGCCACAGAGATTATTGGGCTATTCATTTCCCAAAGTTCTATTTCAAAGTGAATGACATCAGCAAGCTTGTCACAGTAGGGCTGTGGGGAGGGCAGTGTGTGCATGGGCCATAACCCATTCATCTGGAGGTAGACACACCACACTCAGGCACACAAAGGTTTATATTCCACAGGTAATGTATACAACTGCTAGATGACTACTGCCTTGTACATTCATGTTGCACAGCTAGCACTTGCACCACAGAGTCTGTAATGCTGAGGGATACCAGTGGCTAATTTCTACAGTGAGTGACATTTACACATCATGTGGTTGTAACCATTTGGTTGTCTGCTGGGTGGGACAGACCTCATGATGGAAGGCTCTTTGTCACTGTCATTCTCTTCCACACATCTATGTATGTGTACTTTTGGCATATTATAGTGTGTTGTCCTTGGATATATGTGTTAATTCCTATCCAATGTGTGTGCAAAGCATGACTGGGGAATACTGAGGAGTGTATGCACTAACATCTGCAGCTGTCAAATATGTATGGTCTACTGTTGTTGGCAGACATGGGCTTCATTTGTTTAAGTGTGTAAGCATGCCCAGTATGCCCTTCAGTATTGAATGTGAGGATCCATTCCAGGTAGTTTGTACTCCAGTGTAGACCTTTGGGTTTTACACCTATAGGTAGCAAACTTTTTCTGCAAAATATCTGTAGATCAGTTGGCAATATGGGGTCAAACTGTGCATGGGATAGTGTGCACTGTAGGTGATTGTGTCTGTGCTGCTTCTGCTACACACATGTACTGTTATACACTGTGATGTTTTATGCCCTCAAGTACTGTCAGGTGGACCTTTTTGCTCACAGTGATGTCCTGAGGAACAAAGGGTGAATGCAGCTGTGTCCAGTATTGTGGTCAAATGCCTACATATTCATGGAAAGTTATGTCATTCTGGAGGGGGAGCTGCAGACACTTGCTTCTGGGTCTATGTATCCAGTTTAGCACCTTGGTACAGTGCTGGCAGAGGATCCCATACTTGTACATCCATCAACATGACAGTATGGCCTTATATTGCTGTGGCAATATCTCACAGCTGTACAGATTCACACAGGTTACCTAGAGGTAGGGGACAAAAGTCAGGACATTACCCCTATTGTGGTGCATGGGCAGGTTTGTAGCCACCCATTTTTGTGTTTGCAGCCAGGAATAGCATGTGCACACGGCTGTGTGTCTGACCTTGCACATTCCATGCTGCCCATGCTCCCACCCCCCCCCTCTATTATTATATCCTGTTCCATACATTATGCATGCATTCTCTGATACTTTCCCTATAGTTATAGCCTCATCACAGCTGTGTTTTGGTGTTGGTCCACAGTTCATGCAGTGGGACATGGTGGACATGGTACTGTGGTTTGTCCACATGGCCATACATATGGCTTATGTGGAGTGTGTTATGTTGTTATTTGGGTGTCCATGATATAACATACATTGGCAGTATGGGTGAGACGCAGGCCTTTGGCAGAGGCCTGTAGGCCATTTGGTGGTGATGCAGGTCAGCTGTAGCAGGCCATTCCATTCTGTCAGTTCTGCAGTCCCAGACTGCCATACAGTATATTCCCCTGTGGTGACAGGGTAGGTGTGCTAGGTGTTCATGCCAATACTTTCTATCAGTATTGATCAGGTGATGTGCATGCTGGCAGGTTGCTACTTATGGCTAGGGACAAACCTGCATGGGACACCTGCACTGCATGCTGCATTCTTTCACTATTGTCATGTACAGGTGGGGGTCATATTGTACGCATTCCCAACAGCAGGGATACGACCAGAGAGGTACCTGTGGGTGGTGTTTGGGTGAGCTGGGTGCATGTGTGCTATGGACACTACTTGCATCTGACTCACAGATATGCATGAGGCATTCCAGTTATACTGGCTTCTGTAGGGACATCAAATGTTAATACATCAGTCCTATCCCCTTTGTGTTCTGCAAGTGTTCGGCCAGACAACATCGGTGTTATCTACTACAAGCCCAGATAATGTGATGTATACCTGTATGTACAATTCCAAGGGATGTCCATTTCATGATTACACATTATATACTGTATATCTGGGGTGCTTTTCCCTGTGTACTGCTTGTATATCTAGCCCAACAGTCATGCCATATCCATCTTTCAGATGGTGACACATATTACCACCATACATTTACAATATCTTACTGCTAGCATGTGTTATACTGGGGAGAATTGTCTTTGGCACTGCAGTTGTGAGGACTTGGCACTGTCATTGGCAGTAGTGGGCAATGGCCACCAGGTCAAACCTCAACATGCATACATACTGACCACTCTTACAATATGAAACACACACCAACCTAACACATGCATACCTGCATATTGTACAAATGCTACAATCTATCCTGCTACATTGGCCACCTCAGGTCATCTGTGCTCCACTGGTATTATACCTACACATACATGTTACTACATGTCTACATCGGATTGGGGGGCACACTTGACTGTTACGTGTGCACATTGGATTGGGGGGGCCACACCAGACTGTTACTACATTTCTAAATAGGATTGGGGGGACACACCTAACTATTACTACATTTCTACGTAGGATTGGGGGGCACAGCTGACTGTTTCTACATTTCTGCATAGGATTGGGGGAGGGGGCACACCTGGCTGTTTCTACATTTCTACACAGGATTGGGGGGGGGCACACCTGACTGTTTCTACATTTCTACATAGGACTGGGGAGGCACACCTGACTGTTACTACATTTCTACATAGGATT
This sequence comes from Protopterus annectens, assembly GCF_019279795.1. NCBI lineage: Eukaryota > Metazoa > Chordata > Ceratodontiformes > Protopteridae > Protopterus > Protopterus annectens. Next base: position 112,098,461 of record NC_056737.1, on the reverse strand, counting down.
GTGGAGGCACACCTGACTGTTTCTACATTTCTACACAAGATTGGGGAGGCACACCTGACTGTTACTACATTTCTACATAGGATTGTGGAGGCACACCTGACTGTTTCTACATTTCTACACAGGATTGGGGGAGGGGGCACACTTGCCTGTTTCTACGTTTCTACACAGGATTGGGGGTGCACACCTGACTGTTTTTACATTTCTACACAGGATCGGGGGCACACCTGACTGTTTCTACATTTCTTCAGAGGATGGGGGGGGCCACACTTGACACTTGTACACATTTGCTATGACTGTACTGGTATGTCAGGTACTCCATTTCATTCTGTAGTCTAACCTATCATGCTGACTAGAGGCATATCAATGTACTACAGCTCTTAGGTTTGATTGACCTACATATCAGTTTCTGACTTCCTACCCTTCAGAACTAACATCCGACTACCTGACCTGCTGTTGTCTGTCTGTGTAGGGCTGGGGGGGGGGGGGTTACCCATAGCCATCATTCAGAAGCCTTAGCACAGCCTTTGTGCTTGTCTACACCTGTCCTGCTGGCTGAGACTGTTGTTGGGTATGTGAACCTCCTTGACTGGCATGTGTGAGTCATATGGACACACATGTGGCCCAGCACATTTCCTGCAGTAGGTTTTGTCGCCATGTGTAATACTGGCTACTATGGTGAGACCAGTATTTGTTACAGATCTCATGGTGCCACTATAGGCATCTACTATCTGCTGGCATCCCATTCAGCCACCCAATTATCTTGCATGCTCACATCCATACCATAGATACAAGTAACAACACATACTACTCCATTTGGCAATTGGTAAGGAGAGTGACTTACCTTGTGGGTGTGCCAGTACTGAGGATGGTGCTGGAGGGCTGCCTATGTCAGATGCACATAGTACACTCCCTATACATGGTTGAGCACAGGTAGTGTCATGTTTGGCATCCCTTTTACAGTATGTGCAAGTCAGATAGTGGTGTCATTCCCTGGGTCCCTCCTGTGTCAGTGTATGTGCTATGCGTTGCATCTTTGCCAAGGCCAGGGCATACTGGGCACACCTCCTTCTGCCTACTGAGGCATGTTCAGGTTGTTGCTCCTCTGAGTCACTCTGTGCCTGTGCAGGCCTTGGCAATGATGGGGGGCTGTGTGGCCTTGCCCCATGCTGTTCCTGCTACAGCTGTTTCCGTAGGATCATATTGTGTAGCATGGCACATACGATGACAATTTGAGTACATGTAGCTGGGGAGTACTGCAAGGCTCCACCAGATGTGTCCAGGCACCGGAAAAATGACTTGAGCATCCCAAACACATGCTCTATTACAACTCTGGTGTGTGCGTGTGCCTCATTATGGAGTTCTTGTTCAGGTGTATGTGCATTTCTGATGGGTGTCATCAGCCACGGCCCCAATGCGTAACCAGCATCCCCCACTAGGTGACCAAAAGGGATGTCCCCACTGGCATATCTCTGGTACAGCTGTGTCAGATGTCATATGTAGGAATCATGATAGCTTCCAGGGCAGCCAGCACGCACATTCATTAAAATGCCCTGAGCATTGCACAAGACCTGGCAGTTGATGGAGGGGAAGCCCTTGCAGTTGATGTAGACCCTACCCTGCTCATCAGGTGGTGCTTTGATGCATATGTGCATGCTGTCTATAGCACCCATTACCTCAGGGTATTCTGCTATTTGGTGGAAGAGATGCATATTGCTGGCCAATGCCTCACGGGTGTTGGGGAAATATACGTGCTCACCGACATGTGCTGACATGGCATCCAGGAACTGGTGGAGTACCCTGGATGCTGATGCCTGTGAGATCCCCATGATATCCCTAGTTGGCCTTTGGAGGGTACCTGTAGCTAGTATTCTTAGGCCTACACATACCTTGGTATTCACTGGGATGGGTTCCCCTCTGTTAGTTCTGTGTGTGAGGCATGGCTAGCACAGCTCAACAATTTGCTGTAGGAGGTCCCTGTCTGCCCTATAGTGCTCCACTATCTCCAGCTCTTGTAGCCTCTGGTAGGTTACCTTGGGTCTGCACACTCTTCTTCATCTCCTCACTGTGGGTTGGTCAACAGCATTCTCATCCTCACCACCCTCAGCCTCTTCCACATGTTGATGTATGATAGCTACTGTAGCCCCTATCATTTTGTTGTTTTTGTTTGTTAAAATATCCCCTCTTGTATACACCGGTGGTGTAGAGTATGTGGGGAAAAAACAGAGGAAAAGGTGTTTGCATAGTTTATAGTAGTGTTCTGGGATGGGCTGTTCTGTTGCCTGTATAATTGGCTGATTCTGATACATTTCACCTGCCAGCTATGCTAGTTCTCCTTGATTACCTTCCTACTGCTGTTTTCCCTTCCCATTGCCTTCATGTTTAAGCCCGGGGGTGTGCCGGGCAAACACAGTGCTCAAATGTGCACAGAGCTGCTATTTCCTGGTTTACTTTTTTTATTCCTTTAAAACCTGGTGCACTGCATGCATACCCACTTAGGCAATGTAAAGAGTGCTAGGCAGCCTCAGACACAACCCCTTGCTTAGCTCTGCTAAGCTAAGGGCATACCCAGGCCACAGGGCTCCAATCCGCTTATTGTAGGCCTGAGACCCCCCCACCCCATGTTGTCAGCCAACTCCTAGGCTTGTCATACCAACTCCACACACGCAAAGGCACAAAACGAACAAACTGGATAAGCAAAATAACCAAGTCGGGCTACAAGCGAAAGTTGAAGCAACGCATTTATGAGCACCATTATGCAATAACAAAAGGTGATCGTACTAATGCTTTAGCTAGACACGTTAGTGACCACCCTGGTCACTCCTTTAGGTTTTCAGTCCTTAAGCAAATACCAAAGGATGATAGAGGGGGGCTTTGGCAGGTTAACCTGAAGTAGAAGAATTAAGATGGCAAGTTTTGACTGCATCTTATTTGTTGCCCGGTCTTAATAAGACAGTGTCTATTTAAATGTTGTCTTAAGAAACTAGCCTTGAGGAGGTAGTTAAACCTAGCCTTAGAGAGATGTGTGTTTTTTAATGTTCTAATTTTTAAAAATTTTTGTTTACTATGTGGTTTTTTATATGCCTTTTAAGAATGTATTTATCTGTTAGTTATTGTCTGTATAGGTTGCAAGTGTTTTGAATTGCATTGCATTCTGAGGTATACCATTGTTTTAAATAAGGTGTGCTTCTTCCCGTTTTGCTCCGCTTTCTTTTTAGCCTATAAGGTTGGCAATTGAAAGTTTTTAATTGATGTGTTTTTAAGAAATAATAGTTTGCTAATTGCATTATTGCTTAATTTATGGAATGCGATTTGTTATTTAAGGGATCTTGTAATTGCGTGTAGTTGTCTGAAGAAGGAAGATCATTGAACCTTCTGAAAGCGCTAACCAAATAAAGTTTGGATTTATTTGTGCACGGAGTAGCCCGACTTGGTTATTTTGCTTATCCAGTTAACTCCAAGGCTTGTACCAAGCTATTCCTGCTCTTACACTGCTGGGTGCTGACTAGCAAGCAGGGGGAATCTGGGATTTAGTATCATTCCCCTCATTTGCATAGGATTGCCTGCTGATGCAGAGTTACAGGTCCCACATTGAGCCTCCCTCCTTAGCAACCACTATTCACTGGCCATGGTGTCTTCTGCCTGCCATTGAGTATATTGGCAAAATAGTGATTTTGGTTAGAATGCTTATTTTAGGTTTTTTGTTTTATTTTTAGGCCAATACCGTTTGCACACCGATGCCCTACGCTTAAACAGCCGAGATCGGCTAAAAAAAAAATTAAAGTTAGTTTTTTTATTTTTACAACTGTTTTCCATGCCAATGGCCATATATTTGGCCATTGGCATGCTTTCTACATAATATCCACCCTTTATTTGGAGCTGTCAGTGCTCCGTTTTGTAGTTTGCAGAAATGTACTCGGTTACTAACTGAGTACATTTCTACAGATTACACTAGTCCTGCAGGGCCAGTTTCTAGCTTCCTGGATCACAAATTCACCTAATTTGCATGGATTTCACCTGCAAATGGGGTAATTTGGATACAGGAACTGAGTCCATGTAGGACTAGTGCAGGAGTGCTTGTGCACGTCCCTACACCTTATTCCTGGATCGCACGGCAGACATATTGCCTGCTGGAGCTCCTTCACTAGTCCTGCACACCATGCAGGGCTTGCTGAATCCCGAGGTGTATGTCCACCAAAACCTGTAGATGTCAGCATTCACTTCTTCATCCAACGATCTTTTGACCATGTGGTTCCACACAAAGTCTATTCATAAACATGTATTAATCATGCTATATGAGCCCCTATAAACATTTCAAGATGAGAACAAGTTATGGACACCTTATAAACTATAATTGAAACATGGCAAGTACTTTGTGTTCAATGCACTGAAAATTGCCTGGCCTTAAATCTCACTCAAATGTATGACCCAAACAGACTATTCATATACATTGAAATTCCGATGGTGAATCATCAGTTAAATTGCAACATCAGGCCCAAAATCTAGTACATTGCTTCCAATCCAATTACACACAGCTATAAATGTCACTCAAGATAAATGAAACAATGTATAGTCAACAATTATGAAAATGTAAGCACCACCAATATAGCTTATATTCATAAATGATATTAATGTCTCCATATTTATAATTGAATTCACGAACAAAAGGCTTTGTTTCCATATATAGGGAGAGCAAATGCTTAGGAAAGTTCATATCCTGCAAAAATTGTTCCCAAAGTTATGTATGTTGAAATGACAAAAACTGAAATTATTTGTACCAAAGACGCTTGATTTAAGCATATACCTTTGCCTAATACGATCTTTTAGTAGCTTTATGGACCCAATGGACTTATATATCCAAATCACCCATAATGAGCAACATCCATGCTTGTAAACAGCTCAACACTAGCGACTGCAGAATTGGGCCTCCAATCTCAGCCAAAGCTAACAGTGCCAATGTAGCACTCCCTCCGTATTGCTCCTGATGTAAACAACTAACCCAAACTTCGGTGCAACATTCACTTTCAAATCCTGAAATAACTAATGGAAGAACAACCCAACAGTAAATCCTAAAGCCCAATGGCAATAGTCAGTCGAATAACAAAACAATATTAAATGTGGATCCACCAACAGCGTGGGAAGGGAGAAACCATTTTAGAAACAGAAAGCCAAGTCCCACGCACGTATGGCGATGTGCACAGCCCAAACCAGCTACAGACATCAAGAGCAAACAGACCAGCACCAGAATCCATAAGACTATTTAATATATAAAAATATGACTGTGGGCTTTTACTCCCACTAGTAAATATTCATAACTCATAACACCCAAAAGGTGAAAAAGCATACCGGTTTCAGCGTATTACCTTCATCTATTACCTTTTTAGATATTGAGGTTAAAGTATTGGAAGATGGTATACTTTGTAGTAATGTTTACAGGAAATATCCCCAGTTCAATAATTTGTTACATGCTTCCAGCTGTCACCCTCCCCATGTTATAAAGAATATTCCCAAGTCTCAATTTTTAAGACTCAAAAGAATATGTTTGACTTTGGATAATTATAATATATAGGCACGTGACATGGCTCAAAGATTCCATGACAGAGGTTGCCAAAAACAAGATGTAGATTCAGTTAGTAGGATGGTCCAACAAGTTAACAGAAATCAGACGGTATCATACAGGGGCAAAAGCCAAGTATCTGATGCATATTTCAGGTTTATTATGGAATTTGGGGGTAATACTAGACATTTGCAACAAATTATACATAAATATTGGGAGGTTTTGCACATGGAGGATAGATTAGCTACATTTTTACCACTCAGACGTAGGTTTAGTTATAGGAGAGGAAAAAACATGGGTGGTTGGTTTAACAACTACAAAAAGGGAAATAAGGTAGTTCAGAATATGATAAAAACCAGTCTAGAAGGGGGCACTTTAATGAGTTGTTTTTCGTGTGGACACTGCAGGTTTTGTAGGATGGTTCCTAAACAAAGTTCTTTTACTACTTTCAATTGTTTCAAAGTGTATGACATTAAAGTTTTTGGTAACTGTGGCAGTGATTGGGGAATTTACTTAGTAAATTGCACTTGTTCTGCCTTTTATGTAGGGCAAACTTCTTGCCCTTTCAAACTTAGAATATCAGAAGATATGAGTGATATTAAATGCCACAGAAGTGCAAATGTCTTATATAAACATTAAGTTGAAACATCCTTCTGTTATATTCAGGCTTACTATCATAGATAGAATTTATAAACAAAATGCATCACAAGAGGATTTGCATTGTTTTTTGAACTTTAAGGAATGGATGTGGATAATAAAATTAGGAGCCTTACTCCCTCCAGGACTTAATGAACAATTGTGATTTTGTTATTTATGTGGTGCACTAATTGGATGTTATGGTATATAAATTGTTTGTAATATGTTAAGCTAGGTAGCACTGATAAAGTCTATATGCTGAAACTGGTATGCTTTTTCACCCTTTGGGTGTTATGAGTTATGTGTATTTAGTAGTGGGAGTAAAAGCTCACAGTCATATTTTTATGTATTAAATATTCTTGTGGATTCTGGTGTTGGTCTATTTGTTCTTGATGTCTGTAGCTGGTTTGGGCCATGCACATTGGCGGACAGGTGTGGGGCTTAGCTTCCTGATTTCTAATGAAGCAGAACCATTAATTCTTTGCTTCTGCCGTTTGTATATTCTTTCAGCATTCTTTTTACTGCTGACTCTGTCATCTCACTTAGATGCCTGGTGCATCAGAATGGGTGTGAGTAACACTCCCATATCACATCATTTTCCTTCTCTTTTGATATTAGTTCCATTTCCCTAGGGTTGTTGTGGCACATATGCAGGATTTTGCATTTGTCTGCATTGAACTTCATTTACTACCTTTCAGCCCACTTACTTCCATAGCCTCTCGCTTTTTCCATCACTTCTACTCCCTACTTTGTGTCATCAGTGATGAGGAGGAGCTTCTCTGTTTCTTCCAATATTTTGGAAATGGACATATCAAAGGGTACTGGACCAAGTTTTCTGCACTCACATTCATAATAGCAAGCAGTATCCCTCTCCATTGCCCCCATCCTACTCTTCAGCCATGCTGACATTCAGTTTCTTAGTCATAATCCTATCATCAACTCCTCTAGTTTCTCTAGCAGCCTCTCTTGTGGTACCAAGTAAAGGCCCTGAAGAAGGCTAAATTCACCATTTGTCCAGTACTACCTCATCAATTTAGTCATATAAATGAATGAGGCTGTCTAGCAGCTCCTTCTGGCCATGAACCCATGTTTCTTGTTACCCTGAAGGTTACAATTTTCTAGTAAACAGAATCTATTTCAAGATTATCTTCCATAACATTATTTTCCAATGTTCTTAAGCAGGCAGACCTGCAGTGTCCTGAAATTGTCCTCTCCACCGATGCAATGGTAATACAGTCATTGTCTTCCAGACCTTAGTAATGCCATGGTCATTGAGCTCTGTAGCCCTTGCTTGTAAGATTCTGCCATAAGTGGCCAGATTTCCGATGACCTATGGAGGAAGCCTATCTAATCTCTCTGGTTTGCCATCCTTACAGAAGTCAGTTCCTTCTCAACCTTTTCCCTTTTTATCTTTGTGTTTGTCCATTACTATATCAAATTTGTCCTGTTTCCATTTCAACTTGATACCTGTTCAGTGCCAGATCCAGCACTAGGCAACCTAGGCAACAGCCTAAGACCTGGTGTTCACTGCAGGGGCCCAGCCACAGCTTTAAATTAAAAAAAGGAAAAAATACTGCTTTCCTTACATCCATGTGATGTTGCTTTAAGAAAAAGGAAAGTTTTACTGCTTTGCACGTCCACATCCTGTTGCTTTCTGCTTCCAGGAGCAAGCAGTGGTGCATGAGATTACAGTAACAGAATTGGCAGGCATAAACACTTACAAAATGAAGTAGAGAACAGGTAGGTAGATTGATTGCAAGTATGAGTTTTCACAGTAGTATTCAAGACTTGGGTACTTTAATGATAATTTCACAGCAGCGTTTGTGATGGAGCAGGAAGTTCTGCAATAGTGATTCTCCCTTCACATTCTATTATTGATGGAGTGGATTAGCACTTGCAGCAGCATTCAGTATAAGTTGGTGACGGAGTGGATTCATTTCAAATTCAGAAGGTGTGTGTGTGTGTGTGTGTGTGTGTGTGTGTGTGTGTGTGTGTGTGTGTGTGTGTGTGTGTGTGTGTGTGTGTGTGTGTGTGTGTGTGTGTTACTATGGTGCTTGGAATATTGTAGTCTGTTCCTAGAAGATTCAGATCTCCAATGACTATATCTCTGTCTCTCCTCTTGTACACTTTTATTGCCTCTTTCAGTCAATCATTCTTATTCCTTGATGTGCTTTGAGGCTGGTATACCTTATCAGTCCACCAGGATTGCCTCTTTCCTCTTGACTTTTACTGTTAGAGGACATAGTCCATGCTCTGACCCTGCCCCCTTCCTTGCCTCCTTCGTAAGTTGCTGTTTTTTTTTTTTTTTGTATTTCACCTCACATTTGATGTATTTCCTCTGTAGCTCACTACTTAATTTACATCCATTTCTTATATGTCATTTGTAATCCACCTATATCAAGGCAGCTTCAGGTTCCACCCTTCTCTTGATGCTGGCCATGTTTCTGTGATACCGGTAACATCACCCTCTCCTCTTGCATCATTGACTGCAGCTCCCCCTTCTTCATACTGACAATACTACTATTCAGAATGATCTAAGTCACTCTGATTTTTTTCTTCGCCTCATCTCTGTCTGTTTTTCCTTCTTTCTACTTGTCTGACCACCTGCCCTACTCATTTGTATCTGTTACATATCCCTGTGCAATTCCTTATCAGTCCGCAGCACGACCACCTTTTTAAGTTAGGAGAAATATTGTTTGTGGCACTGAGCTGGTCTGTGTAGCAGTTGTTTCCACATATTCCTATGAATCCCAAACCTGTTTCCTTTGCCCACTGCCACAAACAGTCATCCTTATAATTAGCAATCCTTTTCATCCTTAGTATATTCGCTTCACTGTTCATGGTTCTGAGAAAATAGCACAAAATGGTTGAATCCAACCCCGCCCCCAAAAAGCAGGAACATGATCACAGAAAACTGTCCAAGGGAACACATTTATTGAGTCCTTTCACTCTTAGTGCTTGAACTTCATCAGAATGAAATCAAGTAGAAATAACCCTTACAGTTATAAAAAGCATTAAAAAACTCAAGCAGCAATACGTCATTTTAACTTTGTACTCTTCAAAAGGCGCAAAGAAAGAATGTCTATTAAGTTCTAAGGTAGTGTCTGAATTTAAAAGAATGTGCCAAATTAGTTCTCTAAGCAAAAGGAAATTCTCCCAGTTACCACCTCATGGACATTTTTGCACTCTCTATCTAATGCAAAAAATAAAAACTTCTTAAAATCATTACAGTTGAGTGTTTAAAAAGAGAATTTGTGTTACTGCCCTTTATGATATCATTAATATGTTCATAAATTCTGTTATTCAAACAACATTATTTTTTTCCAACATAGAAGGAAGGGCAATTTGAGCAAAGGACAATGTAAATTACCCTTTGTGTTTTAAAGTTGAATTTACCTGTCCACGAAATGACCCTTGGATAATTATATGCAGTCACAATGGAGCCTTCAAAAATCTGTCAGCAAAAGTGGCATCCCAACACCTGACACTGTATGACCATTGTTATCACCCTGTTTCTCTTAGTGAGTTTGACAATGCCTAGAGATACATATATTTCATGCTCAATGAAAATCTGTTGGAAGGAGTTATTGTTGTACACAATTTTAATTTTTATAGGATCTAAATTTAGAAGGGGTGTAGCTGTCATGTGGTTGATGTATAGTGGAGAACACAGCTGCATACACACCAGGCAGTAGAGTAACAAGGACTGCAGAGGAGGGAATGGGGTACTTCACAGGCATTGCTTGCTCTTATGAAGTGAAACTTAAATCAGGCATGTCACCTTTTGCCAAACCACCAAGTAATGACTCAGGAACCAGTACAAAAGGAATATGGCTTACAGTGCCATCCATCTGCAGGGTAACACACAGCCTCTCCAGACAACTTCTGTCCATGGTGACCACAGGGAAAACAATGAGTCAATTGGGTGTCTGGGGAAGGAAACCTGATAGGGAGAGTGGTAAGAAAGAAAAAATAATATATGTCACAATTAAAAGTTATATGAAGATCTCTCAGAAACAGGCAAAGTGTTTCATGCTATAATGGTTTAATGATTGGAGCAGACATTCTAAAAATATACTATTGTCAAACACATTAAAAGAAGAATTCAAGATTGTAACATGCACAAATGAAGTCTCATTGGAATGAGAATATTATAGAAATGATGGTTATCAGGATCTCTAGTTTATCCAATAGGTATTGGAATTGACAAACTAAAACATGCAAGAGCCTCTTATCTGACAGCAAAGTTTGTACATCTAATGTTTTTCTAATAATATCAAGACCAGAAAGCTATAAAGTATGTATGGCTTGGTCTCTTCAAGGGTAAAAGCATAACACAAGAGCAGCATACAGTACAACAAAATCTTTTTCAAATATAACACCAGCACTGGATAAACCAAGCAGCATGAGAAAACTTCTATTTCTATCTCTTAAATGGTTTCCAATAAAATGGCTTCAGCCTGGGTGAATGCGAACTATTCTAGTGCTCCAGACAACAGCATTACATTAAACATATTTTCTCATAAATGTAACTATGTGAAAACTACACTATCTCAATAAATTAGTTACATAATGTACTGGAACTTTCTTCTCATCTTGTATATTCAATTTTCTACCCTGCAAGCTATGTTTGCTTAGGACAGCGTTATATTTGGAATAAGTAATGGCAAGAAAAATAATAAGTTCCATTACAATTACATTTAAAACAGAGATGTGGAGAACATTACCCAGTCAATGTTTTTGTTCTTTAGCAGCTAGCTTGCAGCATATATTTTTTAACTAGAGGTCACCTTAATATTAATAACAACTAACATCCATGTAACATTATAAAGCAAGATTTGTATTTAACTTCCCAAAAAATGGTTAGTTTTCAAGAGAAATAAAATGTCAAATGATACCAGCAAGCATAAAAGGTTAGCAAAAATAATCAAATTAGACATTATAATAACAGGAATGTTTAGTGGCTCAGGAAACTCTCACAAAACAGTCTTTCCTTGGGTTTTCTGAGTTGTGCCTATAGTTGCAGAAAAGTTCTTCCAGTAGGAAAACTGATTTTATCTAGTACAACACAACTGACATTTAAAGATTATTGTGAAATGACAGAAAAGTCTATAAGCCCAGCAAGAAATATAAATTTCATTTTCCAAGATATTTGCTGTTTCTTTTTTGTTACTCTGGCTTGCTTGTCAATATTATAGAAGATAAAAACAGGTAACATGAAACCCTTTCTGACACTCATTTCAGCATAATGAGGCAAGTACACTAAAACAAGTTTCTGGATTCCATTCTCAGGGAAACTGCTTAAGACATTTTGATTGCAGTTGATATTAAAGCATCAAAGGGCAGTTCATGCTAACTCCGCAATATTCTGTTGTGTCATGAACAATTACATAATACAAATACACACACATGCATACAGAAAGCTAAAGAGGTAGATAAAGGAATAGATAAAGAGATAGCTAGACAGGGCTGATGTTTGTTTGTTTGTTTGTCTTTCGGCTTTTTCCCGGTAAGGGGTCGCCACAGCGGAACTCCGGTCCGCTAATGACTGGCAGTAGATTTTTTGCGAAACGCTGAGGTGCCAGATCGATACCCAACCTTCAATGAAGGCATGCCCGTTTACGCACACATGTCTTTCAAACACTACCCAACTGTGAGGAGGACATGCAGACTCCACACCGAAGGCACTCCCAAGCCAAGCCGAGAATCAAATGGAAGAACCTCTTGCTGTGAGGTAACAACGCTACTGCCGTACCACCGCGGCATTAGACAGGGCTGATAAACAGATATATTTAACTTATGGCAACCATTTGTTTGTGTTGGATATCACATTACAACAAATGAATAGCATTACTCCTTAATAAAGGGTGTGAAGATACAAAATACTTTATCAGAGGTTTGGGTGATATAGATCATAAAATCAAAACTAGAAGTACAATATGGCTACTATTTATTAATTTACCTACAATTCTAAGAAATACATGTATGCCATTTACAGGGGTCAGATGAAATATCAGAACTAAGATTAAAAATGGCTGGATTGCTAAGGTTCGGAGCCATGGTATTATCAATGGTCAGGGAAAACATAATATTTAAAAAAATATAGGCACACAAGAGGAAGACAAAGAATGGCAAAGCAGAAGGATGAACAAAAGCAAACAGGAAAGCAAAGACCCAAATTGTGGAACTAGTTAGCATGTCAGTAAAGGATAAAGATAAATAATTTCACAGAATCATAAGAGAGCAAGGGAATACACAGGAATGAAAGTGGAGCAGCATATAGATTCATAGGTAAGTCCTACGCTAGCTGCCTTGCATTTCAACTCTAGCCAGTTTCTATTTTTGTGCTCAGATTAACCTTTCTGATTTGGTAAGAGATCGGCCATACCTAACCCATGGTCAATAATTATATACTACTCCAATGAGAATAACTGGGATCAAACCATAGATAATTTGAGGGAACGCATGCATGGCATAAAATGTCGATTAGTAGTATGGGAGGTGGCCTAGGGGTATTTCTGTTTCCCATCCATAGATCCAAGTTGTGCTTGAATATGGACAGGGATGAGCTTTGTTTTATGTGGAAGGGGAGTCTGTCCCTGAGCAGGAGTGTCCTTGGTAAGATACACGTGTCCCTCCAAACCATTCTGTTGATGTTGCAGAAGAGGTTTGTATTACTAGACTGAGTAGTTCTGAAGCCATTTGACATGCTGATGTGTAGTAAATCCATCAGTATTAGATCAGAGGATGCCTTGTATGCCAGACACAGATCACCTCTTAGCAGCTTGTAGGATAGTGACAGGGTTTTGAGTTGACCCATGCTGACATTTTTTTAGGGCTTGTGTCCTTTTAGCAAGGTATCTCTGTGGATGCTCCAGTTGTTACATGTGTCTGGACAGATACATGCCAAATGGGGCATTATATTCAATGACTGGCCTAATGAGGGATGAATGAAGAGAAGCAATGACATCCCTAGATGAAGACACAATCCCTTTGTTTATAAGCTATGCAATATAAAAAGACTTTCTTACAACAATAGACACATGTTGGTCAAAAGTTAGGTTACCTTCCACATAGGTTTACAAATCCCAAACAACTGGATCATCTCTCAGGGGTATACTGTTAATGTGTTAGTTCTCTGGGATAAATGAAATCACAGCAAATACAATAATGCATTTGTTGGCATTAAGTTTCAGTCCATGATTTTGGCGCCAGTTATTTATTTGGGACAAACCTTCCTGCAGGATCGTAAAATCATTTGGGGATTCAATGACTGTTTCTAGCTTGCAATCATCTACAAATATAGTCTGCCAGAGCCCTTTGGTATTTGCTTTCACTTCAAAAAAGTAGATGCCAACTAGAAGAGGCCTTACACAGAATGCTTGGATTCTCCACTGGAGACTTGTCTCATTGTGGAGGTAACTTCCTGTACTTTGATTTAAAGGATGGTATGGGCAGAAAAGGGCACTGATGAAACACGAGCTGTTAAATTAATTTTCCTCCTCAGTATTAATGAATTAAGAAAAGGAAGGTTCACCGCATTCATCTTGTTGTACTACTGAGGGTAAGAGTTCTATGCAAGTCTTCAACCAAATGGAAGCATGCTGAAATACTGCAAAAAAACTTCAGTTATTCAAGACACTGAGATGTGAAAGGATTTACCTTGGCATACTTTCCTGAGAAGAGTGCTAGAAACACTGCTTAATAATATTTCTATAACAGTATTTCTAAAATTCAAAATGGGAACAAGCATACCTCTCAACTTAACAGAACTTTGCAGAATGTTGTAATTTTTACTGCATATTTTGATTTGTTCCTCATAAAATGTGTGGTTTTCTGACAATTCTGAGGATTGATGCCATTAAATAATCTCAGACATTTGAGTTTTAAACTTCATATCCCTCAGAAAAGGCATGCTGATGCCAAACCTGTTATTCTAGCAACTTTCTAAGTTTATTAAGAGCAATATTTAAAATGTTTTCCAGATTTTGGGTCTTTGTTCCTCCCCCCACCATTATTTTTTATGTTGTCCTGGAGTCCTGTGCTAAGAGGTATGGGCACAAGTGACTCACCTTTAGAAGACTGGGAATAACATATATGTAGTAAGATATATACATGGCTCCTGTATAAATGGTGGACCCTCTTATAGACTTGTGTAATTAGAGGCCCATCAACATCACCAGCCTTATATACAAAGCCATGGAATGCTTCATAGCAGAACTCATTTATGCAGACACGTTCAACTTAACTGATCTAATCCCTGCTTGATTTGGATTTCTGAGGGGCAGTCCTATATCCTGAGCATAGTAAACCTCTTTGAAATGGTTGCAGAGGCTGTGGATAATGGTCATTTTGTCCCTGCTTCTTATCTTGATTTTGGCAATGCTTTTGCTATATCTCCCATATTGGTATTATTGACAGACTTGATGTATATCTCTACATCATCTGCTAGATATGTAATAGATTCAAAAAAGTGAAAGTGTGTGGTACCATCTTTTAACAGAAAATCGTAACTAGTACAGAGATCATGCTGGGTCCTGTCCAATAAGGCATGTATTTTGCAGACATTTATCCAATAGCCCTAAAGTATAGTAGACTATGTCTGCTGATGACCACACGCTGCCCACTGTTATATTTTTATCCACTGATGTTAATCTGCTTCAACATGAGCTGTAATGTGTGCATAGCCTGATGTACAGAAAAATGTTTCAAGTTAAATGCAAAAAAAAAAAAAAGCACAACTTAATAGTGTTCAGCAAAAAGTGGCTCTCACCTCATATGTTTTCTGGCACTTCTCTTCATATACAGTCATAATAGACTTGGGTACCTATGTGGACAGCTCTCTCTCCCATTCAATCATCATGTTTCCACCATAGAAAGGAAATCCTTCTTTCCTGCCCAGTTAATATCTTCAATATCAAAATAAGTCATTTTGCATCAGTACTATTCCTTGTCAGTCCCATTATCAAATGTGAAGCCTTCTTTGGTATGTACAAATCCATGCATATCACTCAGCTGGAAAGACCCAAGTGATTTCTAAACAAAAAATTAAAGGCCTTAAATCCTTCAACTATACTGATAGATTAGTGCATCCCTCCTTATACTCCATAATCTACTGGCTGCTTCAAGCTGACATTTGTCTTGCTTTTCAAGCCATGAAAGACCCAGTCCTACTGACTTCATACTGTTTTGCAAAACCATTGGCTCTACAAACACCCATACTAGGGACCTAAATTTACACTAACAAATAAACAAGACTTGCTAGAGTGATACATTCTCAACTCAACATATTGCCAGCCTATGGAATACGTTATCATGGCTGGTCACAGTACTACTTTTTCTGCATTTTATGCTAGTCTTGTGGATCAGGTTGGGACTGACAGTTGGGTCTTTCACTTTCACAGCCAGAGTCCACCCTACAAGGTCTCATGGCACCATCTGTCAATTGTGCAGTGCAGTCCACTTTTGGGACCTCTGCACATATTAATGACTATCAGTTTCCAATGTTTCTTTCTTTTCTATTTCCATGCACATTTTTTGTGAATTTGGGCCCTTTTCTTTAAGCTGTGCAGTCTCCCAAAAATAAGTAGGTTATCTTGGTGGAGTGGTGCATGGAATATGAGGGTCTGTGCTTGCTTCAAAGTTGTTTTTTTTTTTTTTTTTTTTTTTTTATGCAAAGGCTGTTGCTTGATTCTCCCAGAACATGTTGCACTGCTTTGTGATAGCCATTTTACAGAGAAGGCATTCTTCATTTTCCTCAATTTGCAGATACAGCCAACTTCTAGCAAAGACAACAGTCCCTGTGATCAAATGCCTAGCATTGTTTCTGTTCCTATTTAGCATGTCATTTTTACTTCAGTTGAAGAGAAAAACATAGAATGATTGCTGAAAAAAAAGAATTTGGGAATTTCTGGAGGCCAATAAACACAAGGCAGCATGCATTTAGAACAGGAAAGACATGTTGTGCCAATAGGTAAAATTCCTTTTTCTGAATCACCGAGGTATTATTTTTTAAAAAAAAGGCCACATGCACAGCATGATTTAGAATATGTTGTAGGACAGTAACAGTGTTAAGCAATACCCAGAGTTATAGAACACAGCTGGCATTAATTATTGGAGTCCATGAGGGTGCTGCAGGGGTCAGTTCTAAAATTGTTTCTTTTCATTCTCTAAAACTGTCATTGGTGAAGGTCTGAAAAGAAAACATCATTTTACTGATGAAAGAAGGTTATGTAACAGGCAACACAAATCCAAAGAAAGGCTCAGAAGAGCTGTTATATTTTTCTCCCCAGTACCTGCTGACCATCAGCTTCCCTTTATTCTGGGTCATCACCCAGGCATCTCCCAGTGCTGTTACCTACTCATGGCATATATACTTACTGTAGCAATTGCTTCATGTACACTGACAACCCACTTATTCTTAATAAAACAGATACAGTATGTGAGAGATGTAAATACACTTTAATGCTGGAAGCAAAACTCTCTCATACAACTAAAACTAATCCCATAGAGGTTGTCAGTGACACTTGCACCATGGCTACTGCACAGGGTAAAGACCCTACACATAAAACTACTTATACTAAGGTAACCTTCCTAAAACACTAAGACATCCTGCACAGCACAATCAAAAAGGGTCCTCAGCCATCACGTAAACACTCCATTAAAACACCACCCACAGCTACACATAGTAACATTGTATCCAATACCTCCACTGCTAAGCCCTTAAGGCAAGCTGGCACACAGCCACATTTCCTGGTCATTCATGATTCTATAGTGAGGCACACTGATGTCCCCTTCACCAGACTGAGTAAGGAGAGAGTCATGGTTAGTTCACTTTCTGGGGCTAGGTTTTGTCAAGTCATACAAGCACTCAGGTCATTGAACCACACGTACCAGTGTGATGCTGTCATAGTCTATGTGGGTTTTAATGACCTGAGACTTACCTCTCTTGGCTATATGAAGTGAAACATGTTCAAGCTTACTGATTATATGTTTCAGGCAGGTATTAACCTAACACTGAGCAGCATACTACCTTCTCCAAGGATGATGCCACATTACCAACAGTAAATGATTGATTTTAACAATTAGCTTAGCTTCTGGTGTCAATCCAGGGGGTACAATATTTGACAGTCTGGAAGGACATGGTTGGTAGACCAGACTGCTTTGTAAGGGATGGTCTGCACGTATCCCCTCTAGACTTTCAGATATTGGCAAGGACCTTTTCAACCTCCACAGTGCCTTTTTAGACAATGGCAAACTGATAAACCCTACTGACTTAACTGAACCTATGAAGGAATATCTGAAGGTGGTACTGTTCAATGGTAGAAGTGTTATCAAGAACTCCACTCCCTGCAAGCCTTCCTCAACTTTGAGAGTCTAGACATCTGTATAGTAATGGAGACATGGTTTAAAGCACTGAGAGTACCCTAGCAATGCAAGGTTATAATGCCTTTCACATGTTTAGACCAGCTACTACACAAAAGGGATCAAAGGTGGAAGTGTGTCAGTCTATAGTAAGACTAATCTCACATGCAGACTAGTTAAACTATATGACCATGACCTCTAGAACTCATAAATGTGCGATATATAGGTCTCTCTCCATGTCACAGGAAACCCATACTATCTATCTCAATGTACTAGATTCCCTCACTGTTCAACTCAATATGATAGTCATGGGAGATCTCAAGTACCCCTCTATAGATTGTGTAGACTACACCATTTCTAATGCACAAGTCCAGCAATTCCTAAATTTTGTTAATATCAACATCCTGGAACAGTTCGTCCATTTTCCTACCAGGGTACAAACATCCTTCACCTTGTACTCACAACATGGGGGTCCAGTGTTCCTCACCAATGCAATATCTTCGCTCATCAGATCTGACAATAAGGCATTATTACTTGAAATGGAAATTAAATCTGGGGATTAAGCAAAACCATTTGGAACTATTCACCTTTAGGAACAATCAAAGCAAACATTCAAGGCTAACAAAGAGAATACAAGGCGTAACAAACCTTCCTTATGCAGAGCACCTAAAAGCCCTTTCCCTCTACTCAGTCTCCTACAGATTGCTGAGGGGTGATCTATGCCTGGATTACAAGGAATCCACAAACCCCACACTTAAAAATCTCCTACATATTTATAAGTCAAAAATTGCTAGAAACACAAGGTCTAGGGGCTTTAATTTTGTCTGTGACTTAAACAGAACATGCTGGATTGACAAACATGTGTCCCAGAGACTGCCCCTCCTATTTAATAGGTTCCCCATCCATGTGAGTTTGTCTATTACCCAGTTAAAGCACAACCTAGACACGTGGATGGGGAAGAGGAAATTTACACTGGGCCTGGCTCCTATGTCCCTTATGGACAGTGGTAGCTTATAAATGCCTGGCCATCAATGTCCTATTTGGATGCAGGACATCATTATTCTTTCAGGAAACTTAGCTAGGCTTAGAAAGGCCTCTTGGGTCATTAACCTAGTAACAGTCTATGAATCAATGAATCATTTAAATATATGTGCTTCCATATGTACCCTGTTTTCGACTACATTGTTTGATGCAGTTGTTATACATTTAGTACAAAGTTCCGTGAACTCTGTCAAGTAAGACACTGGACCAATACCATAGTAGATCACATCATCATCATCATCCTCTGTCCTGCAATGTGTGAGTTGGCAATGGACACTCCACTCTTATCATCCCCTTGCTGGCTTTTTCACACCCAGGCTATTACTCAGACTAAGTTCATCTGGGTCGTAGTAAGGGTCTTTATACCAAAGGTATGGCTTTGGATCAAAATAGACTTAAATATTACAGGACTTATATGAAGCATGGCATTTTGAGCAAAATGTAAATGATTGTGATGTACCTTATTCAAATTATCTAAAAGTGAGTAAGGAAGGAGGGATCTTGAAATAATGTAATGTACAGAAAGAGACATCACCAGTAGAAAACTAGATATCATCCTTCATTAAAGGTAGTTACTAATATGATGTAGTGTATTGTGGTACAGTTTTGAATATCTCATTTTGCATGGATAAAGATAGTTCAGAAGGAAACAAACAATGGTGAATAATTTGTACCAAAAAGGAAAGGCAGAGTAAGAATAAGCTTTGAACAGCTTACCTTCTAACATCCTGAAGACTGTGGTTTAACTCTAAATATGATACACACACGGACAGACCTCATAGAATACACACAGCAAAAGTGAGTAAATGAAAAAAAATGTTATGAGAACATGACAGATGTCTCAGGGAAATATTTTGCATGCAATAAATACCAGATAACTAAAAAAGCATTTTGAAGAGATATTACTATCAAAAACAGTGAAAGAAGTCAGGAATCCATGGGAAGACCAAAAGTAATTCTTAAAAGATGTGGAACAAATAAGCTAATAGTCAAATGGAATTTGCAGCTTATTCAATACACAGTTAAATGGGCAAACTATTGGAGGCAGGTGGCTCATATATCCCATCAATGTCTGTTTTGCACAGAACTGCAAAAATAGCTTAATCAATAAATGAACCCAAATCCTCACCTAAGTACTAGATCTGGTGTTGGGATGAGAAAGTGACAGATATGGACTGTCCAATGCTACAGCATCTTTGAGAAGGGGCTTAGACCCAAAGGTGTGCCCAGGTGTAGGCATTCATCCACTATGCTGCTTTGGTTGTGAGTGCACGTACTAGTAATCGTTCAGTTACTTTCTCTAAACCAATAAAAGCATTGATGACTCTACCCAGTACACATTTTCTTTTTACTATCTCTGCCTTATTTAGTCTTTTTTGTCCTCTTTCTTTGAGAAAATTATGGTGCTTGTTTCATTCATATAGCCCTCATCTTTCTACTTAGACATCCCATATTTTGACTCAGTAGAAATATCATTAGGGCTTTGTTCAAGGTTTTGACTCTCTGTATATACTATCTTCTCCTTTTTCTATCATTTATGTTGCTTTCCCTTTGTTGCATGGTGACTGATGAATGAACACCATCCTTTCACTATACATTTCCTCTTTAGGTTGCTTTCCCTCTGAAAAGGGAGCCCCAGAACATATTTGATTTTCATTTTTACTTTTTCCTATAATTACAGATACCTGGTCCCTATATTCTTGTCCTATTTGATTGTTCTGTCTTGCATAGACAGAAGTGAATTTAGAATATTTCTCATTTACTATTTCATCTTATTTATTTACTTATTTTATTTTACTTAGCATTTGTTTACCAGGAAAATCCGACTTAGAATAAAGCCAATTTTCAGCAAAGGCCCTTGGAGAAAAGCTCCAGATGCATGTTTTTGTAACATGGGAGGAAACCCACACAAATACAGGGAGGACATGCAGACTCCACACAGAAGGCATTCCAGCCAAGAATCAAACCAGAGAACCTCTTGCTGTGAGGTGACAATGCTACAACTGCACCACTGTGCTGTCATATTCTATCAATACAATGGTGAAATCAATCTCACTGGTACATTTTTCTTCTTTAACATTCACCTGCTGCATAGAAATTTTCCATATCTGAGGCTTTCTATTTTAGCTTGACATAGAGTTTAGACTCTTACTCAAGTTGTATGCTTTCCCTTCATCCAAATGTCACTCCTTTGGAATGCACCTTTTTAGTAAGTGATTGCTTCTCTTTCATTCTGCGAGTCAAATCTATTCCCTCCTTTGCAACACTTTCAGGATACAATATTTTATTATTTATCAATTCATTCTTTTTACTGGTGCTGCTGCCATATCCCTATAAATGATATAGGTTTTTCTTCTTCTATCAGTATCCTCAGCCAAACACTGTCCCTTTAGAGCTTTCTAGCACTTTGCCCTAATCTTTTTGTGGGGATCATGCACTCAAATGGTGTTTCTAATGATTCTAATCCCCCTTTTCTAGGTTAGGCTGAGATATATCTCTTAGTTTGTTTACTTTCTGGTTCCCCTACTCACATTAATAAAGAGGTTTATCAAAACAACTACGTTCTTCATATTGTTTCCACAAATATTTAAAGTGAAAAGCATGTTTTTCAATTAACATAATATCTGTTAAGCTGGGTACTACAGCAACATGACAAACTAACTCCCAAAACCCAATTTGTATTTTTAGCCATATAATACTGTTTCTTAGCAATATGAAAACATACCGCTTCAACTGCTTTACTAGTAAGGGTTTTCTTTTTATATGCATACTTCCCTTTATACGCAGGATCTTACTATCTGAACTGAGCGATCATTGCAGCTCTCTGCTGCTACTTAAGACATTGCATTTAACTTTTCAGTTGCATAGTAACTGAATACAAACCCTACTGTTCTAAGAGATAATTTATCACATTTTATGGGTATAATAATATATGTAGTTTTCAGTGGTTAGTTTTCACAGGTATACCAGTGTTACAGTAGTAGTAGTACAGACTAGTTAAGTGACAATGTTTCAAAATTTAAAACAGTGTATATCTTCAGATGGGGTCCCAAAGTCTTCATTGAACATACGTTTGTTTGCCCATGTTAAATGAAGTGTGTTTTTTTTCATGGTTGCTCTGTTTACTGAGTATCTTTTAGGATGAATGACATTTTTCTGTGAGTGGTGTGTTTGTGTGCATGTTTGCAGATTAGTGTTAGGATGACGTGTGTGTGTGTGTGTGTGTGTGTGTGTGTGTGTGTGTGTGTGTGTGTGTGTGTGTGTGTGTGTGTGTGTGTGTGTATGTGTGTGTGTATGTGTGTGTGTGGATCTAGAGTCATGATGATGTTGGACCTTGTTTATGTATCTGAGCTTGTTTTGTCTAGTGCTAGTGTTACAGAAATTAAAATAAAGTGTAGGGATAGGATTAGAGGCAGGAGCAGGATTAGGGTTAAAACACATTACTAGAATGGATTAGGGGGCAAAGCCCTACTAATATTCAGACAAATCTGGGCTAGTGTTATGGAGGGGTTTGGTGTATAGATTGCAAAAGACAATAGTTTTCCTTCTGCAATCTTTTGCATTTTTGGTGTTAGGGATTCTCAGTAATATGAATGTCTGAACTGATTTTATAGTTATCTTATATAAGGCATATAATGGTTCAGTCATTCAAACTATAATCCTACAGATTATTCTTTTTGTTTGATACAAAATTTTATCATATGTTTTACTATAGGCCTAGATTCCTAAGTTCTATACATACTTGCATGCAATGATTTTTCTCTTAGCATAACAAAACTTTCTGCATCCATAGGATCAGACTGACACAGTCATTTTCTTAAAGCAGTAGGTAAAGATTTCCATTTGTCAGTAGCTAATGTTCTACTATTTTATAAGCTGACCCTCAGAATATAACCATAAATAAATTGTATGCTTCTAAGACACACAACTGTGTTCTTATCATTTTGGTGAAGCAAAAAGTCCATCTGCGAATGCTTTGAGCTTGTGTCTCTGATGTAACACCAGCTCAGGTAACTGAAGACTTTTTAGTATTTTCATAGTCCTGATACTCCGATACATCTATGTACATGAAGACTATCAGTGGTTCTCTGCTCAGATGAATGTAAAGAATTCCCGCACAGTTTGCTCAGCCCAGCCTCCTGGTGGGCATACATCTTGGTCTTTCTCCCTAGTTATCAATTGTTTGGGGTGGAATTGGCCTTTGTATAGCCATTGATTTGGCCACTGCAACCATTCCTTTGGTTACAGTGGTTTGTAGTAACTGTTCAACAGTTGTCACATGACAAATGAACCAACAGATAGGTGCACTCAACAAACAGGAGAAAATCCAATGACAAAATATGGGACTCTCTAACATTTATTAAAAGGTTTTCTCAAACAATTCTGTTATCTCAAGTTGGGGAAAGTATGCATAAAACAGGTTCAGAGTGCCTATTGTTTGGGACTGTTACATGGATTCATGGTTTAAAACCTCATTGCAATTAAAAGAGATTGAGTATGGGGAACGGAAGGTGTCAGAAATGTGAAGAGGTAGACGCAGGGTATATCTTTATGTTATAGGACTGCAGGAAGGTGAAGCATATTGGATACAGATGAACTGAAGAATAGAAAGATACATTTGGTAGGAAACTGACTAATAATCGCCCTTTTGTCTTAATAAGTATATGAGGTAATTGTAGGGTTTGGAAGGAGAATATGTTCAGATTTTCCTCATGGGAGGCCAGTTGAGGAACCTTATAGCCAATGCACTGAAGGAGCAAACTGAGTACAAAGTGATGATAATGAGAGTTAATCTTAGGATTCTGATGGCTGAAGGAGATAGAGAAGCTGAAAGGGATTGTTAAAGACAACTGAAGAAAGATGAGGGGAAAACATGTCTTAGAGGTTTAAGGTGCAGAAACAATGTAAAGGAATAGTGAGTTCTTCTCATATTATGAGAAAAATGTTATACCTTGCAATAAAAGGAGGGTAAAATTTAGTAGTGCAATGTGAGAGGGTAACTGGTGAGTTGTTAAGAGTGCAAAAAAAAAAAAAACAAACAAAAAACTTATTAGCTAACATAGAGTTCTTTGTTTTCATATCCCATGGCTGTTTTGTTGAAAATAAGTGATGTCTATATATATATATATATATATATATATATATATATATATATATATATATATGTATATATATTAATTCTTACAGAATGTTCACTTAGACTGCAGTATCAGTCCTGGAAAATAATCCACATACATGGGATGGGAATAGAACTCACAGCTATCTGATCTTCAACACCAAAGGTGAGCGTATTTTCTGTAGCACCACTGATGCTACAATGGCTCTTAGTTTTAAAGTTGTTGATAACTAAAAATCTCATGTGTGTTTGTGTGTGTGTGTGTGTGTGTGTGTGTGTGTGTGTGTGTGTGTGTGTGTGTGTGTGTGTGTGTGTGTGTGTGTGTGTGTGTGGTATATATAAATACATCCATATATACATGTAGATAGACAGATGGATATAGACATAGATAATATTTATTTTCATTTGTTTACTGGGGAGGTCCATCTGGGCCCCATATTTTGTGCAGGTCCAGGAGAAAAGCTCCAGGTTACATCACAAAAAGCATCCTAATTATGCATTACAAAATTATACATTACAAACCTAGACATTAAACATAATAATAAAGCATTATTGTTTACAAATATTATACAGCAGAAAAAAAAACATTTTCCATATTAATAGTGAGTCTGAAATAAAGGAGACAGATAAGAAATGTTAAGAAGAATGCCTGTCTGTCCATACATAAAACTCTGGAAGTGCACCATAGTAAAAGTAGATGTCAGAAATGTGGTAAAACTTCAGATGTCTTATTACACAGATATAGGAAGGATCAGAAAGCAGTTCAGCTTCTAGAGGAGTTAGATAATATGGCAAAATAGTTGTTTTAAGAAAGTCTGATAAGCATGACAGAGTGGAGTAGAAATCTGCAATATGTTTTACATATATCTATATATATATATATATATATATATATATATATATATATATATATATATATATATATGGGTGTACCTGACATGGTCGACAGTTCATATGATCGACACTCATTTGGTCGACAGTTCATTTGGTCGACAGGCAGATTTGCCCCCTTCCCCAATGTTGTGCAACCTTGGAGTTGATATATATAGTTAGGGGTGTGGGGGCAAAGCCCCACCTAAAATGCTTGTCGATCAAATAAACTGTCGACCAAATAATCTGTCGACGATATGAACTGTCGACCATGTCAGGTAGACCCATATATATGTATGTATGTGTGTGTGTGTGTGTGTGTGTGTGTGTGTGTGTGTGTGTGTGTGTGTGTGTGTGTGTGTGTGTGTGTGTGTGTGTGTGTGTGCAGCAAATAGCATTGTTTCCTCACAGCAAGAGGTTCAGAGTTCAATTCTTGCCTGGTG
This sequence comes from Protopterus annectens, assembly GCF_019279795.1. NCBI lineage: Eukaryota > Metazoa > Chordata > Ceratodontiformes > Protopteridae > Protopterus > Protopterus annectens. The sequence goes on along the minus strand of NC_056737.1, from coordinate 112,073,437 downwards.
TGTTTTGTGTTTTGATTCTGCGTGTCGTCCCTGTGTCTGTGTGGTTTTCTCTAGATGCTCCAGTTTCCTCCCACATTCCAAAGATATGTACTTTGTGGATTGTATCATTGATCCACAGTATGCTACGGAAGATCAACTGCATCAGGGCTATACACCTGGTGGTGTTAGGAACATTGGCTCTAGATCATGATCAGTGTTGATGTGATACCCCTAACCCATGTGCAAAAAATGTGAAAATGGGATTTATGGATGGCTGGCTAGATACTGGGATATTGTTTTATTTATTTTACATTTGTTAACCGGGTTAGTCCAGCTGAGTGTTTGCCTTGTTTTCAGTGGAGACCCGAGGAGAAAAGCTCTGTAGTGAGTTTTTATATAAATGTTATTACAGACAGTTAAGACACTACCATTTGGAACTAGTCAAACAGATACAGAGGCAGCATTTACAATACATCATACTGAAAAAAACCCTAAGGTATAGTGTAATAAAACATACAGAAAAAACACTTTAGTACAATGTCTTGAAAGGAATAAAGCAGTCTTGCTACATGTTTCGTTATACACAATATATGTACAAAAAGGTGTAGGATAGGGATAGGTAGTTAAACATAGAAATAGAGGCATCTAAGTTTATTAGATAGGCAGTGGAAGATGAGGAAAACTGTAGGGAGAAGAAAAAGATGGGAAGAAAAAAGGATGGGAGGTATTAGAAGCTACGGTAGGGTAGTGTCATGGAGGATGACTACAGTGGCAGAACCATTTGTTTGTTAGGTATCTGCGAGTGTCTAGTTTGAAGTGCTTGGAATGGTCAAGGGACCTAATTTCTACGGGTAGTTGGTTCCAAGCTGTGGCAGGGTTATAGTTATATAGTAAACAACCTGTTTTGGTTTTGAGTTTATAAATCTGTAGGAAGTCCTGGTCTGAGCTAAGTAGTGTCCTGGAAGGGAAATATTTAGATATAATAGATGAGAGACTAGGGCAGAAGGATGGTAGATAGAGGATGGAGTGAATAATTATCAGTTGATGTAGAAGGAGCAGATGAGGGAATTTGAGCCAGTCCAATTGTTTAAGGGATAGGCAATGGTGTGACTTGTAGGGTTGGTTAGTAGCAAATCTGGCAACCTTATTATAGGTAGTTTCAAGTTTTGTTATAAGTGTGGAGTTAAGGTTAGTGAATAATTGACAGCTATATAGAAGGGTGGGAAGAAGAAATGCATGGGCGAGAGTTATTCTGGCTGTATTGGTTAAATGTCTCTTATTACGGTAAAGGAGTCCAAGTTTCTGGTGGGTCTTTTTGATGGAGGTAGTGACTTGGAGATCAAATTTAAGCTGATCATCTATTATGACTCCTAGCAGTTTAGTGCTGAGTTCAGCAGTAATGACAGTGTTATTGTTAGATAGGATGGAAAATGTAGTTTTGAAATTGATGAGGTTTTTTTGGGAGAAAGAGTAGGACCTTAGTTTTCTTAGTATTGAGAATTAATTTGCTATCACAGAGCCATGTCTCTATGGTGTTGAACGAAGCTTGGGTAGTAGAGTGGAGGTCAGATGGATTGTTTGCAGTGGTGATGACAGTAGAATCGTCAGCATATTGTACAAGTGTAGATTAGGGACAGGAGGTATAAAGTAGGTTTGTGAAAATATTGAAGAGCATTGGCCCAAGTATAGATTCTTGGGGGACACCCATTGGGACACAAAGGGTGGGGGATAGTGCAGAAAGCCATTTTACAGCTTGCTGGTGGTTTGAGAGATAGCTAGAGAACCAGGTTATGGTGGGAGAAGAGAATTTTAAATGGGAGAGTTTGTCTAAGAGGTGGGGGTGAGAGACAGTGTCAAAGCCTTTGGACAGGTGAAGGAACAGACATGAAACTAGTTTATTGTTCTCATGGGCCAGTGATAAGAGTATTGATGAAGTATATCAGAGCAGTTGTAGTACTGTGTTTAGGACGAAAACCATGTTGTGTGTGTGTTAGAAGGTTCTCTTGTAGAAGATACTGCATTAACTGCTTGTGAATGCTCTTCTCAAGAATCCTTGAAAGGGGAGACACCAGAGCAATAGGTCTGAAGTGTGATATATCGGAAGAACTTCCACCTTTATGAATAGGTAATCTATATATTGTTTTCCATATAGCTCGAATATATGATTCAGAGATAGAACGGTTAATAAGGATGGATACAGGATAGGCTAGGGGTTCAGCAGCAATCTGTAGAAAGTAAGAAGGTAGATTATCAGCTGAAGGGGAGCAGGGTTTGAGTTTGGAGACTAGGGATTTAATATAGTTAGTAGAGACTGGTTTAAGGGAAAAGGAGTTTGAAGGATAGGTAGTGGAAGTTGAGAAAGTGGAGTCATTAACATTTTTCTTAGTGGGAAAATCATTTATTATGGTAGTTATTGAGTCAATAAAATGCTTGTTAAATGTAGTTGCAATTTCTTCAGGAGTTTTATCTGGGCATGGGTTAGGAGGGGAAGGGTTTCCAGGATGTAGTACATGATTGATTATGTTCCAGAATTTTTGGGGGTTAGATTTTAGGGTAGTGGGATGGTTAGCATAGAAGTTAGTCTTGTCTTTGCTGATAATTTTCTTTATTTGATTCATAAGTTCTTGATAGGTTTGTAGGAGAGCAGGGGTCTTAGTTTTAGTCCATAGTTTCCATATTCTGTCTCGGTTTTTCATCAGGGTTCGAGTAGATTTAGTCAGCCAAGGAGCAGTGTTGGCTTTGATTCTTATTGTGCAGAGAGGAGCAAAGGAGTTGAGGATGTTACGAAAGGTGGAGTTGAAAGAGTGGACAGCCTCATCTAAGGGGAGTGTAGTAAGATGGGACCAGTTAATTCTAGAGAGTTGGTCAGTGAAAGAGTCAGGGTTGAAAGATGAGATTTTGTGGGAAGTGATAAACCTGAAAGGTCTGGTGAAGTGTGTAGTATGTCTAGTTACTGTTATAGGGCAGTGGTCACTAAGGACATTAGGTAGAGTGTGAGGGTTATGGTAGTTTTGGGGGTGAGACACCAAGATCCAGTCCAGAAGAGACTGTGGCAGGTGTGATTTTTGAATATAGGTAGAGGTAGTGATTAGCTGCTCAAATCCATGTAAGTTGATCCAAGAAGTTCTATTAGTAGTTTGTATTGAGAGCCAATCTATGTTCACATCCCTAAGAATGATGGTTTCATTATGGATGGTCTGAGATCGGTGGGATAGGATGTTCTCGAGTATGCTTAGATTGTCTCCAGGGGGATATAAATTGCTATAACAGTTATGGTGGTAAAGTTATTGAGTTTAACATTGGTAAGTAGGAGTTTGGCTGTAGAGAAAGAGGGTAGAAGGAGGTTTGTACTGGTTATTGAGAGGTGGTCAGAGTAGAGTATGGCTTCACCTCCTCCTCTTTTCTTTTCTCTGTCAAGTCTAAGGATGTTATAGCCAGGTGGGGTAATTTCACTATCTTGATTACGTGATTTTAGCCATGTTTCAGTTAGGGTGAATATGTCAGGAGTACAGTTAGCTAACCAGGCATGGAAATCCTGAACTTTGTTTATTACACTCCTGAGGTTGATAGAGCAGAAAGATACTTGTTTCTTTGAGGGAGTATAGTTGGTTATATGTTTTACTTGAGGATTATTGTTCAGGGTAGGTTGGGAGTGGCCAGAGTTAGGGTGGATATCTCCAGACAGAAGTAGTGGCTTGAAGTAGAGTAATTGTTTAAGTGGGGAGACATTTTTTTTCTGCTTATTGTTGGTTGGGGGGGGGTAGTTTTATTTTATGGAGGAGTGTAGTATAGGTTGGGATAGAAGGACAGGTTTGTAGAAGAGCTTGGGGTTTAGTATTTGGATTTAGAGTCCAATTAGTTGGAAGGATATAGGGAGTGGGTAAATGTGAGTGGTAGCAGGTGAGGATGTAAAGGAGGTAGAGTATAGGTATCAGGAGTAATGTTTGAGGTTTGAAAGGCATGATGTAAGGGTAGGGTATGTGTAGCCAGTGGGAAGGTAGGGTGAGAGTTTGGCAGTGGAGTGTGGGAAAGTGCTATAGAGGAAGGTGTGTGTCAGAGAGGTAGTAGGTGGGAGGGTTTAGGGAGGAGCTAGTAGAGGTGTGGTTATGGTGGATAATTATAAAGGAAATTATATGGGTGGTGGGTGGGAATGGGGGTGGGAGAGGAGAGGGCGAACAGAGCAGGGCCCTAGCGAGTAGCTGCTGCTTTTAAAAAAACAGTCAGTCAGCCCTTTGTCAGAAAGTTAATAGTACTGAAAGGGGCTTCTGTGAAAGTTGCATTTATTCTAATGCCTCTGGTGAAGTGACTCTGAAGTTAATGTCTCTTTAGTTAAACTTTCGCTCTCTCTTGGTCTCTTCATTATTATTATTTTTTTTTAATTGAACATACCTGTCAATCTCTTAGTACAATAAATCTAAACAAAGCCTAAAAACAATGGGCAGGCAAAGGCCCAAAATTATGGACAGATTTTTAATATTGCGCTTATAACTTATAAAATTGCTATAATAGTAGATTTTGTGTTGGCATGCATTTTCTGAAGGATAAAATGTCTGAAACTTAAATGTGTGTCATTATATGTGACTTCAATCCTCAGTAATGTGCCAGAAAACCACACTTTTTATGAGAAACAGATAAAAAATATGAGGCAAAAATTTTGACATTCCGCAAAAATATGGACAGTTGAGAGAGATGAATTTGAAATGTGCATATTATGTAGCACACACCAGCCCACTGCAACCCCATGCAGAAACTGTGATGATATACACACTGTGCAGTAATGGCACTCCCCAGACAATAACCCAAGAGCAGAACTAACAAACCAAGTACTGTGAGGCAGCATCACTATCCAGTGTGCCACCCATCTTTCTGGATCCATGCCTCTTTGATACAGATCCAATCATCACTGCTTTCACTTAATGGGGATTTTAGTACCCAGTAAATGTAATCATATCTGGATTTGTGGAAAGAGGTTTAAAATTAGTTCCAGAAAGTAAAGCACAATATGTGCCTATATGCAGGGTCATATGTACACTAACACAAACAGATGTTGAAGACTCTGTTAGACAAGCAAAGGCAGTCTGATATGTCACTGAATCTAGTCTGTGTCTTTCATTGTATTTATGGTAGTGTATTAAGAATTCAGCTCCAAACTTGCTCAATGTATTTTAACATGAGCTTTCAGATTTGAAGAAATATTTCTACTTCTGAAGTGGAGTGTTCCATAATATCTAGAGTATAGTCTCCAAGACTGATTCTCTACAGTGCTGCCTTCCACGTATAATTTACCTCTCCTTCACTGCTCAGATTTTTTTCAGGGTCTTTGATTTCTCTCACCTTCCAAGACTTGCCTGATAGATGAAACGACAATGCAAAGCTAGCCATAGGTGTGCATGTGACTGAGGGTGTGTGAGTATGTGTGCACCTGGTGATGGATTTGCACCTTATTTGGGTTTGGCTCTTGACTTGTCACATTGCATGCTATCATCTAGCTCTCACATAACACTGAAATGGATAAAGCATGAATAGAAAATGGAAGACTGAGTATAAATATGCTGATAAAACATTATCACACCATATTAATACTGGATATTATACAATGGGTATATAATTTCTTTGCAAAACCATCTGAGAGATATTAATAAATACCAGTATCTTGTTGATGAATTGTCCCAGTAAACTGATTAACACTCTCTCAAATGCATTACTTTCATACTCCAAGGGAAATTCACTGATAATTGTGCTAGTTTAGATTGACAAAGGTATATTGTGAAGATTTTTGCAAGATTGATGAATGCTTCCACACGTAACAATTGAGAAGTCTGTGATGTTACCACTAAGATTTTGTCAGATTAATTAAAAAGTGGCAGAACACAGGTCATAATGGTTTAGCACACTGAGACCTTTATGTAGAATTATCATAAAAAGAAAGCTTAAAACAGAGAAAATAGTAATGTATGAAAAATAGAGAAAAGTTAACAAGCTAAAGGAAAGATAAGGCGAAAATGAAAAAAAGGAAGGAAAAATAAAAAGGAAACTGCTTTCTAATTCATTATGTAATTTCCACAAATTAAATATGCATGATAAATTAGGGAGCTTGACCTGTAGTTTCATTTCTTTACATCAAAAATAAATAATGATAAATGGTTTAGTTGCATGAAGTGTGTTCTTAAGATGGCATTAGAACATAATCAGTTGTTGTTTTCTAAGCTGATACAATTAGAATCACAGCAAAGCATCACAAAAAAATAAATTACAGTAAAAGGATCTAACAAAGCAACTAATGACTGCCCATTAGAGATAAGTGATGCAGTTACCATACATACTCTAGATCAGACAACAGATGTATCTATGATTTAACATGCATTATAAAAGGATGGAGTGATAAACTGAACAATAAAGAAAATTATACCTTGTTTGACATATAAAGAAGTAAACATTTTAAGAGCTATAGTTGAAGAGACATGTTGGAAATTCTATAATTCATTTCAATTAGCCCATTAACTGAGAATCCTTGGAGCATCAGCCAGATGGCAGTCTCCATTTTAATTAGTATAGCTATGGGCCATATACACATATATGAACATCGAAGAAAGAAGACAGTGTTTTACCATTTCTATATGAGTAAGAAATTAATCCTTTAAAAGTTTAGCAGAAAATTGACTTATGTTACCACAGATTCAAAAATTAAATATCTTAAAAGACCTTTATATCTGAAGAAAATATTAACCTATAAAATTTCCACTTTCATACACCAAGAATAGCATTTATAACATGACAGCCTAAAGAGTTTTAAAATAACTTCAGAAATCCTAGTGACTGCTTTCATGGGAGGATAACAATATTTAGCATAATGCAGCATTGCTACAAAGATCAAATGAATGCAATCAAAAATTGTACACCCTCAACATCAGCAATCACATACACATATATAAATGTTTAAATATTCATTCACACACATAAAGTGTGCATTGCAACACACATACCTCAAGAAAATAACTGAACATAGTGTCTTCAAATGTGAGGACATAGAATCCCATACCACTCAGAAAGGGTCAAGCAGGGGTTTTGTACTCCTAAGCAGCTATCTCTGAAGTTTGACCATGTTGGGAGTTCCTTCCTTGTCCTCATCTCACACACACACACACACACACACACACACACACACACACACACACACACACACACACACACACACACACACACACAGTATTTCCCTGTCTGCCTCCACTGATAGCAAAATTAGAACTGCTTTCCAAACCAGCACTTTAAATTATAACATCACCAGCATCATCACCTGGATCCATCACACATATTACCACTTCACAAACATCACAGTCTGGTTCTGTCACACAGACTGTCACATCACCAACATCATCATCTGGATCCATCACACAGATTATCACATCACCAACATCATACTCTGGATCTGTCACACAGACTGTCACATCACCAACATCATAGTCTGGATCTGTCACACAGACTGTCACATCACCAACATGATGATATGGATCCATCACACAGATTATCACTTCACCAACATCACAGTCTGGATCTGTCACACAGACAGTCACTTCACTAACATCATGTTCTGGCTCCATCACACAGATTATCACTTCACCAACATCATAGTCTGGTTCTGTCACACAGACTGTCACATCACCAACATCATAGTCTGGATCTGTCACGCAGACTGTCACATCACCAACATCATAGTCTGGATCTGTCACACAGACTGTCACATCACCAACATGATGATATGGATCCATCACACAGATTATCACTTCACCAACATCACAGTCTGGATCTGTCACACAGACAGTCACTTCACTAGCATCATGTTTTGGCTCCATCACACAGAATATTACTTCACCAACATCATAATCTGGATCTGTCACACAGACTGTCACATCACCAGCATCATAGTCTGGATCTGTCACACAGAATGTCACATCACCAACATGATAGTCTGGATCGGTCACAGAGACAGTCACTTTACTAACATCATGTTCTGGCTCCATCACACAGATTATCACTTCACCAACATCATAGTCTGGATCTGTCACACAGATTGTCACATCACCAATATCACAGTCTGGATCTGTCACACAGACCGTTACATCACCAATATTATAGTCTGGATCTGACACAGACTGTCGTATCACTCACATCATGGTTCAACATATGTCCCATACTCTACCTTTGAACTGCTGCATGTTAACAAACAAATCCATTTCAGACACATGCCTTTTATATTTTTAGGTTCATTTCATACACATAAGCTATCACTACTCATTATTTATACATTTTATTTCCCAAATTGAGGCAATCATTAACATTGTGCAGGCAGCAGGATGTAGTTTTCATTTTCTGAAACCCTCTCCTTGAATTGGAATCATTTATCCATATAAACAACATATAGATATGTGTGTGTGTGTGTGTGTGTGTGTGTGTGTGTGTGTGTGTGTGTGTGTGTGTGTGTGTGTGTGTGTGTGTGTGTGTGTGTGTGTGTGTGTGTGTGTGTGTGTGTGTGTGTGTGTGTGTGTGTGTGTGTGTGTGTGTGTGTGTGTGTGTGTGTGTCTGTGTGTGTGTGTGTTTGTGTTTGTGTGTGTGGGTCTACTTCATAACATTGAAATTTCATAATGTTGAATTTCATAACATTGAGACCAGAACATCAAAAATTCAAAACACTGAAAACCTAAAACGTTGAAAACTCTGAACATTGAAACTGTGCTTCATAACATTGAAAACTAAATTGCACAAGTAAATAATATCACCTCCACCTAAACAAAATCTAACTAACAAACACAAATTCTACTACATTTCTGCAGGGGAGCAAGCCCCCCTGTAGCACCAACACCTCCCGCAAATAAAATATACCAACTCCAAGATCGCACTACAGTGGAAAAAAGTTAATTTCCTAACCTCAGTGCATGGTGATTGTGATACAATGACGTTAGGAAATTAACTTTTTTTCCACTGTAGTGCGATCTTGGAGTTGGTATATTTAATTTTAAACTTTGCTTGCATAAACTTAGAAAGTTGCTAGAATAAAAGGTTTAGTTTTACCATACATTTTCTGAATGATATGAAGTCTGAAACCTAAATGTTTGTCATATCATACTGCTCCAAAGATGTGGAAATATTGATATTAAAATGCAGACCTTTCTATGTACCAAGGGAAATCAGTGGGATATATGTCATAGTAGTGTACATTCCTCCCAGTGCTAACACCACTGAAGTTCAAAATAAACTCCATAATATTATCTGTGACCTGCAAAGCAGAAACACAGAATTTATAGATTCGTACTAAGCTAACTGCCCTTGCGAGCCATTTTAAGCTTAGCCAATTATCTCTTGTGAGACTCAAATCCTGCACCTTGTGTTTGTAAGACAAACACCTTAATCATTAGGCCACCTTCCCAACCCCTTTGCATGTGATAGCAGGTGATTTCAACAGAGATGACCTTAAGGAAGTGCTACCCCGTTTTTATCAGTAAGTGGATTTCCCCACCAGAGAGGATAATACCTTATACAAAGCTTACAGCAATATTAAAGGAGCCTTTAAAGATTTGAAGCACCACAACATAGGTAACTCTGATCATACTGCCATCCTGCTTCTGCCTACCTATAAGATGACTTTAATCAGAGAAAAAATGACAGCTAAACAGATCATAGTCTGGCAGGAGGGTTCATTGGATTGCCTTCAGAGCTGTTACAATACCTGCTGGGAGGTCTTGAAAGAAGTGGCTACGCACAACATTCATTTAGACATAGACACTTATACTGACTCAGTTCTTGCCTACATAAATAAATGTGTGGAAGATGTAACCAGCTCAAAATGGATTCCTGCAAGTAAGGCATCTGCAAGGTCTCAAAATACCCACACATTCCAAAAGAACGACCAGCAGATAGTGGTAGCTGTAAAATAATATATTTTTACATCAGTCCAAAGCATCAGTATACAGTTGTTACAATTGTATACTGATGCTTTGACTGATGTAAAAAATATATTATTTTACAGTTACCACTAGCTGCTGGTCGTTCTTTTGGAATGTGTGGAGGATGTAATCACCATGAAAGCCATCACTGTAAGACCTAATAAGAAGCCTTGGCTCACCATGAATATTTACAAGCTACTGAAGGAAAGAAACACAGCCTTCAAGGCAAATGACAAAGAAAGGTTAAAGGCAGCTAGGTCAAATCTGAAAAAGGACATCAGAGAGGCAAAGAGCAAGTATGGGAGGAAAATTCAGATCCACGTCCAAGACATGAGGGACACAAGAAGCCTATGGCAGGGGATACAGCAGTTCACGGACCAAAGACCAAAACACCCCAATGTGATGACAACTCTTTCTGTGGCAGATTTGAGGAGTACACCACCATACCTTCCAAAACAAACACTGACAAAGATGAGATAGTGCTCACCTTAAACTCTGAGGAGGTGAGACTTCAGCTTAAGAAGGTGAATCCTAGGAAGGCTGGTGGACCAGATAACATACCTGGCAAGGTGTTGAAGGAATGTGCTGATCATTTATTTCTGGTACTGACAGACATCTTTAGCTCATCCCTTGCTATGGAGAAAGTTCCCTTGCATTTCAAGGAAACAAGTATTGTCCCACTACTGAAGAAACCCAGCCCTACCTGCCTTAATGGCTTCAGACCAGTTGCCTTAACCTCAAACATCATGAAGTACTTTGAGAGGATTGTGAAGAAACATCTACTGCAAGTCTGCCTAAGTCCTTTGATCCTCTCCAGTTTGCATACCAGGCAAATAGATCAACTGTGGATGCGATATCAGTCACACTACACCTTACACTAAAACAACTGGAAGGGAGGAACAACTACATAAGGCTGCTATACATCAACTTCAATTCTGCGTTCAACACTGTGATACCAATGCAACTGGTGGATAAACTTATGAAACTCAGGATAAACAAGTACCTATGTAACTGGACTCTTGAATTTCTGATTGGTAGACCCCAATGGACATGTGCTGGAAACAACACCTCTCAACGCATAATCCTGAATACTGGTGTTCCCCAAGGTTGTGTGCTCAGCCCCTTGGTCTTCATCATTCTCACCCATGACTGTACTGCAAAACATAACTCAAACCCTGTTATAAGATTTGCTGATGATACCACAGTTGTGGGTCTTATTAGTGGTGGGGGTGAGCATAACTACAGGGATGAGGTGAACAGATTGACTGCCTGGTGTGACAGGAACAATCTGGACCTGAATGTTAATAAGACCAAAGAAATGATTATGAACTTCAGGAGAAAGGCAGCAGTTCACCAACCAGTCACTATCAAAGGGGTGGTAGTAGAGAAAGTCATAACCAAGTTCCTGGGTCTTCATATCTCAGATGACCTCTCCTGGACTGTTAATTCCCATAATATAGTCAAGAAGGCTCAACAGAGGCTTCACCTACTGAGAAGCTCAAAAATGCCAGGCTCCCACTGTCTGCTCTTACCACATTTTACAGGGGAGCTATCGAGAGCATCCTCACTAGCAATTTTATAGCATGGTTCAGCAACTGCACAGTTGCTGAGCAGAAGAAATTATAGAGGGTGATGAGGGTGGCTGAGAAAATCTTGGGCACAAACCTCCCTTCTATTCAGGAGCTTTTCTTTACAAGAGCAAGAAAGAGGACATACAAAATACTAGCTGATTCGACCCATCCGGCCCACAACTGGTTCTCGCAATTTGCATCTGGAAAGAAGTACTGCAGCTTTTGCTGTAGGACTACAAGATTCAGGAACAGTTTGCAACCTACAGCTGTGAGGTTTATTAGCTCAGACACTGTTAGAAAACTATGTATTAGTAATATGCATGCTTAGTGCATCGAGGTTTAAAAGGGTTAATACATTTATTCTGTTCACACTGCATGAATCTGCACAGCTATTAGAAACTTAACAAGAAGCATTCTATTTTCTGCTAATGTCAGCAAATAACAAGAAGTGTTTCATTTCTACTAGTGTCATGAGACTTAACAAAGAGTTATTGATTTTCTGCTTATGCCATGAGAAAGTACACAGCTGTTAGAAGCTTTGATAAGGAGCACAATGGATGTTTGAAAGTATAAACCATAGTCAGCATTGCTTGTACCTGAGCTAGAAATGTACCTTGAATCTAGGCAAAATGTAACACATATATTAGAACTGCACAACTGAAGAATTGAAAGTTTGTGGTGGGCTAAAATAAGCCCCAAGGCCAGGTTGTTTTTCTCAAATGTTTTGTAAATCAGCAGTTATTCTCAACTAGTCAGCAATTAGTCTAGTAACATTTTCTGTAGAACAATACAGAAAGCTGTGTCTAACTACATCAGCAATAGAAGTAACATTTCTGTGTAACATGGAAAGAACTGTATAAAAATGCCATACTAATTATTAATGTCAAGACAAACCATTCTGCCAGCATGCTTTGTCTCCTTGCTGCAAGTTAATAAAGGGTGCCTTACTTGAACCTTATGTGAATTGGTCTTTGAAGTTTTTTCCTTTGACAGATTGGTCCTTCGGACCAGAACCCTCTCTTCACCTCGGATCAGATGGGCCTGGTGGTTGAAACCATATGGGGAAGAAACCAAATCGGTTCTTATTTGAAAAGCCCTCCGACTGAATTGTTCAAAAGAGGCAGGCCACTTTCTGGTCTTCGACTGAAGGACGGGTCTCCACGAATCAGGTGATCAATCACATAGGCTCAGGTAAGGTGAATCTACTTTTTCCAGTTTTCTGTTTTAGATCAGGGACCAGATTTGTATTGAGTTTGCTTACAAGTCAGGGACAGAAAAGATTACTGTCTTGTCATAGATCAGGAGAAACAGAATAAGTAGGCAGTCATTCTGAAGAGACTATAACAAAATCCGTGGTACCACGTTAAAAAAACGTAGAGGTTACATAACGATCAAAAGGGTAGAACAAAATGGGTAATAATTGCACAAAAAGACCCCAAAATCCGCCATTAACAGAAGACGCAAAATACATGCAGTCGCAGCGTGCCGACAATATTAAATATTATTCAAAATGGGTTAATAAATATGAATTTGACGGAAAATGAAAAATCCTCGCTTATCAAACTTGTCAAACAGCTCAAAACTGATTCCAAAGGTCGGGTAAAAAAGCAACGTAAATTAGGAATTCCTCAGGCACACAGGTGGATTGAGGAAGTAAACCGTAGGAAACAAAAGAACAAAAATTCAAAAACAATGTTTTTAGATAAGGAGGACAATAACTTAGTAATAGCATCAGCCCCTCCGCCTCCTTTACCAGAATATGAAGCAAGTGAACAGGTTAGTCCACCCCCACGATATCCTGTGGTCACTGAAGAAAGAGGCATTATGAAATTATGAAATATTAAAGATCCCATCGGGACCAGGTCTCGAACAAAGGCAGGTAACTCAAATGAAGGCATCGAGTTATATCAAATGGTTAAGAATTCATGATCTATGAGTGAAGAAGAAATATGCCCACTAATAGAAGTACCCAACCCTCAGGCAGGTCAGGATAATCAGGACCCAACTATTTTAGTGTATAGACCTTAGACTCCAGAAGATATCTGGAAAGCCACTGAGGGAATTCCCCATCCGAAAGTTAATTTTAGAAAATTCTCAGAAGATTTGCAAGGAATGAGGCTGAGTTATAACCTAAACAGAGAAGAGGTAGAAAAAGTAGTTAGACAAATTGTGGGACCAGATTGGCACATGATTAGTGGCAACTGGAATCCCCGTGACGCTGCACAAAGACCCCTCCCACATAGCAGCGCAGAATTAGACAACAGAGTAAAAGGTCTTACAGACCACATCTCTGAAAAATGGAAGCCTAGGGCAGACTGGACTTGCATTAATCAATGCATCCATCAAGAAGGTGAAACTATTGACCGGTATTATGCCAGACTATTAGAATGTTTTAACAACCATTGTGGAATGCAGGTTCCTGAAGATCAAACACAAGATTCCCCATATGAACAGCAGTTAAAGAATGCATTTTTAAAGGGCACTATTGCACCTATAAACAGTTTTATTACAAAACACATGGTAGACCATTGTACAAGCAGGTTACAGTCATTACTTTAATATGCTAGGCATGCCGAAAGGCATTTTAATAGCAAAAAGAAAAAGAAAGCTCAAGTATTTTCTGTAGAAGATGGAGCAGAAGTTTATGTAGTACAGTCCAGGAAATAGGGCAAGAAAAATGCACAGGGAAACAAACAATCTGATCAACGATCAGAGGACATTGAAGGGAGAAAGAAAAGGGGTGAATATTTTAAATGCAGTAAAAAGGGACACTTGGCAAAGGATTGCAGGAAAAACAAGAAGGCAACAATGGAAGACAAGGAGGGTGAGGACTGACTATATGGTAGTCAGGAGTCACTAGAAGGGGTTAGCGAAGAAAGGACAAATGAGAATGTGATAGAGGGAGTAGAGGATGTGACAGAAGAGATAGAGGAAGTGCAAGAAGTTAGTGACAATGAAGAAAATGAAATATTAGACCTAGCTTTATTGAGCTTGGAGCTCTATTTAGCAGACACGAAACCAGAAGTTACACTCTTGGTAGAAGGGAGGGAAGTCAAATTTGTGTGTGACTCAGGGGCATCACGAACCCTGATACATCCCTCCAAACTACCAGAAAACACGGAGTCACCTGATTACATACTGGTAAAAGCAGCTAATGGACAGCTGTATCGGGAGCCCCTCTCCCGTAATATTGCAATAACTGATCCAGTTCAGGATTGACTCAGAAAAGCAAAATTGTTGTTTCTGCAAAATGCCCAGTAAACCTCTTGGGCAGAGACCTCATGCAGCTATTCGGTATAGCAGTAGTCCCAACCATGCAGGGTATGGAAGCATAGCGACAAATTGATACCTTTGCAGTGCAATCGGAGGGTGAAATGTTTTATTGGTACAGCCAGGACTTGGTTACGACTGGTCCAGGGATTGTGACCAAAGAATTAATGAATGTAGCCATCAGTAAGTTCCCCTCCCTTGACATTGATAAGTAACACCTGTTGCACTGTACCCTGTATTATTGTAACACACCAGGACCTGATAAGGAATATGAGCAAAAATTGTTTAAGAATCATGCAAACAGATTGATATTGCGTAACATGTACTGGGACACAGAAGGGAACAATGTAGCCAGCTGTTCATTGCCCCAGGAGTTCTTTACACTTTATAAATCTAATTGATTACCACATGTTAGCTTAACTAACAACAAAAATATAGAATGGACAGACCTAGGAGAAAAAGTCACGAGATGAGAGAAACAGACAGAATTAGAACTGTCAGAACAGGGAATACAAATACACAAGTAGAATTGGATAACTCAGACCCACCCAGCCGTCCACTTGCAGTCTAGCGAGGACAGCTGATTAGCACTCCTATTAAAGGAGGAAGAGAATGCCTTACAGAATATACTTGAGACTCTCTGGTCAACAGGAAAGTCAGATGTAGGACTTATTCATACAGCGGGACCAGTAACTATCATGCCAAAGTCAGCATTCAGACCACAAAAAAGACAGTATCCCTTAAGAAAAGATGCAGAGACAGGGATAAAGCCTATTATAGCAGTCTTACTTAAAGGAGGGATACTAGTAGAATCTCCCGATTCACCATGTAACACATCCTTATTTCCAGTTAAAAAAGCAAATGGAGAGTGGCGTATGGTCCAAGATTTACAAGCTGTAAATGATGCAATAATACCAAGGGCACCTACAGTGCCAGACCCACATACCCTGTTGAATGATTTAAAACCTCAACAGAAGTATTTTTTCTGTGGTAGACATCAGCAATGCGTTCTTTTCGATACCGATACACCCTGATAGCCAGTATTGGTTTGCATTCACATTTCAGGGGAAAAGGTATACATATACACGACTACCATAGGGATATTTTGAAAGTCCAACAATATTCTCACAAGAAATGGCAAGCAACTTGACGGGATTCACCCCACCAAGAGGCAGTCAGATTTTACTTTATTTAGATGACATCTTGCTGGCAGCTCCCACCCAGCAAGATTGTAGAGAAGATACCATAGCGCTATTACTATTCTTAGCCGCTGAAGGACATAAGGTAAATAAAAATAAACTGCAGCTTTGGAAAAAACAAGTCAAATACCTGGGATATGTAATATCCAAGGAAGGTAGAACATTAGATAAGGACAGAAAAGTAGCAATACTGCAAGAACCAAAACCCACTATCAAGAAGGAAATTATGTCCTTCCTGGGTACAGCTAATTTCTGCAGGAGCTGGATTCCAAACTATGCTTTGGAATCTGCACCTCTGACTGACCTCATATATAAGAAGCCTATGGCAGCACAGGATTTGTTACAATGGACACCAGAAGCAGAATCTGCTTTCTGCAAACTGAAGCAGTTAATAGCATCCTCATTAGTTCTAGGATTACCAAACTACCATAAATGTTTTTTCCAAACTGTAGATTGTAAGCAAGGTTATATGTCATAAGTGTTAACACAACAGCATGGGGATAAGCAACGCCCCATTGCTTACTATTCATCACAACTAGACCCAGTGGCACGGTCCTTACCCCACTGTGTACAAGCAGTAGTTGGAGCTGCAATGGCAGTACAAGCTTCGGCCTCAGTAGTCTTATTCCACCCTCTCACTTTGAGAGTGCCTCATACAGTCGCGATTATTTTACTACAAGAAAAAGTGGCATATCTTTCCCCTGCTAGGCATCTTTCCTGTATGACTATATTGTTGAGCCAACCTCACATGACAATTGAGTGATGCACGACTTTGAACCCTTCTACTCTGCTCCTGACCCTGCAGATGTCACACCACACCGCTGCCTGCAGGTAATTGAGCAAAAGACACTACCTAGAAAAGATCTCACGGATGTCCCCTTGGATGATGCTGAGGTGACATACTACGTGGATGGTTCATGCAAAAGGGGTCCTGCAGGACAGAACCTAGTAGGATATGCAGTAGTTTCTGACACTGAGATTATAGAAGCAAAACCTTTACCACACAGCTTATCTGCACAGGCAGCAGAATTGATTGCCTTGACACAGGCATGTACCTTAACAAAGGGTAAATGTGTAAACATTTTTACTGACAGCCAGTATGCTTTTTCTACTGTACATGTTTTTGCACAACAATGGAAAAACCGAGGAATGATAACATCTACTGGCAAACCTATAAATCATGCACAGTTTATTTTAGATCTTTTAGAATCTATTCACTTACCTCAGAAAGTAGCCATTTGTAAATGCACAGCTCACACCAAGCAACAAGATAGGAGTTCAAAAGGTAATGCGAAAGCTGATACAGCTGCAAAACAAGCAGCCACAGAAGTATTTCTTTTAAATGAGGAACTACAACCCTCTGAGATTTTAGACTTAGAAATGTTAAAAACAATGCAGACACTCACTACGCAAGCTGAAAAACAAAGATGGGTAAAATGAGGAGCAATTCTCGAAAAGGGGCTGTACATCTCTAAAGAAGGGAAACTGATACTACCATCTAATTTGTTTAGATATGCAGCTTTGTTGAGCCATGGGCAGTGCCATGTCTCAACAGAGGGGATGGTACAGCTGGTGAACCAGGTGTTCACAATGTACGGATTTACAAACTACTCTGAAAAATTCTGTTTGATGTGCCAAATTTGCAACAAACATCATGCACAAGGGGCATTAAAGCCCAAGCAAGGGAGTTTCCCTACACCACCATATCCGTTTCATACTATCTGTATGGATTTCATAGAATTGAACAAATGTGGAAATAAGAAGTATTGTCTTGTCATTGTAGATATGTTTTCCAGATGGGTGGAAGCCTTTCCAAAATCCAGATGCAGCCACAGTAGGAAAATTACTTGTCAAAGAAATAATTCCTAGATTTGGAATTCCGGAAAGGATCTACAGTGACAATGGTACACACTTTGTAAACCAAATCATACAGCAGTTAAGTATGCATTTTGGTATTTCTTTAAAAAATCATTGTGCATACCATCCGCAATCTGCAGGGCTAGTTGAAAGGCATAATGGTATATTAAAAAACAAATTGAGAAAGTTAATAGCTGAGACAGGAAAGAATTGGCTGTATTGTTTGCCCCTGGCGCTGTTGAGCATGAGAACTGTTCCGACTGCAAAAGGATTGACTCCTTTTGAAAAACTATTTGGAAGGGATTATTATACACCCCAGTGGAAACTTCTCATGTCCTCAGACCAGGAAGCTGATTTTACACTAGCTGAATATATGAAGAAAGTCATGAATTCTAAACATCTATTGCAGTCAAATTCTGTTTCAGATAGAAAACAAACCGAGACATCAGAGGTGGCAGTGACACCCGGGGACTGGGTGTGGATAAAAGCCATAAAGAAGAAGAATTGGTCATCACCAAGGGGGGAAGGTCCATACCAGGTGCTTCTTTCGACACCTACTGCTGTCAAGATAGCAGAGCAAGCTTCGTGGATCCACCTGATGCACTGCAAACTAGATAAAAACTTTGAAGTGGAAAAAAATCGTACCTCTCCATCGGGGCCCTCAGCACAAAGTCTGGCTACAAACAGGGGTTAGATCAATAGGACTGATCCATCTCAACCCCAGTGAAGAAACCATCAGTGCTGAAGGTCCTAATAGGGCAGAGAGTAAGAACACGTCTGAAATAAAGATGACAGGATCCAGTAAGATCCAGATGTACCTATCGGAAGAGTCGGAGAAAACAGGAATGCAGAACAACCGTTTCCTCAGAAGTATTGCATAATCATCCTGTTGACTGTACTAGTGATAATCTTTTTGTTGTGGCCATTCCTTTTCCCAGCCACAAAAACTGAACTGAATAAGCGTGGAGAGCTGCACGTAGAGTGGCACCCAAACTTCAACACTTACCAGGCAATCAAATATGTGTATGCTGAGACCTTCAATGTTTCAAATTGCTGGATTTGCACAGCTTTGCCAACAGCATGCAGGGGGTTATTGTTAACTAAAGTCCTCCTAGGAGCCAACAAGACCTGGGAAAAAGTAGTCTATGATACATCAGATGTCACATCACGAGATAAAGTAGCATTGTACTTGTCTGTGTTTTTACAAAAATGATACAGTTCAGGTGGGTTGGAGCAATTGCAATGTGACTGTTCCCTATAGATGCTACAATAAAACTGACAACACAGGTTCCTATTGCAACACAAGCTATGATTCATTTTTTGAACTGATGCATAGGACAACTGATGAAGTAAAACATAATGCTGACCTCTATAAACAACTGTTTATAGTTGACAAAAAAAATGTTTCATCCAGAGCCAGGACATAGTAAAGTTACTACCAAAGTAGAAGATTGCTACTTTGTATGTGGTAGGAAAGCATATAAGTGGTTACCTGAGAATTGGTCCGGTAGTTGTTATTTGGGGTACCTGGTTCCGGCCATACGACACACAGCAGTTTTGCCTCAGGGGAAAATTCGGAATGTTCGATGAGAAAATCAAGAAACCTGTCAACCCAGTGGGGCAAATCAATGCAGGCTGGAAAAACTATCATGCTGTGAACCTAAGGAAAAATGGACTGTCACATATGGACTTGGGTGATACCATCATCTCATGGGCAGGTGTATTGCCAGCATATGGAGCAACAAAATCAATCTGGGGACTGAGAAAACTGTCTAAACTTCTCGAAATAATGAGCAATGCAACATTTTCTACTCTAGAATCGGTGACTGATGAACGGACTGCCATGAGAACTGTAGTGCTTCAAAACCACATGGCTCTTGACTTCACCCTAGTGGCGAGAGGAGGTACTTGCGCTTTAATCCAGGAGGAGTGCTGTTCATATATTCCTGACCACAAACATGAGATAGACAATCACCTTGAGGTAATTCAGCAGGTGTCGGCTACGACCAAGCCAGGACCAAATCCATTGACGGACTTTTTCCAGAGATTGTTTGGGGGGGTGGGGCAGTATCCTAATGAACATCCTGATTGCCATCTGTGTAGGAATGATCCTGCTGGTGGTATGTGTGCACTGCTGCATCCCCTGCATGAAAAGACTGATCAAAGACTTTATAGACATGTTAGTTTCAGAAACCTTATACCAAGGTGCTGAACTTGAGGAATTGCTAAAAAATTGAAAATGCTTTCATAAGTTTAAACTGAATGACTCTCTTAACTGCAAATCCTGAGTAGGAAGAGGGTAGGAGAAGAAAAAAAAAACTGGTTATGCTTATTTTGAAAGTAGAATAAAAGTATTAAAAGGGGGGAAATGTTAGAAAAATATGTATTAGTAATATGCATGCTTAGTGCATCGAGGTTTAAAAGGGTTAATACATTTATTCTATTCACACTGCATGAATCTGCACAGCTATTAGAAACTTAACAAGAAGCATTCTATTTTCTGCTAATGTCAGCAAATAACAAGAAGTGTTTCATTTCTACTAGTGTCATGAGACTTAACAAAGAGTTATTGATTTTCTGCT
This sequence comes from Protopterus annectens, assembly GCF_019279795.1. Lineage (NCBI taxonomy): Eukaryota > Metazoa > Chordata > Ceratodontiformes > Protopteridae > Protopterus > Protopterus annectens. The sequence goes on along the minus strand of NC_056737.1, from coordinate 112,053,041 downwards.
TATGCCATGAGAAAGTACACAGCTGTTAGAAGCTTTGATAAGGAGCACAATGGATGCTTGAAAGTATAAACAGTAGTCAGCATTACTTGTACCTAAGCTAGAAATGTACCTTGAATCTAGGCAAAATGTAACACATATATTAGAACTGCACAATTGAAGAATTGAAAGTTTGTGATGGGCTAAAATAAGCCCCAAGGCCAGGTTGTTTTTCTCAAATGTTTTGTAAATCAGCAGTTATTCTCAACTAGTCAGCAATTAGTCTAGTAACATTTTCTGTAGAACAATGCAGAAAGCTGTGTCTAACTACGTCAGCAATAGAAGTAACATTTCTGTGTAACATGGAAAAAACTGTATAAAAATGCCATACTAATTATTAATGTCCAGACAAACCATTCTGCCAGCATGCTTTGTCTCCTTGCTGCAAGTTAATAAAGGGTGCCTTACTTGAACCTTACGTGAATTGGTGTTTGAAGTTTTTTCCTTTGACAGACACCAACCATAATACCTGATGTATTGAGGCCTCTTTCTTTTATTTAATCCTGCTGCTCTGAGCAGTTATCGCCAGTATTACTATTGCATAATATGATGGCTATACTGAGTCACATCTAAGGTTAACAAGTGCAATATAGTAACTAAACAGGTGCCATTCACTAGTCTCTATTTATTCTCTATCTTAATGGTGAAGGGGTTTGGTAGTGGGTATTTATTATTTATTTATTATTTATCATTGGATAATAGGAACTGAGTGTGTTTATGTAATGTGAACTACCTCTTGCATGTCATACATGTTGTTATTTTCTTTCTTATGTTATTCTCTGATACTGCTGTAGCTATATTATTTGCACTGCATTTCTGTCATGAGCTGACATTTGTAATTTCATTTAGGCGCACTTGTGTGGTCCTAAATGACAATAATGTTTCTTTGAATCTTTTGAAAATCTTTTCTTTATTTAATGAATTCAGTACTCACTGATTTGCTATAGAACCATATGTTTTATGAAGAGCAGACCAAAATATGAGACCAAAATCTGGACATTCTGTGAAAATCAGGATAGTTGAGAGATACAGTTCAATTTTCAGCAAAAATGCAGGCCATAGGCTTTACATGCAAGTTGTACAAACAAGTTGACATAGGCTTATAACATTGCAGTTTTCAAGACTCATTACAAGGAAACCCTGCACAAATGGGGGGTGGCTCTCATTGTTATCTTGCTCACATACACATATGCTCATACTGTACCTGTTTTATTTACTTATTTACATATACATTTATTTATTTGTTCATTTATTTAATTTCATTTTTTTCAGTTTTTTGACTGGGTTAGTCCTGCTAGGCAAAGTTTATTTTCAGAGGAAACCCAGGAGAAAATAAAGCGCAAAAGTTTGATTTGCAATATTCTACACATAGACAGGTATTCTTAGTCATTTACACAAATGTAAACTCACACACATGGAATCCGGTCAGGCAAGCCATCCAGTAGTACACCAACACCATACACAAGTCGAGTAAATCCAAAGTGCATTTAATATACAGTAATGTAGAATTTAAGCACATAAAAAAGCTTTTTGTTGAATTGAATAAATCAACTTCCTCAGAAAAAAGCCTGCACAGAAACAGGGGTTTAAATTCCCCTCCACCTAGTCACACGATTGCTAGACATGCATTGAAAGGTTGCCTGAATAGTGGAAAACTCGCAGGCCCCTCCCCAGCTTTACAAACTTTTAAAGTGATACATTCTTTGTGTTACAATTTCATAGTGCCAGATAACAACAGCAAACCACTCAATGAATGTATCCTACTTTAAAAACATTTAAGCATTAAATGAGTAAATAAATCAAACAAAGCAAAGTGCCTAATTTACTTAACCCATTGCTTTGTGGACATAGCAAAATTTATCACAAATTAAAAACTAAAAAATCAAATGACACATTAAATGTTGATAAACCTATAAAAGTCATGTGTATGTATATATATGCTGAAACAATATTACATAATCCTGACGGTTTAATGTGAAAAACTCTACTGTAAAAATAATAAATATTTGTAATTAATATAATAAAATTAAATTTATTTATGATAAACTTTAATAAAACAAATTCATCCTCTCACATCATTCTGCAAAAGAAACTGTGTGTTTGAAAATTGTTATTGTTTATCTACTCAAACTTTTCAGTCTCAAAATACACATGATGGAACTCAATTCATTGATGCCTGGGTAGTGATAAGCATCTAGTCTTAGTTGCCAAATTAATTCACAATGTTCCAGAATCAAAGACTCAGGGCCCCCCCCCCCTATTATCTATAGGGACTTGGTCTATAACTCAAAATGTAAAGCTATGGGATGGATGGTCCATTGTGAGTCTCGCAAGGGTGTTCTCTCCTTTACGTCTCCTTATAGCGTATATGTGTTCATACACTCGTTCTAGCAATTTTCTGTCGGTCTTTCCAATATAGAAGACCGGACAGTGAGAATACCTTGCTAGATAAACCACCTGTTTACTCTGACAGTTGAATTTACCCCCTATTTTGTAACTCCTACCTCTCACCTCAAAGGTGTGTCCTGTCTCCATGTGTTTACAATACCGAGACATAGGGTTGGGAGGGTGGCCTAATGGTTAAGGTGTTTGCCTTACAAGCATAAGGTCCAGGGTTTGTGTCTCACAAAGGATAATTGGCTAGGCTTAAAATGGCTCACAAAGGCAGTTAGCTTAGTACTAATCTATAAACCTATAAACCTATAAACTTAGACATACCTAACAGACTTCCTACCTTCCTCGGTTTCTTCTCCAGTAACTGTTTTAGATTGGGTCCCCGTTTGTAGACTATAGTGGGGTAACCCTGGAGTTTTTTCCTCAATTCTACGTCATTCATGAACAAATTCCAATTTTTCTGAACTATAGCTGTCACTGTTTTAGCATCCAAGCTAAATGTTAGAATAAAGCTACAGGGACTTATGCCTTCTACAACCCGACTTGTATTTGTCTGGTGTACTGTATTCTGATTGAGTATGGGTGAATAAATTCCCCTGTTTCTTTTTGACTGAACTTCATCCACCAAGTCCAGAATCAATTTCAAAGGTTACCCTCTTTTTAAAAACAAATCCTTCATGAAGTTGCACTCATCCCTAAAGTCTGTGTCTGTGGTAACCATTCGCGCAGCCCTAACCAGTTGCCCCTTGACCACAGATTTTCTCTGTGAAAAAGGATGGCAACTGGAGAGCTGAAGGAAGGTGTTAGAATAAGTTTCCTTACAGAATATTTTAGCCAAGTAACACTTGTTGATACAGTCTTTAATCAAGTGTACATCAAGGTAGGATATTCTGCCTTCAGCAAAGCATGAAGTAAATTTAAGAAACCCAGTCGATGAGTTAAAAATTTCAACTAACTCCTGGGCTACTTCAGTGTCTCCCTCTAAAATAATAAAAATATTGTCCAGGAAGCGTGTGTAAAATAAATATTTTTCCTGGATGTTAGGGTTGGCCATGACAAACTCTCTCTCCCAGTATGCCATGTCCAGGTTAGCTAAACTAGCTCCACATGGGGAGCCCATGGCCACACCTATCTTCTGAAGAAAATATTTATTATCAAAGGTCACATAGTTATGGGACAGAATTATGTCTGATAGTTCCCCTACGAGTTGGATTTCTGAACAAGAGGCCCCTTTTACTCTCATCATAAAGATTACCCACTCCACTGCTTCTAAATGAGGAATAGAAGAGTAAAGGTCCTTAACATCAACTGTGAGGAAATTATACTCCACACTAAAGGGTATTTTGTTGACATTCTCCAAGAAGGACCATGAATCCTTGGAGATCTGGGTTTCACTTTTGACATATTTTTTCAGAATATTATCAACCACTTTAGCACTAGCGTATGTGATGCTGTTCCTTGTGTTCACTAGTGGGCGCATAGGAGGATTGTGTAGGTCCTTATGGAGGCAACATAAAGATGTATCACTTTAAAAGTTTGTAAAGCTGGGAAGGGGCTTGCTAGTGTTTTACTATGCAGGCAACCTTTCAATGCATGTTTAGCAATCATGTGACTAGGTGGAGGGGAATTTAAACCCCTGTTTTCTGTGCAGGCTTTTTCTGAGGAAGTTGATTTATTCAATTCAACAAAAAGCTTTTTAATGTGCTTAAATTCTACATTACAGTATATTAAAAGCACTTTGGATTTACTTGACTTATGTATGGTGTTGGTGTACTACTGGTCGGCTTGCCTGAGCAGATTCCATGTGTGCGAGTTTACAGAAGTTTATTGTTCTTTCTTGAGCTCGTGATTTACACAAATGTGGTTAGGCTTTCTGAGGTGTGCGTGAATGAGTGCAACTGAGCTGTGATTCATAGAGGCCATTTAGGGAAATACATGACGACCCCAAATGTGCTTATGCAAATATGCAAATAATGAGATGGAAATGAGGAGTGATGTAAGTCTTTATATGCTAATTAAATATGTTTTACACTATTTGTGATTCATAGTCAAATTTTCCTGTATTTCAGCACTGGTCACAGATGTGGTATATAAAGGGACACAACACCAAATATATCGCAGTTGTGATTGGTGTAAATGCTATCAGTCAATGCAGGCTTTGCTATTTCCAGGTCTGAGTTTCTTGCCTTGGCTGGGCCAAAAACTGTTTGCACCCAGTGGCACTCCTTGGCCAAGAAAGGAAAAATATAAGGAAAGAATTATTCAATATAACTTTGAAAATCAGGAAATCCTTGATAGGTTTAGAGTGGGCAGCGATATTATAATATTATAAGGGTCTTAGTAGGCATGGTTGACCCCAAAAGGTTATGGGAGGAATGCATTGACGTCCTATTCCTGTGGACACCAAAGTATGTATAGCCCTCACTATACTTGGTACTGGGACCTTCCAGAGACAGACTGGGGACACGTTGGAGAACTCACAGGCTTTTGATTTCAGGACACTGCAACAGTTCCTGGAAGTACTCTAGACATAAGGATTAGTACATCTATTTCCTAGTGTTACCAAAGGACCAAGGCAGAAATATGAGTTCATTTTATGGGGTGGCACTTTTCCCCAAGGTACTTGGTGCAATAGATTGCACTCATGTTGGAATTAGGTCCCCTTCTGGTCCACACGGGGGAGCAGCATCACAATCAGATGGGCTGCATTTCCATCAGTTGCCAGGTAGTGTGTGATGCATGGGGATACACCAAAGTCTCTGTCCAGCATCCTGGAAGTGCATATGATTCCCCCCCCCCCACATCTGGCACACTAACTCACTTTACTGCCTCTTCCTGCTTGGTAGGATGCCCAGTGATCATCTTGATGGTAAGTGAAAAATATATATGTATATTTTAATATGGTATTTAAGCAATTATATTTACAGCTGTATTTCACAGTCATATTGTCATTGACAAGGTCCTTGGTCTCCTGAAGAGCCATTTCAGGTGCCTACATAAGTCTGGGAGTGCCCTTCAGTATGACCCAGCTATTGTGTGCAGGGTGTTTACTGCATGGTGCATTCTGCATAACATGATCATGTGCTAGTCTGGTGGTGAAGGGACCCATGTTGTCATTGTAGCTCCTGGTTCTAATCCCACTATGAGTAATGACCAACTGGCAGCAGTAGTAAGGGACCCCATGCGGTAGGCTTCTGCATGGTATGCTGCTGCTCAGGTAAAGAGGTGGCATTAAGTCTAGAACTACAGACCATAACATTCAGGTTAGAGTTTCCTTTACTGTAAAAAACACATAGAGTATAATTAGAGCTTACTGTTTCTTATTGTTTTGCTGCTTTGTGCGGACTGAGGTTGGCTTTTGGGCTTTACATTTAAAGCCCATAGAAACCTCCTTACACAGTTGTTCAAACAGTCAAGTAGAATATTTTACTTTATCACCATTAGTAAGGTCAAGATGATACTGGACTAACTCTCCTAATAAAGCTGTGTCCTAGAGCAACAAAATGAAGGCATTCATTTACTATCATACAGGCCTTTTAAACTGCATTGTTCCTTTTACTTATCTCTCAACAGATTTGGGGATTTTTATGTTAAGTCACTGATTGTTTTCCCTGTCTTTTGAAATGTTTTCAACCCATTTTGTTTGTCCTCACTAACGCTAGAGCTCACTCCGCTCCCCTACCCTATCTCTAAGTCCCACCCACCCCCTCTTACTCTACATTTATGCTTCCATAGCACCACCCACATATTCCTCTAACCAGTACCATAAGTTTCCTCCAGTAGGAAAACAATCAATACAATTACACCCAATAGTAACACCCTCTCTAGTTTACCACCCAAGACGTTCTCAAATTGTCTTAATCCTTGCCTTCTATAACTACCAAATTACATCTCTACAACCAGCCCACTGCCCTCCTAACATTTTATTATCCTAATTTACAAAAAGATAAAATGCAAGTTAAATCAGATACCTCTAAGTCAGATTGTTTTACTATTTCTCCTCATTCTGCTAGTCTTCATCACCAGTTATCAAATCCACCTTCTTTAAATACTTAAGACTTCAACCAATCCTCACAAAGAATATCAACATCTATCCAGCCTGTCTTTCTCCATAACACCCTATCTCTACAAACAAACTACATCTGATTTATTTTTCTATAAATGTCTTAAAACAAAGCATCCAAATTTACCATCAAATTTCAAACAAGACCAACATATAACTGGCCACGCTCTTCCCTCTGCAAAATATCAATTAAAAAAATAAGCAGAGATATTCACCCAACCCTGGTCCCACTGTTCATAAAACCATTACTTCCAACCCCAAAATAAACCAGTCACCTAATATATTTCAGAAGAAACAGAATCCAGACTCACGTTATTAAATATGAACCTAAGAAGTATGTGCAATAAAATCCATGACATACATTCCTATCTTGCCACATACACTTCTGATGTAGTCATAGTTACTGAAGCCAGGTTAAAAAATAAAGGATAATGAGATCACTGCTGCCCTCAGGACACAATATACTCGGGAATGACAGACTAAACAGGCACGCAGGTGGTGTAGCGATCATCTATAAACAATCCCTTACCATTACCTTACTTAACAGGAAATACCCAAATTTAACAATACTGAACTACTAATAACACTCCTAAAAATCAACAAGTAAACTATATGTTCAACAGCAATTTATATACCACCAGGGAATAATATTGATACTGCTGAACGTATCCTACATTGGATAGCCAAACAAATTAACAATGAAACTATACTACTTGGAGACTTAAATATAGACAGGCAACTCATAAATTCTACTACACCACTGAATCCATAAACTTATACAACTTCAGACAATTAATAACCACACCTACTAGAATCAATAAAATTTCAGGGAGACACTCAACATTAGATTGGATTCTTACAAACAAACCAGACAAACTGATAAATATAGGCTGCCTCTCAGATAACATATATGACCACATACCAACATATGCTATTAGAACTCACCACAACCTAGATGAACATATTATCTATAATCAATATGAAATACAACCCATTTTACCAAAAATATTGTCAATGAAACACTAAAAAAAATTACTGGAATATACTTAGAATAATACTGATAAATACTGCTGTTAAACACTTTAATAACATATTCTTATAGCCCTTAAATAATCTAGTTCCAGTACATTATAAAAGAGTAAAGTTCAACCCCACACCATGGCTGACAAAGGAAAAAAATGATAAAAAGGGATAAATCCTGGAAAAATTAGTATAAAATAGAACTCACAATGCCTTCTAGCAAGTTAGACACCTTAGAAACCTTGTAAAAATCCATGCCAAGCAGGAGAAGCAAACATACTATACCAACCTACAAGACAAACATATAAACAACCCAAACTTTATTTGGTCATCACTAAATAAACTACTCCACCCTGGCAAGAACACTAGTCCTTTTCCAAAAACAGATGATTCTGTAGCTGTAGACCAACTACCATCATACTACCTAAATGTGGCTGCAGAAGTCGTAGCCTTCCATGTGTCCTTACTAATTAATAGGCCCATAGCAGAAGCAAATGTCCCATCACTGTGAAAAAAAATCCTACAACATACCACTGCACAAAGACGGCACACCTACAGAGTGCAATAACTACAGACTGATAGAGATTTTCCCCCTCTCCAAAATATTACAGAAATGTATCCATATGCAGCTGATGCAATACCTAACCTGAAATAACCTGCACTCAGAAATACATTATGGCTTTGATGCATGACTACTGCTCTATTACATTTTACCAATATAATAAACTGACATAGAAATGATGGTCTGTTTGTGTTCACCATGTTCTTAGACCTGTCAAAGGCATTTGATACTGCTTTGCACCAACAACTGCTCATTCAATTCTTCTCAATAGGACTTTCACAATACTCCTTTTTGTGGTTCCGTACTTACTTGTCTGGAAAACAACAAGCCGTTAAATGGCAACAAACCTACTCATCCTTTGAACCAGTTACTATAGGTGTCTCTCAGGGCTCTATCCTGGGTCCACTACTATTTAATATATATTTTTAATGACTTCCCCAGCTCCACTTACCATGCTAGTTTACTTCAGTGTACAGATGACTCAACATTAATACACGTAGCCAAAACAATAAATAAGCTCCAAGACATTACCCAAAACTTTTTCTCCTGTGTAGCAATCTGGCTCAAAGAATCAAACCTCCTACTCAACACAAAGAAAACTGAGTTAATGCTTTTCACCTCAAAATGTTGCCAAAATCAAAAGCAATCTTTACCATAAAGTCAGTAAATGATATTGTCACTGAAACTATAAATTGCAGTAAATGTCTAGGCATTATAATAGATGATAGTCTGAAATATGACCACCATATACTGCACACCATTAAATCTACACACCAAAAACTAGGCTCCCTTTATAGGATCAGTGGATTTCTTACAGATACTGCAAGAAAAACTCTACTGCCTACTCACTTATATGCTGCTCCTATCCTAACAAACTTAAACAATACTCAAAGAAAGAAACTTGCCTCCTGATGTAATAACATAACTAAATTTGCCACCAGTCTCTCTCATAGGACCCATTATTATCTTAGCTTAAAGCAATTAAACTGGCTTGAACTTCACAACTGTCTAACATATTCATAACTCACTACAGCAACAACCTCATTCATCATCCAGAAAATTGCCCTGCACTACAAAACTTATGACTACCCTACTGTCCAGCAAGGGACCTCCATTCTAGTAACAAATTCTTATTACTTACAAATAAGTCAAATAATGCTGCAGGACACTCGCTCTACTCCAAATGCATTACTAAACCCTGGCATAGTATCCCCATGCAAATAAAACTCTCCAACAAACTCAGTAGTTTTAAACCACTGTTCAAACAACATCTTAACTAATCCTTGTCCTATACACACTCATCACAAAGTTAAAACTCTGTGTTCACTGTATGATACTCAACAAATACTCTCCTTAAACATAAAATTCTCAACTTCTTACTGAAATGACAAAGTAATTTTTATACATAACTGCTACATGTACAATCGATTAAGTTGCAGGTGTGCTTTCTTATTAGACCCTTCCACCACTGTAAAATCTTAGAATGTATAAATGTAACTACTGTTTTGATATAACTCTAAATAGAAATGTAACTACTCTGTGTTTGACTGGAACTTAGTGTAATGCAATGTAAACAAATGGAGCTTTTCTCCCCAGGGCTCCATTGAAGATGGGTATTACTCAGTCAGACTTTCACGATAAACAAAGAAAAATAAATAAATAATAAATAAATTGATATATGCAGTGAAATCTGTTGGTTATGCTGTGTGGTGTTTGGTCTGTAGTCACTGCTCATCTGACATTCTCTCTCATCTGAAAATATTTTTTTTATTACCTGTTTCAATACTCATGTTGTTGACAAGCCTGAGTTCTCATTGATTCCTGTTTAGTGATGTTGAAAGGCATTAAATAGAAAATAATTCACATTTCTGATAGCTTTAATGAATAATGTCTGCTTTAATTATTATTTAAGTATATAAAAGTAAGGAATACTGACAACAGTGAAATACTTCGCCAGGTAACTCATTGCAAATGTATGTAATACATTCATTTATATATGCTATTTATTCTCACTTTATTTTGTTGTACTGTACATCAGATTAATTTTACAGTGCCATATACAATAAATTCTGACTTCAGAAACTGTCATCATTTGTGCTGTGGGGAGGGAGTAGTGGCAGTAGTATAGGTTTACCTGGCAGGATACTCTTTATACTTACAATATATTTCATCTGAATATGTTTGTTCATTACTATTTTGATGATTTAGTTGTCTGCCATCTGTGGGAATGGGAATCCATGTAGCATTGTTTTTTTTGTCAAATGTTTGTTGATGGTGTACCTACTTGTTTTACAGGGATGAAATGCATATATCTGTTACCTCCTCCCTCAACCCCCCCATTTTAAGTAAACAGAAATCTGTGCCAATGAAGCTGATTCACAGTAGTCCAAAGATCAAATGAGTTATACTCGTGTCCTTTTTCTAACCCAGGTGATGCTGCAACTGATTTGGAGGAGGGACTGCCATGAGAACTGTAAGATGTGTTAGTACAATATTGACTTACTTGATGCAGATGATCCTGCTGTCACTGACTTTACAATGTTTTTATTTTAATTACTCCAAGTCTTTTGGGTTTCTAATGCCATGATGGGAATGGACCCCGTTCTTAAGTCAAAGTATGATTAAAGTTCATGAAATCTTTGATGTCAGCTAGTAGTACTCTTCACAGCACCTGCAATGTGTCCAGTAATGACTCCTTCTGCAGTTCATATGGAATTATATGTATTGGTAACAGATTCCGGCGTGTAGCTCGCGAGACATATGCCTGCAAGCTACATCGCCGAAACCAAACGGCTGCATCAGCACTTTGCCGTAGTGCAAAGTGCCTGAAAAGCACAGCCGCTGCAACGATACTCTATGGACGAGCAGCTGCAGCCAAATGGGCTGTGTAACACATTCCTTCTTCTCGTGCAAGGAATGCATTTATTTAATTATTTATTTATTGTGTTGTCAGTCTGACATCACAATAAATAAATAATTAAATAAATGCATTCCTTGCACGAGAAGAAGGAATGTGTTACACAGCCCATACGGATGCAGCTGCTCGTCCATAGAGTATTGTTGCAACGGCTGTGCTTTTCAGGCACTTTGCACTACGGCAAAGTGCTGATGCAGCCGTTTGGTTTCGGCGATGTAGCTCGCAGGCATATGTCTCGCGAGCTACATGCCGGAATCCATTGGTAACATATCCAAATACAATTGTAAATTCTTTTTTATAAGACCCGTCACTCCTACTACTATTGGAAATCTCTGGGTATCTTTCTTCCACATTGCTCTCGTTTTTGCCTGTAGATCCTGATATTTTATGACTTTGTGTCTCTCTGTACACAAGACACTGTAGTCAGTGGGTGTGGCAATTTCAATGATCAATGCTACTCTTGTCTTCTTTTCTTGGACCACTATATCCGGTTTTCTAGCATCTATCTTTTGAACTGTTGGTAATGGTTGATCCCATGTGATATAAACTTCATCATCTTTTATAATGCTTTGTGGCTCATGTTTCCAGTGTTTTTCAGCCACTGCTGTGTGACTGTGATCATGACCCTGAATGTGAGGTTCTGATAGATGTAGATGATCATTGACATGGCTTGTGTGAAATGCGTTGTGATTGCTCACTTTGACTACTATTACTGTCTTCAGAAGCAACTGTAGGATAATATCATGTGATCTCCCCTCACATGTCCTGACAGTACCCCATCCTCTGTTCCTTGCAAGACTACTCCAGATTGACTCTGGCAAGTCCTAACTAATGTAGGAATACTGATGGTCAGTGATGCTTGGTGTTCCACCAAACTACACAACAATGCCACCATGGCATTATCCCTGCTCTCTGCCATTTCAAAGTAGTGCTGAAAATCATTCCACATACCCTGGAAGACTCTGACTATTTCCAACTGGCTATCTGTGGCAGTGCTCTGAGCCTGCCAATGTCAAAGCACATTTCCTGTTGGGCAGACAATGTTTTATGTATTTTCTGGGTTAGCTGTAAGAAATTTCTGCACCTGGCTCCCTTTTGCAAAGGTGTCACTGGGGACTTTGTGGCCTCTGAATGTCTGCCATCAGCATCAAAGTGTTCTTCTGAATTTGGAGATACTGGGGTAAAGGTGTCAGGGTGTTCCTCCAGTGCAGCTATGAATGCTATGTCAAGTTGTGCTTGAATCTGAGTTGCACTGTCTCTCCTGCAGAGTTACTAACATTTTGTGTAGTGACATAACCTGATATCAAACTTGGGGACTCTGTACCACTTTCCTCAGGCTGCCTCATAAATATAACTGTGTTATCATCTCCAACATCATCATCATCATCAGTACCCATTTTGCTGCTGACATCATCCAAATTTATTGACCTAGTTGAACTGTTTGTGTCTGATGCTCACTCTGTAAAAGAAATATTACAAAATATTAATAACAAAAATAATGCAATGGCATATGATACAATATGCTTACAAGGGGTGAGTGGGACACTTACCATGCACACTGCCTTCAGTTTCATTATTTGTTGATGTACAAGGCTCACCTCATAAAAATGAATTGTGGCATGGTTAATTATATAATTTGTTGTCAGCATTCAATTCTCTCTATATATCTGTATGTTACTAATGGGTTCTCCTGTTCGACTCTCGGCTGGAGTGTCTTCTGTGTGGAGTCTGCATGTCTCCCTGCAGTTGAGTGGCATGCGAAAGACATGCGTGAAAGGGTGTGCCTTCATTGAAGGTTGGGCATCGAGCTGGCAACTCGGCACCATAAAAATCTACTGCCAATCATTAGGGGACCGGAGTTCCACTGTGGCGACCCCTAACCTGGAAAAGCCGAAAAGACAAACAACAACAACTGATTTTAATCTACTGTTTATGAACAGGTAAATGTCACTGCTGATGATGCAGACATTGGTTTGATGAAGCAGTGTTGACACCACCTCTAATTACTCCTGTTACACCATCTTCTATATCATAGTCATCTCCACCAATGGACAGATCCCCAAAAATCACAAAAACTGACAGACCAAAAAATAGCCATAAAGATGATAAAGAGGACTATTGAGGTAAGAAAGAAATTATGTATTGTTACTATTATGCAAGAAGCCCATTATTTCCGGACAGAAGATGTACAAAAAGATTGAGAGAAATTAAAGGAAAAAAAATACTTGCACAAGAAAAATTGTCAGAAGCTTCAAATAAAAAATTGTGCTCATTAATACTACAGATTTATGAAAAACATTATACAGACAAGAAACATTGGGCTGTTTGGAAAAAGAAGCAAATGAAGAATTGAGAAAATATAAAGAACAAAATCTAGAGATTTTTGAAAAGTATAAGAAAGAAATATGGGCATGGGAAAGAAAGAGAGATCTAATATGGTACAATAGTTATGCAAATGAGAAAGCCAAATTAATCAATACAAAATGCTGTTCCAAAAATATTCAATGAGAAATACAGTCAAAGGCAACAAGATACAGAAAATTTCACAATGCAAAAAATAAGATAACAAAGAGTGAATGTAGAACAGAAGATTAGTAAAGTAGAAGTTAATAAAATAAAAGCTGAAGCTAAGGAATATCTGCAAAGTGAAGGATTTATTGTAGAAGGTCTAACACTGGTTATACTCCAAAAATATGGAACAACAAGTCCCCCAAGTAAGGAGAAACAGGAGGAGCAGGAGACATCTGAAGAAGAAATATGGACAATGGGAAAGAAAAAGAGATTTAATATGGTGCAATATTTATACAAAGAAAAAGCAAAACTGATCTGTACAAAAAGAGCAGCACCAAAGAAATCTGAAGAGAAATACAGCAAAGGCATCTGGATATGGAACATTTTACAATGAAAAAAATAAGTAAACAAAAGGAAAAGTAGAAAAGAGGATCACTAATGGAGAAGTTAACGAAATAGAAAATGAAGTTATGGATTACTTGTGAAGTGAAGGATTTAGTGTGAAAATCTAACTCTGATAACATCACAGCAGGATAGAGCAATGCATACCCAAATTAAGGAGAACCTAGTGGAGTGAGAAATATCTGATCAGTTGCCATATGAAGATACTTTGGTGCCTTCCATAGAAAACTAGTACAAAAGATCAGTTGGAGTTGTACAGCAAGGGAAGGAACTGAAAACTGTGGCAACTCTGATACAATCAGTGTTATGGAGTGATAGGCCAATGAGTTCCAGTATGAAAGTACAATGGATGACACAGGATGAAACTGAAGAGAATGTGGCACAGGAAGATGTGGCGCTGGATAGAGCAATGCATACCCAAATTAAGGAGAACCTAGTGGAGTGAGAAATATCTGATCAGTTGCCATATGAAGATACTTTGGTGCCTTCCATAGAAAACTAGTACAAAAGATCAGTTGGAGTTGTACAGCAAGGGAAGGAACTGAAAACTGTGGCAACTCTGATACAGTCAGTGTTATGGAGTGATAGGCCAATGAGTTCCAATATGAAAGTACAATGGATGACGCAGGATGAAACTGAAGAGAATGTGGCACAGTAATGAGGATTGCTCATAAAAATTCATAAAAAACAGTGCACTAAAGCAAACTGAACTACTAAAAAGAAAAACAGTCAGAAATGCTCCGGTAAAGCCTCAAAGTATTATTGCTTTTTAATCCAATGTGCAATTTTGTTCAACTCCTTGGTTGAAATTCCTCAGATAAAAACAGTTCTCTCATACCATTTCATTTAAAACACATAATTAAAGAACACGTTTCAAAAACACCTATGACAATGTTGCAATAATTAGAAGCATAATTAACACTTGTCCGCCCATAACCAGCAGCAATTAATGGGCAGAAACATGAATCCTCACTTCTGGCTAAAAAAATCAAAGTAGGAAAGTCATATATATATAAAAATTGTATATAAAGAAACCTAGTTAAATGTTTTAACCACAATACAAGTACAGGTATAACAGGCAACTCAATCACATACTTACAATACAAAGTAACACAACCATCTAACACATAAAACATTAAATGCGTTGATCTTCTGGTTAGATGTATCCAAAATATATCAAAAACAGTTTGAATCAATGCACCAAATCTAAGACCATGTCACTATAAGGCGTACCATGATAATGGAATGGACTGGCAGTCAACAGCCGCTTACTGTCAGAAGTATAGAGTTTCTTTTTGTTGGTCATTTACTCATGCAGTCCCCCTTGTTCTTACATAAATAAGTTTAGTAGAAAGCATTTACCTTAATAAGGCTTCTTTGCAAGGGAAAACAATTCAATCCAAGGCCTTTGAATATTAAGAAACTCTGTCTCTGATGGTTTACATTCTCGGATCCATCAAAGCAAGTCTCCGCCCCATACCCTGATACGTCATCTAGTGGGTGTGCTGTATTGGTGACCGGCTACCCTGGTGTCAGCAGCAAGCCCAGCCCAATAACCAAGTTAAAGCATGCTCATATTTCTTCCGAGCATAAATTATCAATTTATAAGTATAGAACTAATGGTGGTAAACAAATCATCCACTTCTTACAGAATCTCTGCTATTGTGAGATATCTTCCGAAGATCTATCGTGTGCAATGTTAAGCAGAATGGACCCTCCCATTGAGCCAGGGAAGTACAAGTCTGAATTAATGAAATTATTGATCCTGGGCATATCAGATTATAATGTTATGTTATATTATTACCATCACTCAGTCGTTTTAATGAACCAACGTAGGTTAAATTGGCATGAAGGAGAAAGATTCTCAAAAGTGACCCAATTAGTCAGAGAACCAGGAGGGGAATAAACTACTTTTAATCATACCCTGTGTAGGGTAGGGGAGGTCAATCTGAAGCATTAAACATATATAATTCATTTAAAAATCTCATACAAGCTTCATATAGTTACCTCCTATAAACACCAATACTTAAACAACTCTTGCCCTACGAAGTGCTACAAACACACAATGACATCTATAAGTATAAATCATCTAAGAGTTAGAGTATATAACTAAGGGGTACTATGCATAAGCTAGTCAATTTCATATTACATTCCAATAAGAAGTCTAACTCCCTAAAAGATCATGAAACCCTTCAAGGTGCCATGGGTTGACACAATAACAAATAACATCTAAAACTGTACATCATCCAAATGCTAAACAATACATGGCTATATAAGCTCAAACATTATAGGCATGACCTGATTGAATTCATATTAAGTTACAATTTCAAAGGTCATGTCAATGTGTACTCTATATCTAAAATTATCTTTCCAGGCTTTTCAATTTTAGGATACATTTGATCGAGCAAGCATCATTCAGCCCTGGATATTTATATGCATCTAGCTAAATTTGCCATAGCAATTTGAGGTCTTCCAATTTTAAACTCTTCAGGCCTCTCCTTATAATATGTGCAACTTGATCAATAGCTGAGTATTTGAAAGAATGGCCTGTGAAGCATGACACATGTTTCGCCAAGGCATTTTCTAGCTTGCCCTTGCCAATAGCATATTGGTGCTTGTAGATACATTCATGGACCTTACGGTCTGTTTGCCTATAAAATAGGCAGATCATTGCTGCCACTTGGCTAAATATATGACCGCCTTTGAATTGCAATTGAATTTATGCCTGATTTTATAATTCATGCCATTAATGTCAAATGATTTAGTTGCCCCGATATGTCTGCAAAAATTACAGTTCTCACATCTAGACATGCCAGCCAAATTAGACTTCCTTAATATTTTACCCTCCAATAAGTTCTTCAAATTTGGACCTCTCCTATATGTAATCCTACGTGGGTACCCTATTCTACATGCCAAGTCTGCATTACTTTTGATTAAATTACAGTTTTTATTTAAGATGTATTTAATCATCTGGCTATCCAAACTGAAAGTGGTGATCAAGCTCATGGGGAACGTGTTAGCAGAATTCAAGCTCACCTCCACTATGATGTTCTTCCATTCAATTTCATCATTAGGGCTTCTATAGTTAATGATACTCAAAACAGGTGCATAAAACCCTTTACATCTCTTGAGCTTCACTTCTAAGGTCAAGAATTCAATCAATTTCTCACGGTAGCCTCTACTGAGGAACATTGTTTTTAAGGTCAGGCATTCATTTATGAAGTCTTCCTCCAGAGTTGCTATCCTCACAGCTCTTACCAATTGCCCTTTAACTACAGAGGGCTTCTGGTGGTAGGGGTGGTTACTTGTGAAGTGCAGAAAGGAGTTTGAATATGTACTCTTTCTATACACTCTTGCTGTATAATCCCGGTTATGGACATCTTTCTTTAAGTTGATGTCTAAGTAGTTAATTTCATCTTTGCTAAAACTAGATGTAAAAAAAAAGCTTGTGGTATTATTAAAATAACCAACCAGGGACTCAGCTTTATCTCTATCACCCTTGATGATGATGAAGATGCCATCAAGGAAGTGTGTGTAGAAGATGATCTCGTCTTTTATGCATTTAACCTTAGAGATAAATTTGAACTCCCATTGGGCCATGACTAAATTAGCCACACTTGCCCCACAAGGTGACCCCATGGCCACCCCTATCTTTTGCAGAAAATATTCATTCCAATAAACAGCAATGCCACTGTGGACCTCAGTAGCACAACAATAAGTAAATAATAAATAAAATGCAAAATGAGGTGGCTAAAAGCAGTAAAATATAATTTTAATAGCAGATGAGTGCTTTCACATCAAACAATGCTTCCTCAGACCATTACAAAACACTCATCACATCACTCTACGTATATATATATATATATATATATATATATATATATATATATATATATGAAACAGTTCAGCAATTAAACAATCAATTAGAGCAATCAAGATCTTAAAGTCAACTCACATCTCTAACTCCAAGTAATATCTCATATATACATCTATACATAAAAAAAATCACATATATCCATATTAAAAAAAAACAGTAATATATATATGCATATAAATGCATACTGACTGCATATATAAGAAAACATGACTAAATATAGCACATACAATTCATATAATGCATATACAAAACACATATTTCATCTCAAGGGTCTAGCTTTTAAGTGTGGTTTAACAGAAGCCCTGTCATTAAGGCCAGGGATTTTATCTGCTTTTAGTTCCAAAATCCACCTTAATTCACATTGTTCTGTTAAATTCTTCAAATCTCCTAATCTTAGACTAGATCGCAAACATTCTATTACTCTAAAATTGAATCTATGTGTATAATTAAACATGGCTGAGTGTTTAGCAAGCACACTTCTTTCTATATCATGGTTCCTTATAGCTGCTAGATGTTCTCTAACTCGTTCCCTCAAAATCCTATTTGTCATCCCTACATAAAATGAGGTACATAAATTGCATGTAGCTAAGTAGATTATATTCTTGGTTGCACAATTAGCTGAGACTCTAAATGTATAAACCTTATTGGTCTTGGGATGTATAAATTCATTATCTAATGCTAGCCCTTCGCAAATGTTACAGCATCCACATTTTTGTAAGCCTCTTACATCTACTTCATAAGACTTGTTTGTATGACATAACAGTCTCCTCAAATTCTTTTTGTTTCTGTTACTATAGCGTGGTCTATTATCAATTACTTGCTTGATTTCAGTATCACCTTGTAATATAAACCAATTCTTATTAATAATTTGTCTAACACAATCTACATTATTAAAATATTCTAGTGTTATTTTCACTCCATTGTTACTATAATTAGTTCTAGATGTATTTTCATGAGTCATTATTGGGCCATACATATATGGTTGGGCCCTATCAGCTCTTAAACTTTGTACTTTCTGTATACCTCTGTTTATCTCTCCATGCTTAAAACCACGTTCTATTAACTCATCACTAAATCCAGTAATATCCTCATTAAATTTGGCTTCTACATTGTCTAATCTAGAAATACGCATGGCTTGTCCCTTGATAATATTTTTATATATGTGAGAAGGATGCATGCTGTCTCTATGTAACATATTATTCTTACGGCATGTTTTCCAATGTAATTCTGTAGAGAAATAACCACATGCATTTTTCTTAATAGTAATGTCAAGAAACTCAATTTGCATATTAGAGATAGTATACGTAAATTATAAGAAGTCAGTAGTGGTATTTGTACATAACAAAAATTGATGTAACAACTCTATACTCCCTGTCCAAATCAATACCAAGTCATCTACAAATCTCTTATATAGAAAAATGCGTTGAAAATAGTCCCTATGACTTAACACATACTTCTCTTCCCAGTATGCTAGAACTATATTGGCGTAGCTATTGGCACATGAAGTGCCCATAGCTACGCCAAGTAGTTGTAGAAAATAGGTATCTTTGAACAAAAAGACATTATTGTCCAAAACCATCTCCAATAACATGCATATCAAGTCAATTTTATTTTGACTATATATATTGCCAGACCTTAAATAGTTATTAACAGCTTCTATACCATACAAATGGAGTATAGCTGTAAATAAAGAACTTACACCAAGAGCTACAAGATAACTCCCCATTAATACCTCATGCTTTCCTGTTACTGCTGCATGCAAATCATAAATAAATTGTTTAGTGTCGCATATCACATTCACTGACTTTACTAATGCTGGCCTTAAGTTCTTTTCAACATAGATAGAAATGGGTTGAGTTACCCATCCTTGGCCTGCCACTATTGGCCTTAAAGGTGGTTCTGTATTATGTTTATGTATTTTGGGTTGACCTTGGATTATAGGTATAGCGACTGTTGTTGACTCCCAGTCTGTTCCGTTATCATGGTATGCCTTATAGTGACATGCTCTTAAATTTGGTGCATTGATTCAAACTGTTTTTGATATATTTTGGATACATCTAACCAGAAGATTAATGCATTTTACTGTTGTATGTGTTAGATGGTTGTGTTACTTTGTATTGTACGTATGGGATTGAGTTGCCTGTTGTACCTGTACTTGTATTGTGGTTAAAACATTTAACTAGGTTTCTTTATATACGATTTTTTATATATGACTTTCCTACTTTGATTTTTTAGCCAGAAGTGAGGATTCATGTTTCTGCCCATTAATTGCAGGTCTATATTAAAAGACCGAACGCTCACAACTGCAAACACCACAACAGCGACACATAAACACCGAACTCCTAAATTAGCGAAGGACGCAAATATCAAAATCCAGAATGCCGAATGCATTTTCAAAGACAACAGCATTATACAGGTAAGGAAAACCTACAAAAACAAACTTCATTAAACACACATTTGCAGGGGAGCTGTGCCCCCCCACACCCTCCCTACTTAAATATACCAACTCTGAGATTGCACTACAGTGGTGAAAAGGATATATTTCCTCTTCCCCACGATCACCCTGCTGGCCACAGAAATATGTTCTGCATTCCAGATTTCGATATTTACGTCCTTCGCTATTTTAGTAGTTCAGCGTTTATGTGTCGCTGTTGTGGTGTTAGCGGTTGTAAACATTCGGTCTTTTAATATAGACCCTTAATTGCTGCTGGTTATGGGCGGACAAGTGTTAATTATGCTTTTAATTATTGCAACATTGTTATGTGTTTTTGAAACATGTGTACTTTAATTATGTGTTTTAAATGAAATAGTATGAGAGAACTGTTTTTATCTGAAGAAGTTCAGCCAGGGAGTTGAATGCAATTGCACATTGGATTAAAAAGCAATAATACTTTGAGGCTTTACTGGAGCATTCCTGACTGGTTTTCTTTTTCATAGAAATTCATGCAATGTAACAGAAGTAAATAGGATATAGTTACTGTGCAGCTAAATTAATAACAGATGAAATCTTACCACAAAAACACAGGGAAGTAAGGAAAAGGAAGGGAAGAAATCAAATGCCATCATGGAAGTATTGAATAGAGAAAAGTATACAGCAATTAATACAAGAAGTGTCACTGTCAGAAGAGTACAGAAGAGGGAACGGATCAACAAAAATGCTCAGAAAGATAGAGGTGATAAAAGGAATGCACAGTTTCGGAACAGATCAGGATCTTTCAAGCACTATCGAACAGACACAAACCTGGTTAACAACGGAAAAAACAATATTCCTACTTAAGAATGAACTTGTGGACCAATAACTTACCTTCCAAAGATGTATAAACTATAAACTGGAACTGATCACCACCAGACCACTAAGATCCAGCAACAAATATCACTTGCAGATCACTAAAGCTAATAACTCTGCTGGTGAAGCACTATTCTCTTGCAACATAGCCAAATTATGGAACTCCCTCCCCCCTACAATTACCTCCATACCATCATGCACCCACTTCAAAACTTTACTAAAAGCACACCTAAAAACATGCTGGCTATGCCCTTGCAACTCCACGTCAGTGTCAAGCATGAATGGAAATCCACCCACTACCTTTCTTTCCACCCCACTAACTACCTTGATTATAGCAAGCACGGATGCTCATAAGCCTACTACTTATTATACAGCAGGAACTTCTTATTGTAACAATTGTTAATGTCTGTTATATACTTCGCAGATTATAAAGATTCTAGTTGTCTACTGATGTACTATGTTCTTCATCTGTAACTGTTTGTAATTGTTAATTGTTATGTTAATCAAATTAATTGCTATATAAATCCAATGTAACTACTGTCTGTATATTTTAACTGTGGAACGTTTCTCCCCGGGCCTCCGCTGAAAATGGACCTACATCCAGTCGGACACTCCCGGTCAGCAGATGTAAATAAATAAATAATAAATAAATAAACTGATGCTGACAGAGTTTGTAGTCATTTAGAAGAAACCTCAATCATGGTAATAGAACAAAAGGGTAACAAAAGAAAGTAATAAGGAACACATGATCATTTGTTGCTAAATAAAGTCATACTGGAGAACTACAAAAAGGAGAAAAATCTAGGTATGGCATGGATAGACTACAAAATAGCATTTGACAGTATCCCACATTCATGGATAAAAGAGTGCTTCAAATGTATAAGATACACCCTGTAATTGATCCATCACATTACATCGACCATGAAACATTAGCAAAACACCTTGCAGTTAAGGCATGATAATGGACAAATTATTATTCCAGGGATAACAATTCAAAGTAGGATATGCCAGTGGGTGACTCTTTGCTACCACTGCTCTTTTGTCTTACCCTTAACCTATTAAGCTGTCTGTTTAACAGATTATGGCATGACTACAAACACAAATCCCAGTAAACAACAAAGTGTAAAGACTTCCCATTTTAATTTTTTTGGATGATTTAGAATTGTATAGTTCATCAGATGAGGAACAGAAAGCACAACTGCAAATAGTAAAAGCTTTTTCAGATGATATAAAAATGTTGTTTTGGTCTTAATGAATGTGCAAAAGCAACCTTTAAAGCAGGAAGGCTGCTGCCTCCAAGAAAATATCAGTCTGAGACAGGAATGTGATGTAAAGGAACATGAGCAAGAGTGAGTGTATAAATATTTGGGAATTGATGAAGGATCAACAATAAAACATGACAAAATACGAATAAAACTTAGTAAGGAATATTTTAGAAGACTAACATTAACACTGAAAACAGCACCGACCTCTAGGAACAAAGTCCAAGCTATAAACCAATTTGTTCTTCCTGTCCTAACTTACAATTTTGGAGTAAGTGACTGGCCCCAAAAGCTGTTGGATCTGTTGGACACGAAAACAAGAAGAATGTTTCATGCCTAACAAGTGATTTCTAGAAATCAGTGTATACCAAGACTGTATATTCCCTGTTCTGAAGGGGGTATAGGCCTTCTTGAAATTGATTACATGTGTAGATCTGCAATCATAGGACTACATATATATCTACTGACCTCACAAGATGTGAAAGTAGAGAAAATTTTAAAACATGAGGAGAATAAGTCTAAGATAATTACCCTGCTTGGTTTAGCAGAAACATGTCAGTGTCAAGCGTGAATGGAAATCAAACCACGGCTCAGTGGTGCAGCGGTAGCATTGTCGTCTCACAGCAAGAGGTTCTCCAGTTCGATTCTCTGCTGGAGTTCCTTCTGTGTGGAGTCTGCATGTCCTCCCTGCATTCGTGTGGGTTTTCTTCGGGTGCTGCTGTTTCCTCCCATGTGTCTGGAGCATTTCTCCCTGGGCGTCCACTAAAAATTGGCTTCATTCCAAGTCAAACTTTCCCAGTAAATGTTAAATAAAAAAAATAAAAAAAACAGAAGGAGATAAACATCAGGCAAGCAACTGAATGTGCCAAAAAACAAAAGAAAGAGTAAAAGATGAAGGATCAGATGAGAAGGCAAGAAATGCAGAAAATGCATAAAAATAGTTGCAAGTATAGAAAACTCTTCAAACAACCTCATGTCAATCAGAATCGAAAGCAGGAATGGTTAAGAACAGGTGAATTTAAACCAAAAGATGAAAGGTTAATATTGGTGGTCCAGGATAGTGGAGTATGTGCACGTTGGTTTACAAAGTCCATTGAACATGTGGGAGAAACAGACAAATATAGGTTTCGTAAAGCAGAATTGGAAACAATCGCACATCTTGTTGCTGGTTGTGATATACTAATGGCAGAAGGACTGTATACTGAAAGTTATAATAATGTGGCAAGACTATTGCAATGGGGAATGTGCAAATATTATAATACTAAAGTAGCTCAAAAACATTGGAAACGAGCCATAAAGCATTATAGAAAATTATGAAGTTTATATCACATGGGATAACCAGTTAACAACAGTTCAAAAAATAGACATGAGAAAACCAGATATAGTAGTCCATGAAAAGACAAAAGCAGCATTGGTCATTGAAATTGCTACACCTATTGACTGCAGTGTCTTATGTACAGAGTTACAAAGTCATAAAATACCAGGATTTTCAGGCAGAAACAAGGGCAATGTGGAAGAAGGATACCCAGAGAGGTCCAATAGTAGAAGGAGCAATGGGTCTTATAAAAATAATTTAATCATACTTAGATATGTTACAGATACATGTAGCTCTGTATGAATTGCAGAAGGAGTCATTACTGGGCACATTGCTGGTGCTGCAAAGAACTCTTCTGGCAAACATGAAAGATTGAAACAACACTAATTTCATGAACTTTAATCATACTTTGACTTAGGAATGGGGTCCATTCCTGTCATGGTATTAGAAACCTAAAAGGCTTGGAGAAATTAAAAAAGACAGAAGGTATTCATCATCTGGTGTTAACTGAATAAGATTCAGAGCACTCCCCCACCCCATAGTACTTTGCCAAATCATTGGTTTCTGCTTCCACCCGCACTGATTTCAACAACTACTTGACTTCAGCCCTTGTTCCTCTTGGCTTGGCCCCCTCTTACCAAAAAGTTTTCTTTATGTCCTAAGTGCTGCCACGAGGACACAATTCTGCTCATGGCTGAAGTTATTCTTTCTGTGCTTTGATCATTCATTCTCCATTATTACTACATGTAAAAAAATGGGTAATAGAAAGCGTGGAAGTACATGTTTGGATGTAATCACCTCTTAAAGTACAAACCAGTGGCTAACTATTGCTGCCACCCACAGTAACTGTTGCTTAACACAAACTAATATGACTACCTAATAGAAATCTCAATACATCTATGCAAAGAGTAATATATGCTAACTAAAGTTTTTTTTCAGTTTTGGCAACAAAAAAGCATCCTTACCCTATCCTCTGCCATTGTCATATACTGCTAGTGTTGCCTCGTTTTGATTCACTGTTACTACAAATTATCAAATTCATCATACATACCTGTTAATGTCCTTTACACGGTAAAACCACTGTAGTAAATTACTGCTTTTATACCAATGTAGACACAATCAGTAAATTATATGTCTGTAATGATCATTTTCTGTAATTACTAATCAGTTCCACTGCTCATGTCATGAAATGCAATTTCAAAATGACAGAAATTTACAAGCTAGTCAGTGCTATGTTAACATGTACAGCACACATCTAAGTTCATTGCAAGTGAGCCTTGCCATGTACCACAATCTCCTCAACCATTACTAGGGAACAGGATAACATCAGCAATACTGAAATACATGTTTAAGTATATCTTGTAAAAGAAAATTAATTTAAAATGTTTTCCTTACTTTAGCATGTCTGCAGTATTCTAATATATTTGCTTCCTATCTCAGCTATTCATGAAGTAATATGGCGATGCTCAACTTATTGGTGGAAATTCAGGGCTGTTTACATGTGTTATATGCAAATTAGGCTAATTTCTATGTATCTCTATGAATCGTAGTAATAAGCAAACATAGTCCCAAGCTATATTGGCGAATTTTGGCATTTTGATGATTGTGAATGCACACCCAGTCTTATATGAACTGATTTCAGAATGATATGGATGCACTGCAGACATTTCTGAAGTCCACAGCACTCCACATCTATCTGAAGTTTCCTGTAGGAATGTGCAAATGGCCCTACACTAACCCAAATAGAAATGTAGTTAAAAACAACAGAGTCATCTGAATGGCAGGTTTGCAGCAATCTGCAACGTAATCCCTGCCTGTCCAATATTGTGTGCTGCACCCTAGCAATGCAAACAAATCATAAAGTCATAAATGTTAAACATCACATACATATTGATATTTACCCCATACCTCCCAAAAAAAGAGTATGTCTACTCTACTAAATGACACATAATAATGTTAGGGTACAAAACAAACTTTTACCGTTAAGCATTATCAGTGCAACTTATTTACCATGTATTTAAAAGTTTATGACACATTGAAGAGAAAGGTATATGTTTTTCTTTAAGAAAAATAAGTATGTGACAAAGTAGATTTGCTTACACTAAATTTGCCAGTAGTATCAATACCTGTTGTAATGACCATGCTAGCAAAAAAGGTTTGGTTAAGGTTATGTCACACTCTAAAGAAAGTGGTTCTAACTCTGCTTAATACATCCCTCACCACACTTTCATTATTATTGTTCTGGCTTTTCAAAAAATGGCAACTCCTGTGAAGGCATTTGGCCATGCTCCTAGCTGGTCTAACAAAGAGACCTTGATCATGTTTTACTTTTTTTGCATGATTTGTACCTGGAGAAGATCAAGGCATGAATGAGAAATGGCACCTGGAAAAATATTGATATCTGGCAGAAGTTGGGTGACCACCTTTCAACACTGACTGGTATAGCGCACTCTGGCCAGCAGTTCCCTCGTAGGTGTGAAGACTTACAGAAGTGCAGGACTGAATAGCTAGGTGAGTGGGTAAACCAAGTTACAGCGAGAAGGCCAGAGTTTTATAGTAAGCAAAATATTTGGTTTCTTAACTGTCATATTTAAAAAAGGGGGTTAACGAGTTTGCATAAATAAGGTATTTGCAAAGACAGATATGTGCACCTGAAAATATTATTTGTACTGCTAATGTGAAATGCATAGAAAATCATGAGCATTTTTGTAATCTTACATGCATCTTTGGAATAAAGAGGAATTTTAGCAATGTGTTAACAGATTATATGTTTGCTCTAAGAGTGTTGATGGAGAAGTACAAAGAAGGTCAGAAGGAGTTGCATTGTGTCTCTGTGGATTTAGAGAAAGCATATGACAGGGTGCCTAGAGAGGAGTTGTGGTATTGTATGAGGAAGTCTGGAGTGTCAGAGAAATATGTAAGAGTGGTACAGGATATGTACGAGGGTAGTGTGACAGTGGTAGGTCTGCGGTGGGAGTGACAGATGCATTTAAGGTGGAGGTGGGATTACATCAAGGATTAGCTCTGAGACCTTTCTTATTTGCAATGGTGATGGACAGGTTGACACACGAGATCAGACAGGAGTCCCCTTGGACTATGATGTTTGCAGATGACATTGAGATCTGTAGTGAGAGTAGGGAACAGGTGGAGGAGACCTTGGAGAGGAGGAGATATGCTCTAGAGAGAAGAGGAATGAAGGTCAGCAGGACTAAGACAGAATATATGTGTGTGAATGAGAGGGAGGATAGAGGAATGGTGAGGATGCAGGGATTAGAGGTGGCAAAGGTGGATGAGTTTAAGTACTTGGGATCAACAGTTCAGAGTAATGGTGAGTGTGGAAGAGAGGTGAAGAAGAGAGTACAGACAGGATGGAGTGGGTAGAGAAGAGTGTCAGGAGTGATTTGTGACAGACGAGTACCAGTAAGAGTGAAAGGGAAGGTCTACAAGAGGGTAGTGAGACCAGCTATGTTATATGGGTTGGAGACAGTGGCATTGACAAAAAGACAGGAGTCAGAGCTTGACGTGGCAGAGTTGAAGATGTTAAGATTTGCACTGGGTGTGACGAGAATGGACAGGATTAGGAATAAGTATATTAGAGGGTCAGCCCAGGTTGGAAGGTTTGGAGACAAAGCCCGAGAGGCAATATTACGTTGATTTGGACATGTGCTGAGGAGGGATGCAGAGTATATTGGGAAAAAGATGCTAAGGATGAACCATTACATCCAATTGTTTCATCTCTTCACTCGGTCACTGAGGGTATTTCTTTAATTATTGACGCTTTATTGGGCCCTTTATTGGAAAGTCAACCCTCTTACATCAAAGATTCTTGGCATTTTTTGGATAAAGTAAAAATGTTTCAAGAAAAAAAGATTTTTGACCCAGTAAAGCACATTGTTTTCACTTTAGATGTTAATTCTTTATACACCTGCATCCCCCACAATGAGGGAGTAGAAGCGGTACGAAGTTTTTTGGTAAAAAGAAAACTTTTAAATAACTCTCAGATTTCTTTAGTTTGCAGATTTTTGGATATTATTTTGGAAAATAATTTTTTCTTATTTAGGAAAACATATTTCAGACAGAAACGTGGGGTTGCTATGGGTTCCCCAGCCGCCCCAGCTTACGCCAATACAGTTATGGCTTGGTGGGAGGAAGAACTTTTGCCCACATTAGATACCTATTTTAACATTATTTTTTATGGTAGATATATTGACGATTTAATTTTTATTATTGAGGGAAACAAAAATATTGTGGAGAACATGGTATACAAAATCAATTTTTTGTCGGGTTTCCTTCAATTTACCCTGGGTGACGTAGGACTAGCTGTCAACTATTTGGACGTGCATCTTTGGTGGGATTTTGTTGACAACTGTTTCCAAAGTAAAATTCATAGAAAAAGAACTTTCACCAATGGATATCTACACTTCTCTAGTGGTCATCCGAAATACATCATCAAAAATATCCCTAGGGGACAATTTATAAGAGCTAGCCGTATGACCACCAGGGAGATAGATGTTATACACGAATTTCATCACATTGTGTATTTGTTTAGTCTTAGGGGCTATGAAGAAAATTTCTTAATGGATACAGGAACTGAGGTTTTTAACAAGCGTGTTTCACTTTTTCCACCGATATTGATAAAAGGTTTTATTAAAACCCAGAACAAAGATTATGAAGTAAACACATTGTATAGGAATCAATTTAATGTTCAAAACTATTGTTCTTTTGAAATGAGTTCAGATTGTTTTAGGATTAGGAAGATTTTAGAAGAGAATTGGAAAGTTATTCAAGGGAATCAGGACATCATTAAAGTAGTGGGTTATAAACCCAACTTTGTGTTTCGTAAAAATAATACACTGAAAACGATTTTAGAGAGAACTAGTACTGGTAATACACCATCTACTTTCAGTAACAATAAAAAAGGCATGTTTAGATGTGAAAATTGTACTGTATGTCGTTTTATTTTTGAAGGTCCTTTCATTAATGTTGTCACTTCTGATAGAATTTTAGAGGTGCCAGGTTATGTAAATTGTACCAGTAGTGGGCTTGTATATATTGCATTATGCTCGGTTTGCCCAGCTTTCTATGTTGGTATGACCACTAGAAGCTTGGGCAAACGTATTAAGGAGCATTTATATGCCATCAAGACAAAAAACTACAATAATGCTTTATATAAACATTCAATTTCTTGCACTAATTTCAAAAAGTTTACGTTTACTGTTTTGGAAACATGCACACATGATGGAAGAGCTGGAGATTTTAAGAATTATGTTGAGCAACGAGAAGTTTTATGGCAGATCAGATTATATTCTGACAATCCCCCTGGGTTAAACGAAACAATCAGTCTGAAATGTTTTTTAAAATACCGTAAACTTTCCATTTCCAAACATTTAGACAGGAATAGTTTATTAGAGTTATTGTCATCAACGCACTTGTAATGTTTTTATTTAATTTTGATTTAATGGTTTTTCCTTTTTAAACTTTAATTAATTGTGTAATTAATCACATGATGTATTAATTGATTAGTATATTTAAGTGATGTGTTTGGTCACTTGTTTTGTATTCTGATGAAGTTTGTTTTAACGAAAGCGGAGATTAAATCTATTGTACGCTATTGCAGGGTTGTGTTCTTTTCGTGCTTCTTCTGCCTTTTCGTTGCATTTAGTTTATTTGTTTTTTTGTGTGGCTACTTTTTTTGCGAGGTCTAAGATATTGTTACCCTTGGTGAGGGTGCGGATAGGTTGATCCAGGGCATTGTTGTTTATGAATTCCAGAAAGTGTTTAGATAAGGAGTTGGTACATGAGTAGTTTTCCCAGTTAATGGTGTGGTAGTTGAAGTCTCCCATTATTAGGGTGTTTGGTTGAACCCTAATATTTTCCAGTACATCAAGAAAAGAGGAGTGGGAATCCTGGGTCATGGTGGGGGATCTATAGCAAGCTACAGTTTGGATTGCAGTTTTGCCCAGAGTTAGTTGCACATGGATAACCTCGGATGCATTATGCTAACCAACTAGCCTGGAGGTATGGATATCCTTAATGAATAAGGACACACCTCCGCCTTTGGTGTTTCGGTCCAGGTTACATGGCCGAAAAGTGTGGCATGAGTTATAGCCTGGTAGTGCAGGGGTGCTCTCTGGATCCTTGAACCAGGTCTCAGTCACTGCACAAATATTGATGTTCTCCATTTTAAGGAGTGCCTCGAGTGAGTGCATTTTGAGATATAGACTTCTAGCATTGAGTAGCATTACCCTCAGTTTTTGCTTGTCTGTTCCTGTTGCAGTGGTGAATTTGTCATTTAAACCTTGCTAAAAAAGGCACTATAGGGGCGGCAAGAGCCTTAACTGGTATCCGGAATCCCAGGGGTGACAGGTGCAGGCCATCTCTGGCAAAGCATTGTGGTCTGTCGACCATGTCATCTCAAGCAGACAGATACTGGATCCCCTTAGCATGACACCAGAAGATTAACCAATTGTTGAAGTCAATAATTTTGTCTTTGTACTGCGGTATCATTCTTGGTGATGGCAGAATGCTACTCAGGGCTAGGGTCATATCTGCCTGGGCTACAAGATCATAGAGCTCTTCCACGTCTCTTTTCATGTAGTCCAGGGAGGTACATCTCAGGTTGCTCACACCAGCATGGACAATGACAGAGTCATATTTGTACTTGTGGAGTAACCTGATTTCCTATTTCTCATCCACTCATCAAGATTTTTCTTGAAGAGTGCTAATGAAGAACTTTGCTTGACATAGATAGGTAGCCTGTTCCAGCGTATGGGAAATCTCTGGGACAGGAATGTATCCCTCCAGCATGTTCTGTTTATTGTGGGACAAGTTTTAGGTCCCTAGAGCATGTAGCTCAGAGGGATTGGGATTTATTTAGGTGTAGTATGTCCAGCAGATCTGGGGTTGACATATATGTTAGGCAGAGATCACCTCGGATGAGGCAATATGCTACGGAGTAAAGCTGGAGTTTTCTGAGACAGTCAATGTAGGGCATTTGTTTGAGGCCAGTGATCCTCTTTGTGAGGTACTTCTGTGGCCTTTCCAGCTGCTGCAGATGTCTTGCGAGGTACATTCCAAAAGGGGTGTTGTACTCTATAATGGGTCTAATGAGTGTTAAGTAGAGGGGAACAATGACCTCTTTCT
This sequence comes from Protopterus annectens, assembly GCF_019279795.1. NCBI lineage: Eukaryota > Metazoa > Chordata > Ceratodontiformes > Protopteridae > Protopterus > Protopterus annectens. The sequence goes on along the minus strand of NC_056737.1, from coordinate 112,022,253 downwards.
TCCTGGATGAGAACCCTTTTATGATGAAGTGTGCCATGTAGAAAGACTTCCTGACTACTGTGGTGATGTGACTATCAAAGGAGAGACTGCTGTCCACCTGGGTCCCAAGGTCTCTTATCACACATTCAGTGTTAAATAGATTGCTGACTATGTGGTAGTTTATCGGTACAAGAGTTGTTACCAGAGGGGATGACACTGCACTTTTTGGCATTGAGCTTGAGGCCATGGCTCTGATACCAGGCATCTGTCTCAGTGAGGCCCTTCTGTAGGATGTCCACATCATTTGGGGACTTGACTATGGCTCCTAGTTTGCAGTCGTCTGTAAACTTCTTTAGCCAGAGGCCTTCTGTGTTAGCCTGTACTTCAGAGAAGTAGATACCAAACAGGAGAGGTCCCAGGACTGTACCCTGTGTTACTCCATTTGTTACTGGTTTGAGGTCAGATTTGGAGTCTGCAACTTTTACAGTGTGGGTTCTGTCAGTGAGCCAGTTGCATCCCATCTTGTGATGTAGAGATTTATACCTAGTTTAGTGAGTTTAGCTATAATTCCCTTGACGAGGTCAAGATAGGCTGTGTGAACCACCTTAGCCTAGTCTATGGCTTTGGTGACTGCCTCAAAGAAGTCAATCAGGTTCAAGAGTCATGATCTGCCTTTCACAAACCCAAACTCAGTGGGATCCAGAGTTTGGAGGTTACCAATGTCTTTATTTATGAGTTCCATATTGATACGCTCCATGGCCTTGCAGACCAGGCTCGTCAGGCTAATAGGGCGATAGTTCCTGGGATCAGTGGTGGCTCCCCCTTTATGGAGTGGGATAACTGGTGCTGTGTGCCATTCAGTGGGCACAAAGCCAGATGTGAGGCTTTTATTAAACACGGTGCTTAGGTTGGGAGCCATTTTGTTTTGAAGTTCATGTAAAATGCAGCCTGGGATGTTGTCTGGTCCCATGGATGCTGTGTTTTTGGCTTTATAGAGTGCAGCTTTTACCTGCGTAGTTGTGATTACAGGGACTCTGCATTCTTCCTATGTAGATATGGGCCCATTAGGGGGTGAGGGGAGAATAAAGTTAGCACTGAACCTATCTGCCAGGATGTTGGCAATATCAGTTGGTTCAGTAATTTTCGTGCCGTTGTGCTGTAACTCAGAGCAGATCTGGGTGTTGCCATCGAGATTCTTTACATAGCTATAGAATGCTTTGTGGTTGTCCTTAGAATTAGTGGCAATTTTGTTTTTGTAGCTAGCTTTGGAGGAACTTATAAGGGATCTCAGCTTCTTACTGAGGCTGACCAGGGAGTGCCTCCACTCATGGGATTTTACTCTCTTTTGCACCAGTTTCTTCCTTCTGTTGTACAGTTTGTTTATGGCAGGGGACCACCAGATTTGCTTCCTTTTTTTGGAGGATAGCGTCTTGGTTCTGTTTGGGATAGCATGAGCCATGCACTCATGTAAGTGTTTATAGAGTGCATTTGTGTATGATTCAGCAGTTGTAACTGTATTGAACATCTGCATGGGTGTCATGAAGTTCACCACTTCTGTCTTAAGAAGCATGAAGTTGGCTTTGGAGAAATTTTTTACTCTGGTTTCCTTAATGGGGGGTGGGGGGAAGGATGTGGATATCAAAGGTGATTAGCTTATGGTTGGATCGGACCAATGAGGAGTTGACTTCAGGTGTGAAACACCGGTCACTCATGTTGGTAATGACTAGGTCTAAGATATTGTTACCCTTGGTGAGGGTGCGGATAAGTTGATCCAGGGCATTGTTGATTATGAATTCCAGAAAGTGTTTAGATAAGGAGTTGGTACATGAGTAGTTTTCCCAGTTAATGGTGTGGTAGTTGAAGTCTCCCATTATTAGGGTGTTTGGTTGAACCCTAATATTTTCCAGTACATCAAGAAAAGAGGAGTGGGAATCCTGGGTCATGGTGGGGGATCTATAGCAAGCTACAGTTTGGATTGCAGTTTTGCCCAGAGTTAGTTGCACATGGATAACCTCGGATGCATTATGCTAACCAACTAGCCTGGAGGTATGGATATCCTTAATGAATAAGGACACACCTCCGCCTTTGGTGTTTTGGTCCAGGTTACATGGCCGAAAAGTGTGGTATGAGTTATAGCCTGGTAGTGCAGGGGTGCTCTCTGGATCCTTAAACCAGGTCTCAGTCACTGCACAGATATTGATGTTCTCCATTTTAAGGCGTGCCTCGAGTGAGTACATTTTGAGATATAGACTTCTAGCATTGAGTAGCATTACCCTCAGTTTTTGCTTGTTTGCTCCTGTTGCAGTGGTGAATTTGTCATTTAAACCTTGCCTAAAAAAGGCACTATAGGGGCGGCAAGAGCCTTAACCGGTATCCAGAATCCCAGGGGTGACAGGTGCAGGCCATCTCTGGCAAAGCGTTGTGGTCTGTCGACCATGTCATCTCAAGCAGACAGATACTGGATCCCCTTAGCATGACACCAGAAGATTAGCCAATTGTTGAAGTCAATAATTTTGCCTTTGTACTGTGGTATCATTCTTGGTGATGACAGAATGCTACTCAGGGCTAGGGTCATATCTGCCTGGGCTACAAGATCATAGAGCTCTTCCACGTCTCTTTTCATGTAGTCCAGGGAGGTACGTCTCAGGTCGCTCACACCAACATGGACAATGACAGAGTCATATTTGTACTTGTGGAGTAACCTGAGTGCGTGGGTTTTGTGGTGGATCCTGGCACCCGACAGGCAGCTGACAGTAACCTTCTCCTTGTTTAGCTTGTTGTGTGGGACATCAGTGTGCCTGACTATAGAATCACCTATGACTAGTGTGCGTTGTTTTGCCTTATTGGCTGTGGTTGAGTGGCACACTGAGTCTGTGGGCTATGTGTCATTTGGGTTGTGCTGGGGGATGAAGGTTGCTTGCGTTTCTGCTTTGGAGGTCTCTTTTGCTTAGACAGATTATTATTGAGAGCCTCCGTGAATGTTTTTGTGTTACTATGTGTGGATTTTGGTGGTGTAGATTTAGTGAGACTATGTGATGAGTGTGGAGTGGTGCAAATGTTTACCTTCTCCTCTTGACTGTCAAGTTCAGTCTTGGATGGAGAGAGCTTTACCTCCAGTTTGGCTAGATAAGTGCATCCTCACAGGTTGTAGTGTTGGGTGGTAGGAGGAGAGAGTTGTCTGTGTACGAGGCAATTTCTATATTGCCTCAAGATGACAAGATTCATCAGATAGATAGGAGAGAACACTGGGAGCTGACCCTTGGACATGCCTGAATAAAAAACTATTTTCCTCTAAATAAGTGAGGAAAGTGAGTACAAGAGCTGTTTTTCTCTAAGCAAGTGAGAAAAGTAAGTACAAAAACTGTTTTCCTATAGGTAATGAGGAAGGCTGAGTGCTATAGTAATTAGTAGCTTATTTAGTGCTTACAAGTTCTGAACAAGTGCTGAGCACGAATAAGCAAATTTAAGTGCTAATACTAAGAATCTGTATCTGCACTAGACGAGTTACAGGACAGAAACAAGTGCAAATGCAGGCTTTCAAATCAGAAAGATGAGAGAGATGGAAAAGATTACCCAAACGGCCAATAACTACAATTTCTGGGCCAGAACCACTCCTTAAGTGGTAGGCAGGTTACCTAGTGCTTACCACTCCCACTGATAAGCTAGAAGGCTTCCCTCCAACACAGAAAGGCTTGGGGGCTCAGAAGCTTACATACAGTCCTGGATACAGCAAATCTGTATCTGGACTACACTAGTTACAGGAAAGGTAGGAAACAGGCTTACACTATTTTTTTTTACAGAAAAGTAGCTAAAACAGCAGTAAAAACAATTCACATGCAGTGCAAGCTAGCACACTTGCGTATGTAGCAATATTAGACCAAACACAGTTGGAAAAATGCAATTAAATTAAAAAGGACTAAAAGCAAGTGCAGAAGGAGTTTATTAGGTAGAATGTGGTAAAGAGATGGGACTGGGGGAGTGTCCCAGATCAAATCTCCAGTGAGGTGGGCAACTGCAAAAGCCACCAAATTTAAACTATGAGCCAAAAATAGGAAGGGAGGGTGGGACAAAACTCTTTCAGCAGAGATATGAAAAACTATAAGCAACAATTAACAGTACAAACTCTAAAACCAAAAAATATACTTAGCTCTATATATTTCCAGATAGATTGAAAAGCAGTTTCTCAGAACACAGGTTCCAGCAATGAAATGCAGGCTGTTACTAACAGGTCTAATTTTATGCAACTGATCCATGAATTAGATAACACACAAGCTGTAAAAAACAGTTATACCAACTGAAGACACAGCAGAAAATAGGGGGAGGTGGGGAAAAAACTTTCAACAGAGATCTGAAAAACTATAAGCAACAATTAACAGTACAAACTCTAAAACCAAAAAATATATACTTAGCTCTGTATATTTCCAGATAGATTGAAAAGCAGTCTCACAGAACACAGGTTTCAGCAATGAAATGATGCTGTTACTAACCGGTCTAATTTTATGATTTTTAACCAGATTACCTTTAATAATTACAAAGTATTTTAGTACAGTGTCCAATGTATTGCAAGTACATAACTTAAGAGATACACCCCTTCAAAAAGTCACAAGCCCTTGCCATTTGAATTCATCACAAGTATGCATAAGCACTACTCGTATCATTCATCCCAAAAAGAAAAGCACATTCCAAATCACTCCTCCCATAGTATGCATAAGCACTTCCCCTACACAAGTTTTACTTAAATAAAGATTTGAATGCAGTATTTTGTTAGTATATAAAATGGCATGTAAACAATTTCATCCAGATTTATTGTGCTTTTACTGTTTAGTCTCTCCCCACCCCTGTTTCTCTATTTCTTATTATGCATTCCTTTCTCCTTTTTTTGTTTGTTTCTCTCCCATTTATTTCATTTATTTTCCTTTTTTTACAGGTTCATATTCCTCAGAAGCAGACTGGCCATGTATCTCCCAGACTAGAGACAAATCTCCTTCTGCCTGTCCTGGAACATCTTCACAGGGTTGGAGCGGAGACGCCTATCCTGCAGGCACACTGCATGCGGCAGCCTGGGAAGCCTCACAGAAAGGGGCTTTGGAGCTCAGCTGATGACTTATTGGTAGAGGTAGTGAACAGGAAAATTCAAGCAGTCAAAGTCTCTATTCAATGTGCAGAAGACATGGTCTCCCAGTTCGTGCTGAACACTGAACCAACACAGGCCTCATCCCCATCAACATTGGAGTTCTCCACTGCAACACCATCTGGTTGTAGATGTGTCTGAGGCTCTGTGGACTGTGATTCCAGCTGGTACATCCTCAACCCTTCTTCTTTTACCCTTTCACCTTCACCCTTTTCCTATGTTCCACCCACACTACCCTCTCATAAAAATAACTAACTAACTAACTAACTAAACAAATAAATGTCTGTCTGTCCCTGACAAAATCATATTGCCCATCCCCTCCCACTTACTCTACCCCAAACCCTCTTAATGTTTCCCTTGTGGATTCCCCTCTTTGCTTTGTCTCCCATTTTTTAACCTTTCCTATCATACCCTTTCTATTCTTTAATGAAACCATCAGGGTGTCCACAAAAGGATACCCCTTTGTAAAAAGATATAATCTCCTTTTCTTTAAAAAAAAAAAAAACTCGTAAGTGCTGTGCAGTCTGCAGATTTCCTAAAATTCTCTGAGCATGACTGTGCTCAGATGTGCTTGCCTGCAATATGCGAAAAGACAAATTCACAATTTTGCGAAGTAATTTGCAAGTTCATAATGATACGCTATATACAACTTATTCTTTTGGAAAAATTGGGCATGTTTTTAAAACATACTTTGCTTTTCCATATTTGTCACAAATGCCTTTCACTGACCTTATTTACATATCTGTGTAGTGCTACTATTCACAGATAACCATAAATCATTTGCAAAGCTCCGGATTATGAATACCAGCCATAGATCACAAATTGAAGGCATTCTGCAAAGTATAACAATAAGTAATCAAATATATACACAGTACTTAACAGAATTCATTGAAGTTTTTGCATTAGGGAAAAAAGAGGAAGAGAAACAACAGTTATCTGCAATTTTGAAAGTCTTATATTGCATTTCCTTTTATTTTTAATATTTGACATGATGCCCCATCACTGGAACAATAATCAAGGAGCCTCAATACTCACCACTAGCAACAGTGGGAGATGTACACTGGGAGGAAGATAAGTACACACAGAGTATTTCCAGATGCAGCTCTATGCATCAAGTACAGTTTCCCTTAAGAGCACACAGAGACCACAGTCAGTCCAGGGTTGGCTCCCCCTCTTTCTCCAGATCCCCAGTAAGACTCCCCAATGTCACAGCTATAGAGTTAAAGTCTCAGATGGGTGGCCAAGCCAAGACCTTCAGCACCCTCTCTGTTCAACCAGTGCTTCGCTTCCCTGCCCAAGTAGCTGACACACACACTCTTTGAGGTTTGATTTACACACACACACACACACACACACACACACACACACACACACACACACACACACACACACACACAAACACACACACACATACGCATACACCTGGGAGAGGCTGGCACAGGTTTTCTAGCTATGCTCCCTTTTGCCCAGACTATAAGGTAGTTATCACTGCCACCAACCCTTCAACAACAATTTCTTTTGGTGAAGGGGGTGCCAACTAGTAAAATGTAAAATAGAGTTAGAATAGGTGGGCTTCTTGTAAATGGTTATGGTTTCTGGGTTAATTAAATTTAATTAATCAATGGATCATGTGACTAAAGTGTATAAATGGAGTGCTTTGGTTGACTGATGGTGTTCTGAAGAAGTCCATATTCTTGGATGAAAGCACTTAACCTGTGATTTGTCTCAATAAAGTTGTGTAGCATCGTTTTTTCTGCTCCTGGCTTTTTTATTTTTTACTCCAAAATACCTGTCACTAACAGTGTATTCCAAGGTTCACTGCTTGGGCCACTCCTGTTCGGTATTTACTTCTCGGACATCAAAACAGGTACTTTGGTTTTATGACTGACCATGTCTCCAGATGACTGTAAACTTGATTCCTTTACAAATTTACTGGATGACACCAAATCTTCCAAGAGGATCTTTCCCAAATAAATAGCTTGTGTCAAAACCATGGAATAAAACTAAATGCCAAGGAAATGTATAGTTGTATCCTTTGGAAAACATGACTTCCCTTGTAAGTATCACATTGACAGCATACTAGTTTATTAATTGCAAATCAAGAGTCCTGTCCATCACTGAACTCTGCCAGCTGCACTAATTTCCACCTACTTCTTACTCCAGTCTCCATATTCACTCCCTCTCCCCCTCTTTCCAGCTCTTCTAAACACCCCACTGCAAACCTTAGGCCACTTATATATCTAACTGATTTTAACTTCAAAGGCTTTTCATATATATGTAGCCACAATTTACTTTTGTGCCTGGATACATAGGTTCATAGGTAGGTACTAGGCTATTGGCCCTAGGGCCTATATAAGCCTAGCCAAAAATGTACCCTGGCTTTCGTCACTGAAGAAAATTATTTTCCTGTGCCCCTGTCGAGCATAGCCACAGAAGTGATCCCTGGGGAGGAATTTCCTATTTCCCATCCAATCATCAAGATTTTTCTTGAAGAGTGCTAATGAGGAGCTCTGTTTGACATAGATACGTAGTCTGTTCCAGAGTATGGGAAGTCTCTGGGACAGGAATCTATCCCTTCAGCATGTTCTGTTTATTGTGGTGACAAGGTTTAGGGCCCTAGAGCATGTAGCTTGGAGGGATTGGGATTTCTTTAAGTGGAGCATGTCCAACAGCGCTGGGTTTGACATAACTTTGTATGTTAGGCAGAGATCGCCTCTGAGTAGGTAATATGCGATGGAGTAAAACTGACGTTTTTTGAGACGGTCTGCGTAGGGCATCTGTTTGAGGCCAGTAATCCTCTTTGTGAGGTATTTCTGTGGCCTTTCCAGTTGATGTATATGTGTTGTGAGGTACATACCAAAAGAGGTGTTGTACTCTATAATGGGTCTAATGAGTGATGAGTAGAGGGGAACAATGACCTCTTTTTTTCTGGATGAGAAACCTTTTGTGATGAGGTGAGCCATGTAGAAGGATTTCCTGACCACTGTGGTGATGTGATTATCAAAGGAGAGACTACTTTCCACCTGTGTCCCAAGGTCTCTTATCACATTTTTGGCATTAAGTAGACTACCAGCTATGTGGTAGTTCATGGGTACAGAGTTTTTACCAAAGGGGATGACAATACACTTTTTGACATTAGTGCTTGCCACTTTTTTGGAGTTCTGACATATTGGACCTCCTGATTACAGTATGACTTTGGATCTACTGCTAGCGTCCACATCAGAATATTACTGACTCAGACCCATGCAATTCTTAAACTCTCCTGCATACTTGGCAAACTGCTAACAGCTGGCTGGATAGTGGTGGAGCTGCCTTGGCTTTTGTTGCATTAATTGCTCATTGAGCCTGCTAAGCCTGCCAGTCTTATTTCTGTCAGTATGACTAAGACTCCAAAATTTATGGCATTTATTGTCAAATGCGTGCTTATTGTTACCATGGTATTCAGTGGCTACACCCAGCCCTCTTCCTGCTACTTTGTTTTCTGTTTAATTAACTAGCATAACTCCTTATAGAACAGCCTGTAGGTCATTAATCCTAGCAGTGTTTTCTTAGTATAACCTATGAAACTGCTGTGTTATAAAACTTGTTGGGGACTGTATTGCAAAACCACTGAACCTCCCGTTCTGGTTATTATTTGATTTGAATAGCCATTGAACTCTCTTTTGGGTTCTTCAGAGCTACCTATAACCATGGATTAGTAGCTTAAATTCTGTAGAACTGCAGCTAATTGGGTATTCTTAATCATGTGTACTGCTCTCTAGGGTTTATTATTACCTTGGTACTACTGTTATTAATTCTTATTCATAGAAACTGCTGTAGAACCTTGTGTTAAAAACTAACCTGCTTTGATTTGTTGTATTTTGCTAGCACTGTTATGTACAATCATGTATGCTTTGCTTCGCTCAAGATGAATCTGCTGCTCGCTTGCAATAATACCTTCTTCTAACATTATTAACAGTACTAAGTGCCTTCTTCCTCCAAACCTGCCTCTCTCCTTCCTTATTTCCATTTGCTTCTCCACCTGCCTTTGCTGCAGCATCTACAACCCATAGGATTATCTAATCCCTATCTACTAGTTATTTTCTACCTTACATTCTTCTCTCATCCCTTCCTGCCTTTCCTAAACTTCTAAACATCTGCTCCACCTCCAGTCTCTAACTATCTCTCCAGTCTCCACTTTTTTTAGGTTGAAAAATCTGGCCAATCTGACTGAATTCTAAATGTGGTAGATTCCAACTCAGGCACCTGAACTTCAAATATCTCCTGGCTGAAACAGCCCTCCCAGCAACAGTTTAACTTTTCATCTTGTATGTTCATCCTAAAGTTACTCTGTACTAGTTTATTAATTACAAATGAAGAGTTCTGTTCATCACTGAACTCTGCCAACTACACTAATTTCCACTTACTTCTTGCTCCAGTCTCCATATTCGCTCCTTCTCCCGTCTTCCAAGCTCTTCTAAACACCCCACTGCAAACCTTAGGCCATCAATATCTCTAACTGCTTTTAACTTCTCAGGCTTCCTATACCTATCCCCCAATTACCTTTGTAATCCTCTCATTTGGCCTTGCTTTCATACTTATTTACTGTGAATATACTTACCTCTCTGGGCTTCACTGATTTTTTTTTGCTCAGTGAAGAGTTGTGGCCCAGACCGCTCCACTCTCCTTCGCTACACTCAGGCTCACTCGGCTTCCCTACCCAACCCCCATCCTACCCAGCCAAGAATCAATTACCTATATAGCTAACCTATTTTACTACACCCCCTCTATACTCCTAATTTCCTAACATTTAAGCTATCAGACTCTACCCTCTTACCTTGACCACTCCCACCCCCTTACGCGCTCTATTCTAAAACCTCCCATCCACACTCTCTAGTTACATTCCCCCCATAATAATACCTTTTACCTTCCTCTACGCAATCACACAACATCCTTCCCATCTTATTCCTTACACATCACTATGTTCCTGCTTCACCTCTTATCCTTTCACTTTCTCATCCTTTCTTACCTCACTTCTTATCACACTCAACTTAATCTTCATCCTATCTCCCCTACATTGTCCTACTCTTCTAGTACCACCTCTCACTACTGCTCCCCTATATCTCCCATTCTCTACTCCTGCAGTAAACACACTCCCCACAAAATCAGATTCCTTCCAAAAACATTCCACATCATAAAAAAATTTGAAATTCCTCCTTCCTCACCCCACTATATCACTCTTACTTCACCTCTATAACACTTTTCGACTCTCTGGTGACATCCACTCCAACCCAGGCCCCCACAAGAACTTATCTACTCCCATCAACACTACTTAGCCACTCCTTCAAGTACCAGTCCCTAATGTCAAACATATCTCCTTCTAATCCATTAATATTCATACCATTCTTAACAAGTCAAAAAATTTCATTCTTGGATTTCTCATTACTGCCCTAATATAATCTCACTCACTGAAACATGGCTGAAACCACATTAACATAGACAATGAATTTCTCCCCCCTGGCTACAACATCTTATGTCTATATAGAACACATACGAAAGGTGGAGGTGTAGCTATTATGTACTTCAACCTCTTAACCTTATACTCCCTAACCAACCCACCCCCCCTTTTCACCCAGCTGAACTAAACTAAATAGCTACAAAACTCTAAGTATAGCATCCATCTATATACCACCCAAAGGCAATATACCTGTACTAGAACATATTCTTCACTGGATGGCTGACACTATACCTAATGAAACTATCATTCTAGGTGACATTAATATTAACTGGCTTGCCCTCACCTCTGACTCCCCTACCACAAGCATACACTTTTATGGCTATAATCAGCTTATCTCTCCACCCAGTTCCTCTTCACATCCCACTAACTCCAGTTCCACCCTAGAGTGGATTCTTGTCTCCCATTCAAATCTCTATCATTACCGCAAATCCTCAACAAATACAATTAATGATCATTCTCCTATTTGAGTCCATAGATTATCCCCCACCTCTCTAGACCCCATAAATTAACCAACTTTAACCCTAAGACTTTTAATAACTATCTCAATGGTATTGACAGGTCCTTCCTCTCTCACCTCTCTCTTGATGAAGCCATTCTCCAGTTCAATTCCATCTTTTTAACACACTAAACTCCCTAGCCACCCCCAGAACTGTCAGATTCAAATCACGCTGCTCACCCTGGCTCATCAAGTCAACCCAGCCCCTAAAGCAAAACAAAGATTCTGTGTGGAAACTCTGGATACAAACCAAATCACATGTACTGTACATTACCAAAAATATAGGAAACTATTTAACCTGGCCAAAAAACACATTAACATTGACAAAAAACTTCTACTACACACCCCTAACCACACAACCTAGAAATCCTGCAAAAATTCTAGAATACAGTCAACCAAATTCTCCACCTCTGTAACCCCTCAACACCAAACCCCTGCCATAATAATTTACCCCAAGAAACTGCTCCCATCTTCAATACCTACTTTATCGATACCATAAGCAAACTTATACCTACTTCCAACCCTTCCATTCCCTCACCTCCCACTACACCCCTACTGCATAACTCCCATTTCTCACTTAGTCCCATCCCCACTAACTACATTAAAATTTTTCTTCTCAAACTTTAACCATTTTCCCCATCAGCTGACAACTTGCTGTCACTCTTTCTTAAGACTGCTGCTATCTCCATAGCATACCCAGTCTCCATCCTAATTAACTGCTCAGTCTGTGAATCCACTGTCCCAACCCTCTGGAAAAAATTCCACACCATACCTATCCACAAAAGTGGAAGCTCTATAGAACTATCTAACTATCGCCCAATTGCCATACTATCTTCACTCTCCAAAATTCTCAAACATTGTGTCCACAAACAAATCCTGTCTTATCTCATGCTAGAAAAGCTTATCACTACTACCCAGCATGGCTTTCACCCCCACCACAGCACCACTTCCTCTCTCATTTCCTTTACTAATGCCATCTTCCCAGCTAGAGACAATAATAAACTAGTATCCTGCTTTTTCTTCGACCTCTCTAAAGCCTTTGTCTCCCATTGAATCCTCATTTCCAAGGCATCTCAACTAAACTTCTTCCCTGCTACTATTTCCTGGTTTAGCAGCTACCTCACTAAAAGACAGCAATCCGTCAAATGGCTCTCAGCCCTATCTCCCTTTCTCCCCATAAAAATGGGCATCCCAGAAGGCTCTATACTAGGCCCCCCATTTTTACTAACCAGCTCCACACTTCCTGTCCTCAGTCATCCCTCATCTGGTATGGAGATGACTCCACTATCATCACCATTGCTGACAACCCATCTGACCTGCTCACTCTTATTCAAACCTCTTTTAACCTCACTGAAACCTAGCTTACTGACAACTAACTCATACTTATACCTAAAAAGGCTGAACTCCTCCTATTCCTACCCAAATCTCTCTACCATCTTAAATCCTTCACCATCTCTTCCCTTAACAATCCCATAATCGCAACTGAAATCCACACAAAGTTCCTTGGTGTAATCATCAATGACTTACTTAAATTTGATCTCCATGTACACATCTGTATAAAGACAATCCACCAAAAGCTTGGCCAACTTTACAAAAACCAAAAGTTCCTCACCCCTACTCTAGAATCTCTCTTGCCCAGACTTATCTTATTCCTAATCTTTTGTACTGCTCTCAAATCCTTACTAACTTACAGTCCTCTATACTATCCAAACTTGAAATATATATTGAATATAACAAATTTGCCAGATTTGCAGCCAACATGCCACCAAAATCACATCACTGTCTTGCTCTCTAAACTTTCAGTTGGCTAGAATTTTATAACTAACTCATATATTCTCAACTTCTTATACTCCACACTATCCTAGATAAGCCCTCCTCCTGACCTAGCATATCCTGTCTAGTCTCTCTCTATAACCTACCACGCAAGTCCATTGCTTGCTGCTAAGTCTGGGTAGCCGAGTACTGACTGGTCAAATTTATATCTGTTTTCTTTGTTCTTTTACTTTTTACTGTTATACTGACATCAACTGCACTTTCCTGCTGTCTGTACTTGTTGGCATCAACCTGAGAAGTTGTAAAGTTTGTCTGAATTTTTGATACAACATGTGTAACTTAGCAAAGATCCTTTTTTGCACATTACCTCAACAATAACTAGTTCCTCCTGATCTCTATTTAAAAGCACTTGACTAGTCTCCACATTATCTCATTAAAGACCCAGTCACCATTTTTGCCTTTTTGTTCTATGTCCATTCTGTTCTATTTCAAGACTACTTATTCCTAAAAACATGTAAGAAATTAAGGGGTCAGAAATTCCCCAAGATTTCTAATGAGATTAGGAATATCATAAAACAGATATAATGCCTCAACACTTGGAAACAAAACTCTCAAGACGCCCACTCGCACTAAGTCTGTTGTGCCCTTCAAAAAGAGACCAGAATAGCAATTACCTACCTCAATACAGAATTTATTTCTTACTTGAGGAATCATTCCACCAGATCTGAAACATTCCGTAATAATCCATCTAGCCAATAACCATCATCAAATACTCACAAAGTCTTTTGTTCTCTATCTAGTTAATGCCCTCTGTCTAAAACATTTGAAAAATAATTTATATTATTATAATAATTTATTATTATTATTATATTATTAATAATTTATATTATTATGGGAAAGACCAATGGTGCAGTGGTTAAGGTGTATGCCTTTCAAGCAGTAGGTGCAGAGTTTGATTCTCACTACTGGCAAGAGAAAGAGATTGAAGATTAGTAAATTATCAAGCATATGAACAGTTAAAGCCTACTGTCAGATAAGTAGCACAGTTTCAGCAATACTTTTAGTACTACTACAGCTTTACTTTCTGCAAAAGATATCATTTGCAACAACATAATCAATGAAGGCCAAGCAACAGCAGGTATATTTGTAGCCATAACCACAATATACGTATCTCAAAGTTGAAAACAAATTCAGTGTTTGCCTTAACACCATAAAGTAGTTCCAAAGCTATCTGGAAAATAGAGCATATCAAGCTCTTCTGAATAATCAGCTATCCTCTTGTGATACAATATGACTCAACTGTCCAGATTTTCGCAATATGTCCAGATATTGCCTCATATTTTTGGTCTGTTCCTCATAAAATGTGTGTTATTTTGTGACAAATCATTGGGGGATTGATGTCCTAAATAATGACAGGCGCTTGAGTTTACAACTTCATATCCTTCAGAAAATGCATGCTAATGCGAAAGCTGCTATTCTATCAACATTCTAAGATTATAAGAGAAATATTTAAAATCTGTCCCTGATTTTGGGCCTTTGCCCCTCCCCATTAATTTTTGGCTTTGCCTAGATTTATAGCACTAAGAGGGTACTAGGTATGTATGGTACACTTAATACTGGGATCCCACAAAGTTCAGTTTTAACCCCTTTCTAGCTTCAGTTTATTAATGTCCTTATTGAAGACCTTCCAACCTTGAATGGTACACTGTACACTGATAGTTTGTGTCTCCTACAATTGCACAATATTCCTTCAAGTCTGCAAACCCAGTAACAGCAGACCTTCACAGACACGTGTTTTTGGGAAGAATCTAACAAACTTCATCAACCATAAAAAACAATGTAATGTACATCCCCTCACAATTTCCAAATGTTCTTCCTATAAACATCACTGATAATCACAACAACATTATTCTTCAGGTTGCAGAGTACAAATATCTAGATGTTTTTTTCTCTTTCTTGATGTATACAACCAATATAGTTAATAAAGTTTTCTCCCAACTTAAACACGACTATAAAATGTGTTATTCACTCCACCTGTGCACTTGCCCATTGTCTGGAGTATAGCCTGCCTTTTCTGTTGTCTTTTAAAAGTCAGCCTATAACACCAATGTAAGTTGCTGAAAAGAAAATTTGTAGATTTCCATTTCTTGGTGACCCTGATTTTCACTGCCGATGCCTGCTACCTGCTACAGAAAGGTTAGTCTTCCATTTCAGCCATCTTGTTTATAAAATTTTATAGGATGGTTACCGCCCACCTCTTTGAAGAAAAATGCCAGTCATGGAAAAAACCCACCCAAGAAGCAACCAGGAAAACAGTATGTCCTTAATCCATTCATCTTTCAAAACTACTATTAGAGACCATGCATTCATCAAACTCATCCCGACATTAAGGAATACACTCCTATCTGGAAAAAAAAGCCAAGAGTCCCTTCAGGGGTTTACGACTACTTTACCTGAATGCCTCCAATATTACATTACCTGTAAATGTCCTGATTGAAGGTATTTCATGCAACATTACCTGTAAATGTCAGATTTGACGTATTCAATGCATTACTTGTAAATGTCATATTGGAGGTATTCAGTATGACACTACCTGTAAACACTTTAGAAACAATGGTTAAATAATGCACCTCTATACAACAGTCTCCTTATATAGGAACCCCTTACATTTTTCCTAAAGCTCAGGTAACTTTAAAGGATGTTTCATTTTCATGTGTATTGTACATACTGTATATTGTTAACTACTGTGTAGGTAATGTCAAGGTGTACTTACATTCTATCAGGCATTTCAAGCATGCATAATATATGTCTACATTTCATAAAGCACAGGTAATCCCCAAGAATGTTTTCCTAATGTCATATATATCTATTTTGCATATGGTATATAGTTAGGCATTCTTAACAAATATTTTCAACCTGGCAAGTATGTCAATAATAATGTTTTATATAGTCAACAAAAGCTTTCTCACTGATTTAATCAGTGAATTACTGCTGTAAATGTTGGCATAATAATTATTCCAGACTGTTGTCTTCTAGCTCCTTCTCTGACAACACTATAAATCTGCATGACTTTGTTTTTGTAACTCTTTACTTTATTTAAATATTTTCTATTTTTTCCTGATGTCTGGGTTTCAGCTGAAAAACGTCTGTGGTCCAGCCCACTTACCTGGTTACCCAAATGTAAATTAAGTAAATAAACCTAAGCCTTGCTACAGGTTATATCCTCAAATCATGGCACACTTCAGTAGTGATAAGCCTTCATAAGGCCGACTTCAGCACTGACCCAAGTAAGTTCACACACATTAGTCTCGTTGGTACAACCAATGAGTGAGTGAGTCATCACTGACCTCATAAATCAAGACAATTAAACATTTTATCAAGCTTAACTGACAACAGTTTAAATTTATTAAGAGCAAGTAATGCCTGCTTAATCTTGTGAACTTCTTTGGAAAGGTGACACAGGTGGTGGACAGTAGTCACACTGTCATGCTGCTTACCTAGATCTAGCAAAGACGTTTAACATCATACCACCCAATGGGATTGCAAACAAGCGTATGGCTTTAAACATTGATCACAGAGTGGTAAGGTAGATTGCTAACTGGTTCAAAGACATAACGCATGTTGTCAGGGTCAATGATGTCTCCTCAGTTAGGGGAAAAGGTAACAAGCAGTGTTCCCCAGCGTTCAGTGTTGGGCACCTCCCTTATTTATTTCTCTCACCTTATTACTGACAACAAAGATCATTGGTTGACTAAGTTCTCCCACAACCATAAGCTGATTGTAAGCTGAGTATAGTTGTTAAGTCAGCCAATGATATTAATACCCTTTTAAAATGAATAGTGCACTGATAAAGGGCTCAAACTAAACTCTAAGAAATGCAGTATCTTCTCCATTAAAAAACAACATATTGATATAACCAGTGATCAGAGACTTAGCCATCTGGGTTAGTGGCTCCCTCACCTTTGATCACCATGTAACAACCATAGTAAGAAAATTGTTCTATATCTCACAACTTATCAAAAAGGGCACCTCTTGTAAAAACAAGGAAGTCACTGTTCCCCTATAATTTGCCTTGGTTGGGCCCATTATTGAATATAATACACCCTGTGGTATGTATCTCACTAGACTTACCAAAAAACTGAAAACAAAATCAGAGATTTGCTACAAATAGGATCTGTAACTTCAAAAGTCTCAGCTATCCAAAGAGTCTGGAAACCCATGTCTTTGTATTCCATGTCATATGGGTTATTTTGGTAAGACCAGTGCCTTGCTTACTGTATCATCATAGATTATATAATCCAGGACTTACTTTTTCTTGATAAGTCAAATAGCGCAGCCATCACAAGAACAAAATAACTCAATCTTTACCAGGAAATAAACAAACACTAAAGGGAGGGATAGGCTCATCACCAAGTCCCCCCAGTCTGCTTTGGAATAGGATCCTCTTGTATGTCTCTGTTGGCCCTCAAACACAGCCTACAAAATTGGATATGCACCCTAAAATACACTGTGAGACTTACAAGTTTTGCCCTTGATAATGGTGGTAGATCCTGAGGCAGTTATTGGCAAGGCAGACACGCCCTTGCATTATCTGCAGTTCGATGATTCAAATTAAAATATTAACCTTATAGAATATTAACCATTATCTGCATGTATAAACAAGATGTGCCACTATGCATGCATTACATAAACCCCAATAGTCTTTATTTATTCATTTATTTATTTATTTGTTTGTTTATTTTTGTTTTCCAGGGTAGTGCACTAATCAATATTGACCAATCTCAGGCTCAGCCTGGGTTATATACATAATATTTCACAAACAAAAAATATGGAAATTTAACCAATAACATAGTAGTTCAGATTAATTACATAGAAAACCTCCATCTATACATTTCAATGAACAAGCACATTGCATTACACAGTCAAGCAAAGTGCAATGTACAATATATACATTAGTTTGCAAAGTGGGGAAATCTTCAGTGAATCTTGAGAGAGAAGAGACTTGGAAAGGGGATAGGTTAGGTGATATGCCCTGTGTTCAAGTAGAAGCATTTGGCTTAGATGAAGAAGTGCTTTTTGAGTTGCATTTCAAATTTGGAATAAGTGATGATTTCTATAATATTGATGGGGAGAGCTTGCCAAAGAGTAGGTGCCTGAGAAGAGAAAACATGTGCAGTGCTGTGGAGTTTGGTTCTAGGGGTAATGAGAGTTGGTGTGGCTTGTGAGTAGTGTCTCAGGTTGTATGAGAAGATATTTTTCATGAAGTCTAGCTGCAAGGGGAAGACATGCGTGGAGTTGGAGTAGTTTGTAGAATTGGAATCCTAAAAGTAGGCTAAATCTTTGTTTTATGGGTAGTAATTTGGCTTTTTCTAGGGAGATACAGTGATGCTCACAGAGAGGCAAGTTTGTAGTGAATTGGCAGATGCTGTTAGAGATAGCCTGAAGTGTGGCAATGTTTTTCTTGAAGGCTGAAGAAAACATTGGGAGCCCATATTCAAGCTAAAACAGGAGAACTCCTTTGCCAGTGACCACTCTTACTGGTTGGAAAAGAAAGGAAGAAATCTTTGTGGCCCAAAAGAGAAGGGAGTTTATTTTGGCTTTCAATATGTCTATGTGGAGATGGAAGTTTAGTGACTGATCAAGCCATAGTTCTAGGTATTTGAAGGTGGAAGTGGTCTCTATGGAATGGTTGTGTAGGTCAAATATAGTTATAGAGTTAGGTGTTGGTAAATTTTCTATGGAGCTTCAAAAAGCATATTTTGGTCTTGGTGGGGTTGAAAAGTATTTTATGAGTGAAGCTTATGTATATCTGACTGGAGTTGGCATTGTATGTTGGTGTGAGGCGACCTGATCATTAAAAGACCATGTCATCAGCATAGAGGATAACTGGGAGATGGAGGAGGTCATACGTCCTTTTTTTTTTAATGAATACGGAGAAGAAGAGGCAGGCAAGAATTGATAATTTCAAATCTTTCAAACACTTTTAAATCTCTGAGGCAGACATTTCAGATTCAGCTAAAAAAATACTTTAAACTCGTGTATTAGTAGCATACCATACATGTGTTGACTTTTGGTGTACCTGATATGCATCCTCTGTTTACCTCTGTGAAGGGAAAAGTTTTTATGTGTTATAATGTCTTATAAAACTGAGATAGAGTTTCAAATCACAAAACATCACATTGAATGAAAAAAATAACTTCATCCTCACTGTCTGTCTTTGTGCTGAAATATCCTTGAAGAACAATATATGACATGTCTGATAAAGAATGACCATACTGAAAAAAATTGTGATCCCACTACCTTGTCATTCATTCTAAAATTAACGTGAGCCGACTGCCTTACTGAAGGATCTCAGTCTACAACTTGTCTCTGGGCATTTCCTGTGTTTGATTAGATAAAACTTAGAAATTTAAGTAAAACCCATGTTGAGTGGATTATGGAGTGCATTTCAGATGTTCTGTGCACTTCATAGGGGATTATGTTTGGTTCTCCAATCATAACAAGCTTATTATGTGTTTCAGACTTTTTGCCAAGAAATCTTCCTCAAGAGGGAAGGTCAAGAGGTAAATCTAGGCATCGATGTTGACAAGACATAATAAAAAGTTATGATTAGTGACTGATCATAATTCTTTTAGTGCATGGAGCTTTATCTGCTCTGTGCACAACCAGGGGTCTATATCAGTTTGTCAAATGGCTATTCAGCGAATACCTATTTGTCGAACACCTATTTATCGAAACTGCTCTTCAATGAATAGTAGATTTTCTCCAGGGCAAACAAGCAGTTGTCCAACCAAGTGACCGCAAAAAAACCCTAAAATTTAAAACCTGCCAAGGTGGGGGGCTATGCCACCCCCCCAATGTGGGGGGTTGCACCTGCCACACCCCCAACTAAATATACCAGCTCTGAGATTGCACTACAGTGGGGAAAGGGCATATTCCTGACAGTGGCCAACTGCTGGTTAGTCCTAGTGAAAATCCGCTGTTAACTGAAGAGTGGCTTCGATAATATCCATTCGACAAACTGATATAGACCTGCACTACCAGTTACAGGAAATAAAAAAAGTATAAAATTGCAAAGTGTTTTACTGTCATTGAAAGCCAGTAAAGCATTTAGCACTTTCAAACAGATGCACACCTCACAGTTTCTCTGCTTAATTATGGCTAAATATGAATACACTAGGGGTAGCAAAGAACAAAATCATGGAAAGTTTTTAAATATTTGAAAAAGTTATATAAACTTATATATAATATTATACAGAATTTAATGGAAGAGTGAGGGGTGCGGCTCTAACTGTAATATGCTGATCACAACAATGTATTTTTTTTTTTGCTCTTCATTTGAAGAGCTGTGGGGGTAGGGATCTGGTTCATGGTACTGAAACAGTGCACCGTTTGATACAGATATGCTTCTGCATACATTAATAGAAACGATAACAAACTATATTTACATGTTATCATTTACATACATCGTACATTACATATATATTTTCTTTGTTTACAACTCTCATGTAGTCCATTACATAAATTATAATAAAAGCGTGCCTTCCTTTATATCCCACTCATCTTCCTGAACATTATTTTGCATGTATTGTTCCCATAAATTCTAATTATAGTGTGCAATTTGCTCCATTTCTTTTCTAAAGATCCCATTTCCAGTTCTTTTATTTCTCTCATAATATTTATTATAGTTCAAATACATTTGTTTTTTATTTTGATTTCCATTTTCTAGTAAATGCTTTTTTGGCAGCGAATAGAATTAAACTTAATAAGGCCTTACTATATGTATGCAATTAATAACCAGTGTTCCACTTCAAAAGAATAATTTCAATAGTTACAGCCATTTGCTCTCCCAGTATTTCTGACAGAATATTCTGTAGGGAATTTTTATAATTAACAAGTTCATTATACTCCCAAAACACATGTTCACAGTAACCTCTTTCTTCTCCATTACACCTCCAATATTTGCTGTGTACCTGAGGAAAACATTTTTAAAGTCTGCTTAGGGTATACAAATACATATTCCTATACTTTCAAGCAGCAATTTTGTTATTTTAAAAATAGTGACTCTCCACTAAAACTTAACTTTTAGTCAGGTAAAACTTAACTTTCACATCTAACTCCTCTAGTGCACACTGCAGTGTTTAGGATTAACCACTTTTTTTCATGTTACCTTTAAGCATCTATTGCAAGACCACCAGTTATGGTAGAGCCCTCATTCTGCCTCTCGGAAGTCATCTTGGGATAGTGCTTCTGTTTTCTCCTGGTGAGAGGAGGAGTGCTGATCACCAGAAAGCTTAATAATGGCTTTAGATGTGACAGCTTGGAATCTGTGCTTATATTCTGATCCTGGTGAAAGTAGGAGCAGAGTGCATTGATTCCTGACTCTTTCTTGTTGGAGAGTGAGTGTCTGTGTTTAACATACTTGATTGGTCTGATTGCTATTTGGGGCATCTACCAGAAAAAGGCTACAAGCCTGCAGACCCTTGCATCATCTGGGACAGTGCTGTGGATCACCAAACAGGCCGTGGCCTTCTTCTCTTCTTGGGATTGGTGCTAAAACTAGCTAATTTTAGCTAGAACTAGCCAGTTTTTTAGTTTCAGCACTCAAAACTGTTTCCTTATCCTCAGCACTTGCTCAGAACTCGTAAGCACTAAATAAACTACAAATTACTACAGCACTTGACTTTCTTCACTTGTCAAGAGGAAACCAGTTCTTTATACTTAAATGAATAAGCACCTATCCAGGCATGTGCATGAGGCAGCTCCGGGTGTTTTCTCCTCTCCACATGATGAATCTGGGCATCTTGGGGCAATGTAGCAATTGCCTCATGTACACTGACAACCCTCATCTCCTACCACCCAACACTGCAATCTGTGAGAGATGCTCTTATATAGCCAAACTGGAATCCAAGCTCTCTCCAGCCAAGAATGGACTAGGCAGTCAAGAGGAGAAGGTTAACACCTGCACCACACCACACTCAGCACATAGTCCTTCAAAACCCACACATAGAAACACAAAGCACACCCCCACATTCACGGAGGTTCTCAATAAAAATCTGCCCAAGCAACAGAGACCTCCCAAGATGAAACGCAGACAACCACCAACCCCCAACACTACCCAAATGACACATAGCCCACAAAATCAGTGTGCCACTCAACCTCAGCCTATAAGGCAAAACAACGTACTCAACACACTAGTCATAGGTGACTCTATAGTCAGGTACACTGATGTCCCACTCACCAGGCTAAACAAGGAGAAAGTTACTGTCAGCTGCCTGTCGGGTGCCAGGATCCGCCACATAATACATGCACTCAGGTCACTCCACAACAAGTAAAAATATGACTCTGTTATTGCCTATGCTGGTGTGAATGACCTGAGATGTACCTCCCAGGACTACATGAAAAGAGACACGGAGGTGCTCTCGGATCTTGTAGCCCAGGAGGGTATGACCCTAGCCCTGAGTAGCATCCTGCCATTGCCCAGAATTATACCACAGTACAAGAACAAAATGATTGACTTCAACAATTGGCTAAGCTTCTGGTCTCATTCTAAGGGGATCCAGTATCTGTCTGCCTGGGACGACATGGTCGACAGACCACGATGCTTTGCCAGAGATGACCTGCACCTGTTTCCCCTGGGATTCTGGATACTGGCTAAGGCTCTTGCCACCCCTATAGTGCCTTTTTTAGGCAAGGTTCAAATGCTAAATTCACCACTGTAACAGGTACAAGCAAGCAAACTCTGAAGGTAATGTTACTCAATGCTAGAAGTCTAAACCTCAAAATGCACTCACTCGAGGCACTCCTTAAAATGGGGAACATCGACATCTGTGCAGTGACAGAGACCTTTTTCAAGGCTCCAGAGAACACCCCTGCATTACCAGGCTATAATTCATACCACACCTTTCGGTCACCTTACCTGGACTGAAACTCTAAAGGTGGAGACGTATCCATATTCATTAATGATATCCACACCTCCAGGCTAGTTGCTCAACATAATGCATCCAAAATTATCCAAATGCATCTAACACTGGGCAGGACTGCAATCCAGGTTGGAGCTTGTTACAGATCCCCCGCCATGCCCCAGGATTCCCACTCTTCATTTCTTAAGATACTGGAAAATATTAAGGTACAACTCAATACCTTAATTATGGGTGATTTCAACTACGCCACCATCAACTGGGAAAACTACTCGTACCAACTCATTTGCTCAATGTTTTCTGGAATTCATAAATTCCAACGCCTTGGATCTGCATGTCCACACCCCCACCAGGTGCATCAATATCCTGGACCTGGTCATTACCAATATGGGTAACTGGTGTTCCACACCAGAGGTCAACTCCTCACTGGTCAGATCTGACCACAAGCTAATCACCCTAGACATCCATATCCCACCCCCAACCCCCATTAAGGAAACCACCATCAAAAACTACTCCAATGCCAACTTCATGCTTCTTAAGACAGAAGTGGCAAACTTCTCGACACCTATACAGATGGAAAATAAAGGTATGACTGCCGAATCTTACACAAATGTACTGTATAAGCACATATACGAGTGCATGGATCGTGCCATCCCCAACAGAACCAAAATGCTATTCTCTAAAATAAGGAAGCCAATCTGGTGGTCCCCTGCCATAAACAAACTCTACAACAGAAGGAAGAAACTGTTGAAAAAAGGAGTAAACTCCCAAGATTGGAGGAACTCCCTGGTCATCCTCAGCAAGAAGCTGAGATCCCTCATAAAATCCTCCAAAGCCAGTTATGAAAATAAAATCACCACTGATTCCAAAGACAACAACAAAGCGTTCTACAGCTATGTTAAGAATCTCAGTGGCAACACCCAGATTTTCTCTGAGCTACAGCACAATGGCACTAAATATACAGAACCAACTGATATTGCCAACATCCTGGCAGATAGGTTCAGTGCTAACTTTACCCCTCTCTCACCCTCCAAAGGGCCCATCTTAATACCGGAAGAATGCAAAGCCCCTGTAATCATGGATGAACAAGTAGAGACCGCACTTTCCAAAGCCAAGAACACAGCATCCATGAGACCAGACAACACCCCAGGCTGTGTACTTCATGAACTACAGAACAAACTGGCTCCCACCTAAGTACCATGTTCAATCATAGCCTCACCTCAGGCTATGTGCCTAATGAATGGCGCACAGCGATGGTTATCCCACTCCACAAAGAGGGTGCCACCACAGACCCTGGAAACTACCGCCCCATTAGCCTGATGAGCCTGGTCTCCAAGGCCATGGAATGTATCATCTTGGAGCTTATAAACAAAGACATAGGTAACCTCCAAACCCTGGACCCCACTCAATTTGGGTTTGTAAAAGGTAGGTCCTGTCTATTAAACCTGATTGACTTCTTTGTAGCAGTCATTAGAGACGTAGACGAGGGCAAGGTAGTGCACACAACCTATCTTGACCGCGCCAAAACGTTTGATACCATCCCCCATGCTGGAATTATAGATAAACTCACTAAACTGGGCATAAAGCCATATGTCACAAGATGGGTGGCCAACTGGCTCACTGACAGAACCCACACAGTAAAAGTAGCCGACTCCACGTCTGACTTCAGATCAGTGACTAGTGGAGTACCACAGAGTTCGGTCCTAGGTCCTCTCCTATTCGGCATCTACTTCTCTGAAGTGCAGGCCAACACAGAAGGTCTTTGGCTAACAAAGTTCGCAGATAACTGCAAACTGGGAGTCATAATAGAATCACCTAATGATGTAGACATTCTACAAAAGGGCCTCACAGAGACAGATGCTTGGTGTCAAAGTCACGGCCTCAAGCTCAGTGCCAAGAAGTGAATTGTCATTCCCCTTTGGGAAAAACTCGGTACCCATGAACTACCACATAGGTGGTAGCTCACTAAATACTGAAAGTGTGATAAAAGACCTCAGGATACAGGTGGGCAGTAGTCTCTCCTTTGATAACCACATCGCACAGTAGTCAGGAAATCCTTCTACGTGGCACATCTCATCACAAAAGGGTTCTCCTCTAGAAAAAAGGAGGTAATTGTTCCTCTCTACTCATCCCTCATCAGACCCATTATAGAGTACAATGCCCTGTTTGGCATGTATCTCACAAGACACCTACAACAATTGGAAAGGCCACAGAAATACCTCACTAAGAGGATTGTCGGCCTCAAACAGATGCCATACACAGACCGTCTTAAAAAACTCCAGCGCTACTCTGTCACATATCGCCTACTCAGAGGCAATCTCTGCCTAACATACAAAGCTATGTCAAACCCAGAGCTGTTGGACATGCTACACTTAAAGAAATCCCAATCTCTCCAAACCACATGCTAAAGGGACCTAAACCTTGTCACCACAATAAACAGAACATGCTGGAGGGATAGCTTCCTGTCCCAGAGACTTTCCATACTCTGGAACAAACTACCCATTCATATCAAGCAAAGCTCCTCATTGGCCTTCTTTAAGAAAAATCTTGACGGCTGGATGGGAAATAGACAATTCACCCAGGGCATCACTTCTGTGGCACTGCTTGACAGGGGCATAGGAAAATAATTTTCTTGGCTGGCGAAAGCCAGGGAACCTTTATGGCTAGGCTTATATAGGCCCCAGGGATGATAGCCTAGTACCTGCCTATGAGCATATGAACAATCGTAAACCTTGTTGCATACATGGGAGCCATACCTATGTTCTCCCATTCTTCTGTTGTAAATTACTTTTCCAGTCACTCTCTTCCCAATCTTTTCTAATTCCTCTGATTGACTATTTTCTGTCATTTTTTACCTAATAGGAAAGTGCACATATTCTACATGTTGTGACAGGCATGTGCATATTTCAGATTCTGTTATCTGCCCCTCTTATGCTAGTAGATACCAATGTAGAAAAAGAGCTATTTCCTCTTTTGTAAATTGTTAAATGCCCCTGTTTCCTCCCCCCAAACCTTCAGCAGCTTCCAGCACCACTTCCCCCATTGCATATCCAGACATGAGCCCCGATTTTGAAAGACTTGCTGTCAGTGTAAGTGCCACTTTCACTGACAGCAGACTGTGAGTAGGTGTTGTGGAATCTGGTCCCTGCAGTAAGCCTGTTGTAGATAGGCCTTAAGCTGAGTTAAGTCACTTACACTGAGAACAGGTTTTTGGAATCTCACTCATAATTATTTTAACTCTAAGTTCAGGGAACGTGAACACTTTGACTGCAGGAGATTATTACAGACATACTGACTTTGGAGCTTCCCAATACATTTGTACTTTAATACTTTGTTGCCTGCTTTTTACTGTCCTAATCTCCTTTCATTACTGAAACATTTATTTTCAGTAGCATACTGCTACTGCCTGTTACCTATTTTTTCACAAGTGTGTGTGTGTGCGTGTGTGTGTGTGTGTGTGTGTGTGTGTGTGTGTGTGTGTGTGTGTGTGTGTGTGTGTGTGTGTGTGTGTGTGTTTGTGCGTGTGTGTTTTGGTGTGTCTGTGTGTACACACACACACACACACACACACACACACACACACACACACACACACACATATGTATCTCTTTATATATATATATATATATATATATAGAGAGAGAGAGAGAGAGAGATAAACCTTGTCTTTTGTCCCAAAATACTAACCAAATCAGGATTACACAGCATGATAACTCTGAGTTAAGTTGTTCCTAATGCCTTAACTATTTGCAGTCATATCTAAACTGAACATCTTCATTCTAGCTTAATTTAACAACTTTATTTACCTAGCAGTACAGTTTTGTTTTCACTGTATCATAAGTTTCCTAAAATACTAGATGACTAGTATTTTACTAACTGGGTGCTGAATATTGTATTAGCTGTACATACATATGATTGATTGTATCACACATATGTCAATCATGCAAATAATTTAAGATTTATGACATAATTTAACAATTTTGTGAATGTTGTGATGGGTTACTTTATGAATGATCATTGTCCATGTCATCAGTAGTTATTTTTCTGTCCCTAACTCCCTGACTTCATGTTTCTTGACATCAATTCCTGTCTGTATATAAAACTTTCACACTGGGAGATCACAATCCATGTGCCCCCTCTGTTTAACCTAAAAATAGATATGGCAAATACTGACAGAATTATTTACTCCAAAACATGAGCACTTTCATACTCAAATCAAATGTAATTTTTCAGAATAAATATCAGAATTTAAATAGTCTCATGTATGCACATTCTAAAAAGTCAAATGGCATTACATAAATTATATAAATAAACACAATAAATATATCATTGATTATAAAATCCCATTTAATTTTATATTAAAAAATATTTCTTTAATGCTTTGCTTTAAAGAAATACTTTATATTAATTGCTTCATTCAATCCTGGACATTTATAAACCTATAGTCTCTCTAGATTCTAGCAAACTCTTGTAGTTACCACCTTTTAAATCAAGTGGTACTTGAGCTGAAACATATATATATATATATATATATATATATATATATATATATATATATATATATATATATATATATATATATGTAGATCCTTATCAGAGCTTGAGTTGCAGAATGCCAAAGACCATATGGTTGAAACTATATGACTGAAGTTTTTCAATTTTGAACGCTTTGTATTGAGATCACCATACAGCTCAGAACTTGGGATTTACCATTTTCCTCACTGTAGTGCGATCTTGGAGTTGGTATATTTAAGTAACAGGGGGTATGGGAGGTGCAGGGGGCTTGCACCCCTGCAAAAAAGTCACAGTAAGTTGTTTAATTTAATTTTCGTGTTTTTACTTTTTTTCGAGGTTGCAAAACTTCAGTCATATGGTCTTGAACATATTGTCTTTGGCGTTCTGCAACTCGAGTATCTGATAGGGATCCATATATATATATATATATATATATATATATATATATATATATATATATATTTATATTCCACAAGTTACATGTTACAGTATGTTTACAGAAGGATTTATTTTAATTTTTATTCCTAATAATATAAAAGTGTTCTTTAATTATTTTGACAGCTATTTTGTTATCATAAAAACATAAAAATGTTGACACTATGTACATAACGACAAATAAACTACCCACCTGAAAGTCACAATTAGAAATAGAAATAACATAGATAGTCTTATTCAAATGGGGTAAATCAACATATGGACAATCTAAAATATATCTGCAAGCAGAAAATCCTACACATTTTTAGATCCTTTTAGGTCTGTTAGTGACAGAACAAATGACCATAAAATCCTTTTGCAAATATTTTTCAGACAATGATATAAATTGTCCTAACATATTGACCAAATCAGGATTATCCAGCAAGACCTTCAAATTCTGAGTTAAAATCCTTCTAATGCCATAGCTATCTACAGTCATATATAAACTGAATGCCTTGCTTTTATCATTGTTAAAAGTAACATTTCTTGCATTAAAATTTTATCCTTTCTAAGAAACTAGGTAGAAAAATAATCATAATAATAATCTTGTTGGGCAATTTATTTAAATATCCAAGGTCATACCATATTTCTACAATTAATTTAAAAAATCCCTCTAATTTCTGATAACATCATATCTTGTCATTAATCTAGAAAGTCATATCATCTGCCCTTGGAGAATTTCCCTTTTCATAAACTGAGTATGATTACTCCTAAAATGTAGATAATTGTTCACAAAAATACATTTTCTATAAATAAAACTTGCAGAACTGTCATCATTTTCATTAAGGTCAATAATAATATCTAAAAAATCACTATTGATCTCTACAGGTGAAGGTACAATTTAAAAAGTTATAGAAGAATTTAAATTTGAATAAACTGTTCATATTTTAAATCTGTGTCTTTTCAAATATAAAAGTAATTTGCAAATTGCTTGCAAAAAGTAATTCTGTCAAAAAAAACAGTTATTTATTTCCTTCAAGCTAGCGTAAAACCACATTTGCAAAAGAGTGGGAACTGAAGCCCCAATAGCTAAATACACTTATTATTTGCAGGTAGTATTTATCATTAAAATTTCAAATAAATAAATAAATAAATATTTGTCAGTACAATTTCTATTAACATGCATTGATTGTTGATTCTTGTATTTGGCAAACTAATAAAAATATTCAATTTTTTTCTTAAAAATGCAGTTCCTTCAAACAAGGGATATATGCAAAGCTGGAAGTGACACCAAGAGTTAGCATAAACAACTAGTCTCCTTCAAGAGAATAATTGCTCATTTATCTAAGAAGTCCCAAGAATCCTTTACAAAAGATGAATGTCTTTATATAACAAGATACAAGATTGTATTAATGTATAATGAAATTGCTTCTGTTACTGACCTAGCAGCTGATGCTATCAGTCTAAAAGGCAGATTGGTGACACTCTTGTGCATTTTAGGAATACTGAATGGTATTTCTAATCTAGGGGTAGTAACTGTCATAAATTCTTATGCATAAACTTCCAAATAACAACCCACAAATAAATCAGTCAGTCGTTGTGTCTTTCGGCTTTTCCCAGTTAGGGGTCGCCACAGCGGAACTCTGGTCCGCTAATGATTGGCAGTAGATTTTTACATGCCGAGTTGCCAGCCCTGACGCACAACCTTCAACAAAGGTATGCCCATTCACACATGTTTCCACACAGAAGACGCTCTAGCTGAGAATTGAACGGGACAACATCTTGCTGAGAGGCGACAATGCTACCGCAGCACCACCACTGCAGATATAAATAAATCAGGCAGTACATTGTAAATATATTGATATTTGTCACATACATCATATAAAGAAAATTATTTGTGCTCCTGATTAGATTACATAGGTTCCATAGCATCTACATAATCCTTTTGGCACATTAGCACCTACCTACCCTCTTTCCTTTTTGATTTTCATTAACCATAACTCTTTATTACTTGTTAAATCTAGTAGTGACTCCCTTTAAACTTTATTCAAATAGTAAAAATAAATTATGTACATTCCTTTATATGATATACTAAGAAATATCAATATATTTATAATGTGTTAACTGATTTATTTGTGATTGTCTATTTGGAAGATTTTGCGTAGGTTCATTCTATGCTATGTTTTGCATTTACTGAGGTCTTATATGCACTACAAATTTGTGAACTTTGCTTATATTATGGTTGAAAGTAATATTTAGACCAGTCCAGTTACCTGGTTAACAAAGAGACAAATGCACAGAAGCACATTCTACAGTAAAACATGCAAATCACTCCTTGTTACAACATAGAACAGCACATTGCGAATTATTGACCTGTTGTTTAGCATACTGTGGCTGGATTAGTGGTCATGGGATTCATAAAAGATAATGTGCAATATAAAGCATAACAACAAATTTAGCAGTGGTATGTCTGTATTGTTGATACAAACAGATAGTACTGTTTAAAAAAAAATGAATTTAGAGGCAAAAGCAAATGCAGGCTTTCATAATCTAATCTTGTCTAAAAAAGGTCATAGCTGCAGTAACAACAGTCCTGAGCTGCGGT
This sequence comes from Protopterus annectens, assembly GCF_019279795.1. Taxonomy (NCBI): domain Eukaryota; kingdom Metazoa; phylum Chordata; order Ceratodontiformes; family Protopteridae; genus Protopterus; species Protopterus annectens. Next base: position 111,991,923 of record NC_056737.1, on the reverse strand, counting down.
ACAAGGTTTGTTTCCTTCTGAACAGAGTTGGAGCTATGTCATTTTCCAGGAATATGTTCTGACCACTTCTCATATGCCATTTGTTTCTTAGAAGACCATGCTATAAAAATGGAACTAGATACAATGTTAATGGCAAATGTTCATGTCTGAACCAACAGTGTAGAGGGATAGAGCCCTGAGTATAGCCCAGGCAACCCATGTTTTATTAATGAATTGGGCACTTGAAGGAGCAGGCAGGTGAGAATGAGTGTGTCCATCAGTGGAGGGGGAGGGAGTGCACATGGCCAGGGGCCACTTGCATGTTTGTTAGATTCCCCTGATGGACACCAGGGAAACTGCTATATAGTGCCTCCTGTAGGTGTGTGTGCATCCTGTTGATATCAAACCTCTGGCAAATGAGAATAATAAGAACTCTAATGTCAATTGCATGCTCCATCAATGGGCAGTCCCTGTTTTGACCAAAAGGATAGGACATAGCAAGAAAACCCAAGCCATATCTGATGGCTGCCTTGAAGATGGTTCATCCCAATGATGGGGTATGAGGGGATCAATTGGACAGGAATGGGTTTATGATTGGCAGGCAGTAAGGGCAAAAAGTCTAAAACAAGTCTAGAAAAATGATGACAGTTTAGACATTGGCCACCACCAAGATGTTGACAAGACTTGAGGCTGTTGTATTGTGACCAAAGATTAAAGCTGGTATTGAGCTACAGAAAGAATGATCGGTGAACTGAGAGAGACCTAAGCATGATATTACATTACGTCAAGAATTTAACACAAAAAATGCTATGTATCTCTTGCCATCTGCTTGCATGGAAGTGTGCATGTATTTTATTTTATTTATTTTAGTTTTATTACTCAGGCAGATTCAGTGAAAGACAGGAATATTGCTCATCTTGCATATGCATATACTTATGGAAATATTTGGTTAATAGTCACTTTAAACCATTTTATATTTGGATGACTTTGTCCATCCCACACATTCAGTGAAGGATACAGTACCCCTATAAACCACTTACTGCATTCATGAAGTTGTCAACCCTCATGTGAAGGTATAGTTAAGAATTTACAGTTTCACTGAAGCACAATTTGCATAGTCTATGCAACCAATCTTCACTAAAGTTACATATTCTCTAGAAACAACTAGAAAGTGCAAGGATGGTACCTAATTTGCTTGTGATCATATTGTATGTAAGAGGAAGCTGGTGGGATTCATACCATGTCCGAGAGGGAGCTGTTGCTGCTGCTTGCACAGAGAGTACATTATCTTTAGGCAAAGAGTCACCTCAGACTATTTTGGCCTTTTCACACCTTTTCGGAATGTGTTTCTTTCACAATTTTACATTTGTAATGAGTTTCTGTCAAAGAAAGTAGAATGTACAGTGTCAACTTAAATGTGTCACAACCAAAGCAAAACATATGCTGAACTAACTGTGGACCTGCTACTGATGCTTGTAAATAATAGAGTTAAACTCTATTGCATATGACAGTACTGACAAATACTAGTGAATGATATTCTGAACAACCAGAAATCAGGTGACATACATGACAAATGCTAGTGAATGATACTCTGAACAACCAGAAATCAGGTGACATACAAGATATATTACCCTATCACTTCCTCACACCCCAGCATATACACATTATCATCATTATCATCAACCACCCCCTTGTTTCCATTTTTCTACATGAGGTTTGGGTGTCGCTCCATTGTTGCCATCTTGCCCTATTCAATGCCACTCTTTACCTTCTTTTACACCCAAGACTGTCTGTTGCAGGTCTTCTCTCACACAATCCACCAATCTCTTTGCTGGATGCTCTAATTTCCTCTTGCCTTGTTCCTGTCTGTCCCAAACCTTGTTCACCAGATTGTTTTCTGCTTTTCTGTGCATGTGCCCAGACCACCATAATATGCTCTATTTGATCTTTTCTGCAATTGGAGCCACTTTGGTTTCTACCCTTATGTCCTTATTTCTTCATCTGTCTGATAGTGTGCATCCTAGTACCAATCTTAGGCACTTCATCTCCATCACCTCTAGCTTCCTCAGATGTTCTGTCTTTGCTATCTAGGTTTCTGTACTATACAGTTGTACTTGTCACACCACTGTTTCGTACACCTTATTTTTCACCTTGTTTGACATTCTTCTCTCAGACACTACACCTGATACTGTCTGCCAAGGGGCTGCAGCTCCACTGATTCTAGCTTTGACCTCCTCATTCAGACTTCCCTTACCCTTAACCACCCATCCCAGATACCTGAAGATGTTAACCTGTTCCACTATTTTCAGTTCTATCTCAGTTCTCAGCTTCTTCTGGTTTACCTCATTTGCTGCAATTACAACTGTATTAAAACACAAATTAAAGGTCATGCTGCTAAATGCTAAAAATCTAAACATGAAGCTGCACTCATTACAAGCATTCTTAACCCTGGAAAATGCTGACATCTGCGCAGTCATAGAAACCTGCATTATGTGGTTACTCATCCTACCATACATTCGGACCCTAAACTGTGGGCAGTAAAGCCAAAGGAGATGGAGTTTCAATATATATCAAAGACATACACACCTCTAGACTGGTCAAACAGTATGATGCACAGGAGACACTCCAGGTGCAGTTAACCATTGACAAGACCCCTATACACATCATAGCTAGCTACCGGCCCTCTGACTCAAGATGCCCAATCCACCTATCTGGACCTCTTTGAATCTATTAAGATTCAACCCTTTACCCTGATCCTGAGTGACTTTAAATACCAAAACATAGCTAGGAAGAACTACTTATGCTAGAACACAAACACACAGAGATTCCTCGATTTTGTCAATGCAAATGCCTTGGAACAGCTAGTCAATACCCCCACAAGAGGTGGTAATATCTTGGACTTGGTATTAACCAACATGAGTTACCACTGCAGCATCACTGCAGTATCATCCTCTCTGGTAAGATCTAACCATAAAGTGGTCACTTTCAAAGTCACCATCTCCCCTGACCCCATGTTAGCTAGGGTCAAACAAAAAAACTTCTCCAAAGCTGATTACAGCTTCCTGAGGAATGGTATAAACAGCTTCACAGCCCCCTCTCTAGGAACTGGCACCAGTATCCAAGACTACACCAAAGCACTATACGAGCATTTGTATAGATGAATGGAATCAGCAATACCCAACAGGACTAAATCATCCTCCACAAGGAAGAGTAAACCTGTCTGGAGGACATCTGCAATAAATAAACTCTATAACAAAAAGAAAAAAAATTGCAGTCCAGGACCAAGAAGGAGCAGGTGCCCAATTGGAAGCAATCTCTTCTTAGTCTGAACAAGCAAATAAGTGCACTAGAGAAATCCTCCAAAGCAAACTTTGAGTCCAGATTGGCCACATCTACTAGAGGCAACCATAAGGTCTTCTTCATATATGTCCACAATCTCAAAAGAAGCACCCACATCTGTTCAGAACTGGTGGTCAAGGACACCACATATACAAATGCCCTAGATATAGCAAACCTGATGGCTGACATAGTCAAAACTTCACCCCTTTGTCCCCCCATCTGTAAATCAGGACATCCCCAGTACCTGCCACCTCCTCTTATATCTAGGGAATAGGTCATTACTGCTCTCTCAAAGGCAATAAATACAGCCTCCGTGTGACCCAATAACATCCCAGGCTGCATCCTATATGAACTCAGGCAGGAACGTGCAGCACCATTAGGAACCCTATTCAACCAATGCCTGAGTACTGGCTTCATCCTAGCTGAGTGGAGAACAGACACTGTCATCCTCTTGCACAAAGGTAGAATGTCTACTGAGTCAGGAAATTATAAGCCCATCAGCCTAACTAGCCTGATCTGCAAGGTCATGGAATGGATTATCATGGACCTCATTAACAATGGCATTGGCGATCTCCCAACACTCAATCCCACACAGTTTGGCTTTGTCAGGGAGACATCATGTCTGTTAAATTTGGTCGACTTCTTTGAGAGTCACCAAAGCCATGGATGAGTGAAAGATGGTGCATACCACCTACCTTGACCTGGCCAAAGCCTTTGACAGTATTCCCCACTCGAGCATAATAGATAAACTCTCTCAACTAGGAATCAATCCATATGTTACCAGATGGGTAGATAACTGGTATACTGATAGAACCCACCTAGTCAAAATAGGGGAAGCCACATCAAGCAGGAGACCCATAACAAGTGGTGTAACCCAGGGTTCAGTCTTGGGGCCTCTGCTATTCAGGATATACTTTTCTGAGGTGCAGGCCAAAACCAGTGGGCTATGGCTGACCAAGTTTACAGATGCTGGGCGCTGTTATCAATTCCCTTAGTGATGTGAACATCCTCCAAGAGGGTCTCACCCAAACAACTGACTGACGCCAGAAACATGGTCTCAAGATGAATACCAAAAAATGCAACATCATCCCCTTTGGGGAGAGTGATGTCCCCACAAATTATCACATTAATAACAATGTCCTAAGCATGAAATCAGTCATGAGGGTTTTGTGCACCCAAGTTGATAGCAACCTGACTTTTTACCACCACGTTGCTTCCGTTATACAGAAAGCTTCCTACATGGCCCACCTCATAAATAAGGGTATGTCATCCAGGGATGAGGAGGTCATAACATCCCTGTATTCTTCCCTTATAAGGCCCATTTCTGAGTATATCTCCCCATTTGGCATGCACCTCGTGAAGCACATGCAGCAGCAGCTGGAGAGACCACAGAGGTTCCTCACCAGGAGAATACAGAACCTCAAACATCTACCATACACAGATAGGCTAAAAGCACATTCCTTCTACTCAGTTTCATACAGACTCCTCAGAGGTGACCTCTGTCTGGCATACAAGGTGATCTTGGACCCCACCTTGATAGGACTCCTGCATATCTGCAAGTCAAGCTCCACTCAAGTAACCTGCATGCATGGCCTCAACCTGGTCAGTGACATCAATAGAACTTGTTGGTGGGACAGATTTGTGTCCCAGAGACTCCCCCATCTGTGGAATAGACTTCCTCTCCATGTCAAGCAGATTACCTCTTTACCCCTTTTTAAGTGAAACCTGGATAACTGGATGGGAAACAGAAAATACATCCCTGGAATTCCACCCACATCCCTGCTGGACAGGGACATTGGGTGCTGACTTGTCTAAACATGGGATAAACTCTTGGCTAGGCTTATAAGATCCTCAAGGCCAATAGCTTAGTAACTTCCTATGATCCTATGATCCTATGATCTGTAGTCAATTTCATCACATGTGCCTTCAGTTTTGCATTCCATCCCCCTACCTTTGCTGAAGTTCTTGCTCAGTGTCTTCCTGTAATGCCACATCATCTGCAAACAGTGACTTTGGTGATCTGTCCCCAGTGACCTGTTTGCTAATGTGTCCATCACGAGTTTGAACAGCAGTTGGCCCCGAGCTGAACCTTATGCACACCCACTCTCACTGGGAACCCCTCTATGAGACTGAACACTTTTCATACTTGAGTCATTGGGTCCTTGTACATAGCTTGCACTAATTCTACCAATGTTTTTGGGACTTGAGCCACCACAGGAGTGCCCAAATCAGCTTTCTTTCAACCTTGTCATATGCTTTTTCTAGGTCTAGGAATGTCCAGTTGGGCTCTTTCCTCATCTCTAGCTTCATCTCAACGATCTGTCTCACTGCAAACATCATGTCAGTTGCACCACATCCTGATCTGAATCTGAACCGTTCATCTCCCAACTTGCTTAAACTACTCTGCTCATTTGTCCCCAGCATATAAACAACCTTCCCTGAAGTTGCACCCATGCAATGTAAACAAAATGTCACAGGGTTTACAATTTACATTTGAGTCACTTAGCCTTCAGCAGGTCATCAACAGATGATTCTACATAATATATTTGGGTTGTAAATGACTGGCCCTCAGGAGAAATTTCACCAAGTATTCCTTACCTATGGGAATTTTGAACTGTCTGACAGTTTTCACATTGTTTTTATTGCTCATTAACATGATTATATCCTTGACTCATGTGATGAGGAAATCAGGCTGTAGCTGACATAAATGTTGCACAAACTTAAGTGGGTCTATATCATATGAGTGAATCGCACAAATGGTGAACGCTAATAATATCGAACGTACTGGACCTTGAAGTGCTTTTTCTGAGATCAAGGTACAGTGAAGAATGGGATATTTGTCCTTTCCTCACTGTAATGCGATCTCAGAGTTGGAATATATATTTAGCAGGGGGTGTGGGGGGCACAGCTCCCCACAATAGGAAGTTTGAGGTCTGATATTTTGAGCATTCGCAATTTGTGCGATTCGCTCATATGATATAGACCCACTTAAGCAAATGTGCTACATGTACTGAGAGGTGCATGCACAAAGAAACATAAAATGATGGGCCTTATGTAGCCTACCACTGGGGCAAGTTTTTTTTGGATCGTGGCATTCCTTAGGTAAGCAACTTTTGTAACTTATAATCCATGCAGGACAGAGGATTTTTGGCTAAAATCTGTGAGACATTTATCTTGGAACATTTGCAAGGCAGTGTTTTGTACTGCAAAATTTATTTTATTTTAATTTATTTTTACCAGTCTGTGCTTTCAGTTTCAAGGGAATGCTAAACTGCAGTGTTATAAATAAAAGTTAAAACTGATTTAACAATACATCTTTTTGCATTGATTCTGTAGTTTTAGGGTAGATCCAGGTTAGATAGGAAAAAAAAGTAAAGTAATGTATATTGTTATACAGTATGTTACCATCATTGGTTTATATATTAGTGCTAAATTTATGTAAAACATAAAAAAAATCTGGACAACAGTCATGTAAAAATCTAAATATTGTCTCTGTCACCATTTTGAACGTTGAAAGAGTGCAATGAAATGTTCAGAACTGGGTGATTAGATGTGGCTGAAATTCTGTATCTCAGTTATTCAAAAGTCACTTCATTTATTATGCCATTTCCTGTCTTTTTCATAAAATTAATGGTTTAGAAAGTTATTGCTATAAGAGAAAAATGTCTGTTGCAGTGCTGGACTTTAAAATCTAAGTCCATCGTGCACATACCTTCATTTTGGTGATGGTTCACCTTTCTCTTTTGAGTACACTATTACACATGCAAGGGAATTCATTAAAGGGCCTAGTATGAGCCATATGGCTTGTGCTTAAAAAGGCGCTGCTTCCACAATGTGCTAATTTGCAACTCAGAGACATATTAGCACATTGTGGTAGTCATTCATACACACACACACACACACACACACACACACACACACATACACACACACACACATACATATATGTACACAGTATGCAAACACACACACACACACACACACACACATACCACACTCCCTGTACCTGTCTGCACTCACATGGTTCCCCCCCCCATAAGAGTTGAAGTTCCATTACGGCATGTATCTAATATGCCCTGGTAGTAAGTGTATCCCCCCACCCCTGATCACTGAAATACTGTAAGTGCCTTCATGACACTGCTCTGATGTCTAGTGAATCTCTCCCCACCCATCCATCTCTGTACTGCTGTTGGTGCTATTAAGGCACATGCATTTTGAGTAATCCCTGGTGTCTAGTGGCTGCCCTATTTCCTGATCACCATAACACGGTCATGGCAGGTAGTTGATCGCGATCTTTTGGCAATGTTCAATGCCGCAATGTAGTGAAGCTGGCTATGTCAATCACACATCAGTCAGCATGCAGATGCCTTCCTGGGTCAATTCCAAGGGAGACAACACAGGGATAATTAGCATATGCCTCTTCCCTGGACTGCCTCATTTGCATTCAGCGCTGCCACAGGGCCAGCCCTATGCTGTGCTACACATCTTCATGCTAGAGCACCATACAGCAGTATGTTAGTGCAGCTCCTGAACTGCAAAAAAGATTGCAAACTATACAAGGAGGTGTACACATTATGTTACCTTTTTGAATTTTGGCCAGAGTCCTCTTCACCAAAATTGATAAAGAATGTAACCAAGGGACATGTGGTGCAAGGATCATGTTTACAGAATGAGATTTGCAATACTTCAGTATCAATGATACCACAGGAAATATCTCAATATATATGGTTCATGTTAGCTGCTGGATTCCTCATCATCAGATTAGCACTGCAGGCAGCACTGTCTCCTAGAAATCAGCACAAACCATTGACTGAATGTTATAAATATGGTACATTAACAGTAATAAACATACATGCAATTGTTAATACGGAAAAGAGTAGAAAAATAATGTATTCTCTAACCCATACTGATTGGCAGTATTTAAAAAAATTGTAGCAATTTGCAATAATTGTACAGATAAGCTGCTGCTGTTGCTGTTTGGTTATTGTGTTTTCTGTCTTTTTTTGATACAATCACTATTAATGTATTGAATATATCACATTAAATCTAACAGTGCTGTGCTGTTTGTTGTAGTATTTACTATATTAATGGCATTTATGGAATGGAATTAAATGCACAGTATAAGAGGAGGAAGAATAACTAATTATATTTGATGATGAAGATATTGTTATCAAGCCACTTCAAATAATACCATTTAGTTGGCATGTAATTGTGACCCTAATATTGTGTTTCCCTTTGTGTTATACATTTTTAAGAGTTTAAAAATATTTGTATTCTTAGACCATAACTTTTTACAGGTAAACTAGCCAATAGTGAAATACTGTTTGAAAAACAATATGTTGCATACATATGCTGGACACAGGCAAAATATTTATATTAAAGAAGAAGGTCAAACTGATTTATATACTTACATTAAAAAAAGTCTTCTTGTAAGGACTGGTTTTATTTTGCTTGATATAGACTCAAATAAACTGGTATGAGCTCATGACAACTGACTAATGCGTTTCAAAGAAATCATACAACTAGTATGTAAAAAATGATAACGGTGGAGGAATGATAATTTTCACACTTCTAAATATTAAAATATACACTTAGCAGTACATTTATCCACTCACAATGTCAAGACTGTACACGCTAATTCTGCAAATGCAGATGCACACACACTTTGTGTGGTCTGGCATAATACTCCTTGAAAAGGCAAAAACATTTCCATCAAGGATTACTCAGACAGCAGAATGGCCGCTAACTAAAGCTGGTAGATTTAGTCCGTAACAAGAAGGGAGGAGATGGATGCTAATTAATGTGTTGACAAAGGATCACATTGACAATGTATAAAGGGGTAGCGGCTCTTACAGAAAATGAAGTTCTGGTTTGCATACCAACTACTCAAGTAATAATACCATGGGCAGGTCATTACATTTTATTAAACAATGTGCACACATGCACACACACACACACACACACACACACACACACACACACACATGCTCGCACACATGCACCCACACACACACACACACACACACACACACACACACACACACACACACACACATATACACACACACACACACACATGGTGATATAAATGCACATGCATACACACACACACACACACACACACACACACACACACACACACACACACACACACACACACACACACACACACACACACACACACACACACACACAAAATGACATAAATGCCCAGTCATATATATGCACAAAGGCACTCTCCCTGATACTCATGCTTAATTACTTCAGTATGAGGTTTAGATCATAAAACATGGGTTTGCATACAAATATTGCACATAGTGCCACTTATTAATTGAGGAATGGGTCTTATTTATTAATATATACTTTATATAAGAGTATATTGTTTATCCAGCATTCTTCACTACATGCTTATTCATTTGTCTGGCATAATTTTCTTGACTTGGTAAGCAGACGTAACAGCGCATATTTATTTTTTAACCCCAGTCAAGGAGATATATAAATATGCCCTAATAATGTTTAGGCATGCATCAGTTACGATCAAACTAAATGGTAAAAAAATGCACTGCAGTCGTGGGAAAAATATGCTTTATTTAGTTAACGTGACCGTTTATGCAGAGGATTACTAGAATGTTTAATTTCAGTGAAGTAATACTAAAACAGCAATTTCACATCCACATATAAAGGCATCATTACGGGATTACTATGTATATAAAGCATGCATGGATGTTGTAGTGTATGAATTATACTGCATTCCAAGGGAAAAGCTTTAAGAAGGAGCAAGTTACATGTGCTGGAGAGCAAACTGCCTAGCTATGCAGTAGCAGAAGCAGGTAACGTGATCCATACCACAGTACAGGTTCTAAAAAGTGCAGAGACTAATGAGCATTTGTTGTTTTTAATGTTTTATTTATTTGCTTAAGTATTACTTAATGTATTCATGATATCAATCAAATGTGGTCTTAGAAAAGGGATTCTGCACACTAGTTATTAATTTTGTACTGATGAAGATGTCTTAGGAAGTTGAAATCATTTCACTGGGTCTTTATCTGACCACAAAATAAATGCTTGGTGAATTAAATATTGTTTCACAGAACATGTTGTTGGCTGTGACTTTTATTTTGGACTCCTCTGGTGCTGAAATTATTGGTTTGTTAATGTAGGGGAGTTTTTTGCACATACATTCCACATAGGACTGAATGTTTCCGTCAGTGTTCCTTTCTTTGGTTATCTTTCATATTTGTTTACCCTTTTCTATTCAAATGTTGGTCTCTCACTGAATACATTGTCCAAATCTTTATTTTCTTTTAGGAAATACCAGAATGTGTGAATAGTTTATTTTATCACTTTCTAATTTCCTGCCTAAGTACAAAGAAAAGTATGTTTGCACTTGTTACCATCTGTCAGTTTACCACAGTACCTAGACTTTAATCTGCAGCATTTGACTGGAGTGTTTTATTTTCATCTGTTTAAAAGCGTGCCAATCTATCTGTATTTAAACTTTAGAAACAATAGTCAAAATGCTATTCTGTCTATATTAATATACTGTAGTACAGTTGTGTAAAAATCTTACCATAATAGTAGGTGTTCTTGCCTTCACTGCTTCAGTATTCTTAACATAATGGGATTCCCTGCTGTGGAAGCCCGACATTCAACCAATCTACCAAGACTACTGTTGCTTTAATGTACGTCGAATGTCACCCAAACACTCCTTGCATAGCATAGGCCATAAAGGTGAAGTTCAGGTCTACCATAATCAGAACTGATTACCCCAGTAAGAACAGCAGTCCAAGGAACCCAAGAGGTAATCTGTACATCCAGGAAGGCAAAGGACTAGGAGGATGGAGGAAGGGAGGGAGCAGATACTGCACCAGTGAAACCAAGGACTTCTACCATTATGTTAAGATTTTACACAACTCTACTATCTCCTTACATTTACTTCTGCAGTATTCTTAACATATGGGAGAGTGCCAAAGCTCATGAGGAAACTTAGGAGGGAGAAGGAGCAAAAGAGCCCCAAAAAAGCTATGAAGAATGGCATTAGCACAACCAGCCCTAGCTCTAGAGATACCATCCAATTTGTGCCTGGTAGAGGCATGCACAGAAGTCCAGGTAGCTGCTTCAAGAATAGAGTTAGTATCTAAGACCTTGAAAAAAGCCCCAGAAGCCACAGCATTAGTACAAGGAACCTTAACTGAAGAAGGAAGGTTCTTGCCATAAAAAGTGTAACAAAAGGAAATAGCTTTAGAAATCCAAGAAGAAATAGTTTGCTTGGATAGAGCAAGTCCCAAAGATCTAGGATGAAAAGAAGCAAATAAATGATCAGATTTTCTAAACAGCCTTAGTCTTATCCAAATAAACCCTGAGTTGAATTGCCTATGCATGTCCAAAGTAAGCAGCAACCTCTCACTGTCAGATTGCGGAGAGGGGAAAAAGTAGGCAGATTAATAGACTGATTCAGTGATAGCTCATTAACCACCTTAGGCATAAAAGAAGGAATAGTGCACAAGGACACCTTGTCCTCATGAAAGATCAAAAAAGGAGGACAAGCCATAAAGGCCTGCAAATCAGACACCCTTCTGCCAGAACTAAGAGCTAACAAAAGAACATTCTTCCAGAAGCAATGTTGCAAGGAATGAGTAAAAAACAAATGATACAAACCAAGAAAAACTGACATGGATAGGACCCTTGAAAAACTTTATTTTTAAGCGCTTTCATAAAATTACAAAGAACTTCATAATTTTATGAATGAATGCGCTTAACCAATAAAGTTTTTCAGGTTTTCTAATGTTGCAAGGAAGTCGAACCAGCAAGGTCAAAAGGAGCCTAAGTCAACTTTTCCAAAACAAAATTAAGATCCCAGGGAGGAGGATCAGGCTTCCTGGGAGGTCTAATATTAAGAACACCTTTAATAAATTGTTTCACCTGAAATCTAGTAGCTAAAGGAGGAGAAAAAGGCACACAAGCAGAGATAGATGATAAATAGACATTAATAGAAGAATAGGCCTAACCAGCCTTGAGCAACCCACACAAATATGAGAGAACCAGAGGAACATCCACAGTAAATGGGTCCAGGTTACAAGAGAGACAACAAATAGAAAACCTCTTCCATTTGGATAATTTGGATTTCCTAGTAGTAGGTTTTCTGGCCTCCTGCCGGACTTGTAACACATCCTCAGAAAAAAAGGTGTCTATGAGGAATCAAAATCCTATCACCCACAGGTGGGGATGGATGAGAGATCCCTTGTCTTGTGTGATTAGATCCACTCTGTAAGGTAGCTTGTGATGACTGTCCCTGGCTAGATGCAGCAGTAGAGGGAACCAGCTCTTTCGCATTTAAAAATAAGTCACCAACAAGATTTTTGGAGAATCCTGTTGAATTTTAAACAGGACTTTCGGAATGAGAGGAAGGGGAGGGAATGCATAAAGAAACATCCCCTTCCAAGAAAATGAGATGGTATCCACCTTCCATACCAGAGGACCTGGGACTCTGGCACAAAACAGAGAAAGTTGTCTGTTCAGATGGGAGGCAAAAAGATCCACTTGAGGAGTATCTCACTGGTGGATAATGTCCAGAAACACATCCCTGTGAAGCATCCATTCATGGGACTGAATTAAGGACCTGCACACTGTGTCTGCCACAGTGTCCTGATCAGAAGGGATATAAGCTGCCTGAAGAGTCACTTGATACTTGACAGCAAGATCCCATACCAGAAGTCTGGCAAAGAAGATAAGATCACATTCCTCCCTGTTTGTTAATATACCACATCACTGTGGTATTGTCTGTGAACACCCTGAGAGGCCCTGGAGAGAAGAGTATGGAAGACATGAAGATCCAGCAGAAGAGTTCTCATCTCTTTGACATTGATGTGCTTCTTCTGCCGATGAGGTAACCACACTCCCTGTACATTTAGCGGGTCAAATGTCTCCTCCCATCCTATGTCTGAAGTGTCTGTGAAAAATTCCTGAGAGGGAAGAGGGGGAATGAAAAGGGATCCCTGGATTCAGAGACAACTGCTGAATTCACCAGTGAAGTTACTGTCTGAGACAAGGAAGAAGAAAAACTATACAATCTAGAGGATGTGCATGTTGAAGCCACACTGACTTCAGAAACCACTGAAACTTTATCATGTGAAGTTTGGCCAGAGTGAGCATCAGAATGGTGGATGTCATGAAACCCAGATCTCTCAGAAACTCCCTGGCTGTAATGAAAACCAGAGTAAGAAGAGTGTGAAAGAAAGAAATGAGACTTAAGGCCTTTGGAGGAAACAGATGCAAGCATAGGCACTGTCCGAAACCTGCAACCCAGAAAAACAGAGTCAGGGAAGACTTCTTGAAATTTATAGTGAACCCTAGGCTCTGAAGAAGGGAAATGGCAAAATGAAGATTTTGTAAAAGGGTTTCTGAAGAGGATGGCTAAATCAGCAGGTCATCAAAGTAAGGAAAAATCTTGATCCCTTGAAGCCTGCAAAAAACAATCACAGGAGCAAGGCATTTGGTGAACACCTTAGGGCAGTTGAAAGGCCAAAGGGCAAAGCAGAGAACTGAAAATGCCAAGAAGCAACAGAGAAATGCAAAACCTTTCAGAAAACAGGATGGATCAGAATATGGAGATAAGAATTGTTGAGATTCAGAGATACCATATAGGCCTCAGGGAGCAAGAAAGGAAACAGAATCGGAATGGACAACATCTGAAAGGAAGGCGCTTGGATGAGAGAGGTCTAGAATAGGTCTCCAAGTACCCTCTTTTATGGGCACTAGAAACAGTCGTGAGTAGAACTCTTTCCCTCTTTGGGACACAGGCACCTCTTGAATAGTACCCTGAGTCAAGAGGTTTTAAAGAACCTCTGGGAAAAAATGGAAGTTGTTCCCAAGTAGTCTGAGGAATGCACATAAAAGGAGGACTGGATTTCCATACCATGAAGAATCCTTGATGAGTGATCAACAGAACCCAAGAATCCTGAGTGATCTGAAGCCAAACAGCAAGATAAAGAAAAAAGCAAAGAGAAAGAGGAATGCGGCTGGGAAGAGAAGGATAGTCATACAACACCTGCTTTGTCCAGAAAGGAAGGCTTCAGAATCCCTGAAAACTGAGTAGCCTTAGCAAGAGGAGCCCATTTGCCACTCTCCTTGCCTTTAGTAGAAGGGCAGGATTGCCTGGGAACAAAGGCAGGCTTAGCGGGGTAGTTTCTCAGAAATTTATGCACAGAAGAACAAATATATGTTTAAGCTCCTATTAGGCCTTACCCTTATCCTGAAGGGAGTTAAACAAACCAGCAGCTGCTTCCCCAAACAATAATTTAGAATCCAGAGGAGCATCCATCAATTTAGCTTTAATATCATCAGGTAGAAGTTGAAGCCCAAGCCAAATATACCTCCTCATCACCGAACCAAAAACAGCAGCCCAGAAGAGGCAGCTGCTGCATCCTAACTACATTTAATAGAATGATGAACAACTTGAGAGGAAGTCCCTAGGAAGGAAAGAACAGAAGTTTTTCCATCAGAGTCTGGAAAATCAGAAATAAGTTGACAGGCCTGAAAAAGAAGAGCCAACACATACCTAGACATAAGGGTCTGAAAATTAATCGCCCCAAAACCTAGGGTAGCAGAAGTGTAAACCTTCTTACATAGCCTTTCCATAGTTCTGCTGTCCTTGTCAGAAGGCAATAACTTGGGTGATAGAAATAATTGAGACAGCTTATCAGAGGCTACAGACAGTAGAGGAGTCAGCAGCAGGACATTTGTACAGAAAATAACAATCCTCAGGCACCCTATAAAACCTATCAGGCTTTATGGCAGCAGGCGGCAGAAAATCAGGTATATGAGAAGCATTGGAAAATGCAACCAGCAAAGTAGCCAAAACAGGAGGAATAGCTGCAGGTCTAGGAGATTCCAACTGCAGCAACTCATAGTACCTCTTATGGATATCAGAAACCTGAGCACAATCCCACTTAAAAATCCATCATCCTATTGAGTGTGTGCCCAAAGGAAATTTCCTCAAAAGGAATATCAGGACTAATAGATTCCTCCTCTTCTGACCAGTAGTCCAAAGCAGAAGGAATTTGAGCAGAATAAGTCAGGGATTCGTAATCAGAATCCAACTCATCCTCAGCAGAATCCTGTTCTCTTGGCCTTTTAATGGGAGTAGAAGACCAAGCAGGAGCAGGAATTGAAACCATGTGAAGAGGCTTTAAGGACATTAAAGCAGTAAATCACCCCTGAGTGAAGGCTTGCCACTCACTTTGTGTATCCCTAGGAGCAGAAGAAACATGTTTAATTTTTTCTTTCTTTTTATAAGGGAACTTCTCCTCCAAAAAACTGTGAAAGCTCAGACCCACTACAGCAGTTGAGAACCATAGTAGGAATATCCTCCCTAACTAAAATCTAAGGAACTCCCCTAGGCCCCTCAGAAAAAAGTCAACCATGGTTCCCCCTGAATGTCTGAGACAGATGCCTTCAAAACCCTTTTGGATGTGCTGCCAGCTGAATCCTCACTGGCCTCCAACACGGTCATGGCACAGAAATCCAACACAGCTGGGCGAGCCTCTGGGTTTGTAACTACCTCAGGAGAAGCACCTTGCAGAGACTGGACAATGGAAGATTCCAGTTGTACATTTTCACCTTCTTCTTCCCTAATAGCTGACCCTCAGGGTGATAGATTCTTTCCATTTTATCTTTAGCTAGAAGCTTAAGATGCTGGTTCTCAAGATACAAGTAAAGGGAAGAAAGTCTACTGTGAAGGGTTTTCAGGACAAATGCCTGACAAACTGAACAAGACGTATGGTCATGAGAACCACCTAGGCAAAAAAGACACTTATTGTGGTGTTTTTTATGGGGAATCTGTCTCCTACACTGGCATTTACCCTTCCTGAATGACATTACCCTCAAGGAGCACAAAAAAGCAAGAAAAAATAAAAACTCCAACAGGACACTTATCTGC
The DNA here is from genome assembly GCF_019279795.1 of Protopterus annectens. NCBI lineage: Eukaryota > Metazoa > Chordata > Ceratodontiformes > Protopteridae > Protopterus > Protopterus annectens. Next base: position 111,975,668 of record NC_056737.1, on the reverse strand, counting down.
AACTGCTAGAAGTCTGCAAACAGGTGTAGGTAGTCACTGTAGAATGAAAATATGTTCAGGTAAACAGACCGACAGTAAAAAGATGCATTCAGACTGGCGGCAAAGAAGTTCTGATTATGGTAGGCCTGAACATCACCTTTATGCCCTATGCTAAGCAAGGAGCATTTGGGTGACGTTCGGAATACCTTAAAGCAACAATAGTCTTTGGTAGACTGGCCAGGTCGGGCTTCCACAGCAGAGAATCCCATATGTTAAGAATACCGCAGTAGTGAATATAAGGGAATATTACAGTACACCCAATATTTTATTTCCCTTTGGTGATGTGTGCAGATTTATATAATTTTTAAAATAGCAAATATTATAAGGAAGGAGACCCAGCACATGCAGTGCAAGCTAGAAATGTACAATTATTGTAACTGAAAGACACAGAATGAAGATCAAGTGGAAAATCTATAACAACATCCGTGTATTTAATTATATGTGGCCTTTAGCAGTGAGCTGGGCACAAGAGATTCATCTGTGCTCTAAGGTACTTTTACATGTCAGACAAAAGTCATGATTTGAATAGTTATATACATAATATGACAGCTGGTACAAATGTCATGGCACCAAAATTAGAAAGATTAAAAGCATAAAAAATACCCAAACTAATTAAATGTCTAAATGCATCAAAGAGTGCATGTAGGAGAGACTGTGTTTCATGCTCCCTCAGGGTGGGAGGGTACACCCCAACACTAGTCAGCATTGATATATTCTATCCCTGAGGTCTCATTACCATACAAGAACAGGAATGCTCTGCTTTCCTGCAAAAAGAAGATAGTCCCTATTCCAATCATTGTACAGTGTCAGTGTTAGAACATTAAAATATCAAAGATAAGAGAGGCACAGTCATCCACATAGACTGGACATCTGCCAAAATGACATTTGTACCTCATGCCTATTTCTGAGGTGCAATAAACAATAAGTTTCTTAGTATTTACATTTCAAATGGTCAAAGATTGACTGAGAAGCTCAAAAAAGGCCATCAATGAGCCAGTGCCCCATCTGTACTTTCCTTAACTTAAAATAACCAAAGAAGGTATTTAATTTGGTTTAAAATCCTTAAGGGTACATGAGTACATGAGTAAAATTAGTAATATATTCCATATTCTGAGTGAAATGTCTGCAATAGTCTGCAATCAATAACAAACTACAGATTGTTACATGAATCGAAAAGATAATGTCACTGTCTTATATCCATCGTAAATGCCATTTTTATGGTACCTAAACATTTTCATAAGGTCACTTGCAATAATTTAATAGCATTCTGAATAAAAGTTCAGCCAAATCAGTCTGTTCATTATCAAGGCCTACTATACCCTTAAATAATCTAGTGTATATACCCTCTGAATATGAATATGTTCATTCATTTAGATTTTCTATTCAAGGATGGCAAAGAAAGAATAATGTTCAGTTAAAGGGTATACAGGAATCATGTGTAAAGTCAACAAGCAATATATTAAGATTCTGGAGAAGATTGATCACTTAAGGGTTTTAATAATGAAATATGCATTTCTACAAATATTTTGTGTCTGAGTTTTGAAAATGAATGTATTGTCAATAAACACACTTTAGTCTTTGTACTGTTTAACAAGTAGAATGGTTTCATTGTTTAATGATTATGGGTACTTATTTTCACTTCCAAAATCCATTATAACACATTTCAGAACAGTAAATTCTGAATTATAATTTTGGATACAACAGGTTGTCTAACTGGAATTATATTAGTTTTCAATTGTTTTAATCAAACTCAAAGTCTAGAAAACCCTTCAAAGAGTTTGTCACCCAAAAGTACAAAGTTAAACACCCTTGTCCCAACAAATCATCTAAACTGTTTTAAGGCAGGTAAAGAATCCACTTTTTAATTACATTTGATACTAAATTCTACCATAAGCCTTGCCTACAATGGAAGTATTTTGAAGATATTCTGGTTTACCCTATTTTGACATCCACAAACATATTGTTCCTTGTCTCCAAATTATGACTTAATACATTAACACCAACATGAGCCCATGCCTTTAAAAATAAGGATTACATCTTCCTCAGACTGACTTGTAGTTAATGGTAAACAATGGAAGTCTCCCCAAAATCCTCATCCAGTACTTTAAAACCATGATTTGTTTGGTACAGTGTCATTGAATTCTTTCCATTCTAATTGTATGTGAATAGGTATATCTGCAGATTAAGTGCTTCATTTTCTATAATATGTCTGATTGCTGATTAATATATACAAAGAAAAACCTTTTCACTCTACTGCGAAGAGTGCAAATGATATATCTGATCTCATAGGAACACCTTCTGGTTATATGAGAATTTGTAGTCTAAAATACCGGCATAGAATACATGAACAAACTGAATAATGCAGGGGCCTAGAACAGATGTCTATGACGTCTCCATAATAACATGTGTCTTAGTGAAGAACCACTAGACAGTTGTAATACTGATGGGCTTACAAAAACACAGTTAACATTCCATCTCACAATACATGGCTTTACATTATAGACCATCAGTTGTTCTATTATCTGACCATGGAGAATGCTTACATAGGTATAAATATATTGTATTTATTCAGTTACCCTTTTCCATATATGATATCAGTGTAAAAGTCCAACAAAGTAGAACATGATTTTCCTTTAATATGTTGCTGTGCCTCAAATGACTCTACTAGTCTTTCAGGCAAAGCACTTTTTCAAATACTTTTCCAATGACTGTGATTAAACTAAGTTGATGGAAATTACCAAGGTTTGTTTTCTCTCTGCTCTTTAATATGGGTATTGCAACATTCTGTCACCAAATATCATATACAAAACCATAAATTAATGTTACCTGACAAAGACTGGCTAGAAAGGGCACCAGACCACAACTAAAACATTTTATAAATATATCCCTCAAACTAACTTGTAGTTAATAAAATAAAAATAACTTGTAGTTAATAAAATAAAAAGTTAATAAAATATACAATGCTGATGTCTACTTAATCAAACTAATGTGTCAGACTTGTACTTAAAAACTCATGTATGTTAAAAATGTCTTGTAACTACTCTATAATTTGGTTTCTGTATGTACATGGGGCTTTCTCCCCAGGCCTCTGCTAAAAATGGGCTCTTGCTCAGTCTGGGTTCTGATGAAGTCCACTTTTTGTGGATGAAAGCACTTAACAAGGATGTCATTGAATGTTTTTTGATACATATATTAAAGTTTACAGTTTGCTCCAGTCCGTGCATTGGCTTTATTATTGGAATTGTTCCTATATGTCTTCAGTGTTCCAGCAATCTTCTGGTGTGTTTTTTAGGTCTAAGTATATTGTATTTATTCACTTACCCTTTTCCATATATGATATCAGTGTAAAAGTCCAGCAAAGTAGAACACGATTATCCTTTAATATGTTGCTGTGCCTCAAATGACTCTACTAGTCTTTCAGGAAAAGTACTTTTTCAAATACTTTTCCAATGACTGTGATTAAACTAAAGTTGATGGAAATTACTAAGGTTTGTTTTCTCTCTGCTCTTTTATATGGGTACTGCAACACTCTGTCACCAAATTTCATATACAAAACCAGAAATTAATGCTACCTGACAAAGACTGGCTAGAAAGGGCACCAGACCACAACTAAAACATTTTATAAATATATCCCTCAAACTAACTTGTAGTTAATAAAATACAACAAAAATAGAACGCTTTATCCTCAGTGTCATGAAACGCCAAACTCCAATAAAGTGAGCCACAACGTGAATAAATAAAATCTCCTCAAAAACTTGTAATATAATGAAGATTTATTGTAAAAATGTTCCAACTGGTTAAGCACTTTCACTCGCATCAAAGCAAGCTTCATCAGAACAATGTACATAAAACTGTTGGCGTTTAAATAAACTTGTTGGCGCCAAAAGTGCTAAATTTAAAAGAACAAGCACCTAACTAAAAACCTTCCTACTAAACCTTACTACAAAAACCTATTAACCATTGCAGAACTATATCATGCATAGTAAGTCTTATAATCATAAAACATGTAGGTAAATTTAAATATTGTAAGTGTAACATAACTTGTTCACTGTATTAAAATTACTTAATAAAGCTTTTTAATGCATCCCTATGCAAAATAAAATAACTAAGTTATTTGACAATAAAACATGTCAATAATATACTAATCAACCTATACTCAAAAAAGGCTTGCATGATATCTTCTTCGTTTATGGCAGGCCATGCCTACTCGACCTGGTGGACTTCTTCAAGAAGGTCACGAAAGTAATGGATGAGGGCAAAATGGTGCAAACTGCCTACACTGACCTGGCCAAGGCATTTGACACAATACCCTACTCACGTATTGTAGATAAACTCACAAAACTAGGTATAAATTCCTACATTACCTGCTGGATAACCAGCTGGCTCACAGATAGGACCCAAGAAGTTAGGATAGGAGAGTATACCTTCACAATAAAGCCAGTCACTAGTAGAGTCCTTCAAGGTTCTGTACTTGATCCAGTCCTTTTTGGCATCTATTCTGAAGTCAAGATCACTATAAAAGGCATGTGGCTGACCAAGTTTGCAGATGATTGCAAGCTAAGTGCAGTCATAGAATCCCTCAAGACACTAATACTCTCCAAGAAAGACTGTCACAGACAAATAACTGATGCCAGAGTCACAGCCTAAAACTCAATGCCAAGAAATACATAATAGCATCATTTGGAAAGCGAGCTAAACCTGGAAACTACTACATTTGAAACATTCCCTTAAGAGTAGACTTAGTAGTCATGGATTTGAGAAGGCAAGCAGACAGTAACCTGGACCTTGATCATCATTTATTTATGGTAGCAATGGAATCATTCTATATTGCACAACTTATAAACAAAGGTATGTTTCCTCTAACGACTAAGGAAGTCATTGTTCAATTGTGCTCTTACCTCATCAGACCAATCATTGAGTACATCACCCCCTTTGGTACATACCTGACCAGCCACATGAGCAACTGAAATGTCTGCAGACATTCCTCAGAAAAAGAATACACAGTGTAAATAACATGTTCTAGGTGGATCATCTCTAGGTGTTGTCTCTGTACTCTATCTCCTACAGACTGCTGAGGTGATCTATGCCTGGCCTATAAAGCATCATCTGAAACTATTCTTGTGGGCCTGTTGCACATCCACAAAACAAATAGCATAAGAGTTACTCAATTTAGGGATCTAAACCTCTTCTGCGACATAAATAGGATATGTTGAACAGATAGGTATGTCTGTGACACTACCTCTGCTCTGGAATAGGCTTCCCATCTATATGAAGAAGAGTTCTTCCATAACCCAATTCATGTGTAACTTGGACCATTTGATTAGGAACTGAAAATCCCCCCTTTGCCTGCACTTGTCTCGATAGAGAGCAGCAGTCTGTAAATGCTCAACCACGCAAGTTCTACTTATATGTACCCCTTAAATAACCTTAGGATACCAAAACTTGTCAGATATATTTGGGAGAGATGGTTAGGCTTAAAAAGGCCCCTGTGGTCACCTATAAACCTATGAAACTGATAAATCACAATTGTGAAATATAATAATACCACTCAATTAATTTTTATAGAAAGCCTCATCTGCTGTATGGTGCTAATATCTCTCTCCACCCTTCATCCTATCATATTGGTATAGCCAGTTACCAATGCAATTCAACATACAGTATTGACAAATACTTATTCTTTCTTCAACTGGATTGCTGGTAAGGATCTTGGACTGAAGTTTTAATGAATGCAAAGTATGAAGTGGACATTTACATAGTTATGTAGACTATGGTAGTCATTTAATAAACCAAACATTGCTCTAGTCAGATTCTCCAGGGTTCCATGCCACCTGTGCAGTCTTTTTGATATGCCATAATTCAAACAGAGGTCTTAAGAGCTCAAAACTGTTATAAGCCCTGTTTTCAGTTTGTTTGGGACATCATTTCACGTCTATATCAAATCACTTTGCTGATTATGTTTTTTTTGATCAGTCTGGAATGTGCCTTCAAGAAATCAAAAAAGAAAAACTTCTTGTAGCATGAAATGAATAACTATGTCACATGCACAAAATCCACTAGGATTTATTAACAGACTAATTAAATCACACTAAATACATTTACCTACTATAATGAGAATGTATGACTTATTCAATGATTGGCTTTATTAGTGTGTTTATATGAGGCATTACAATGTTATTTCTTACTGATAATATAAATGTGCACTCTTATACAAGTATAAAGCTGTCACTCCATCCTGCCCACATAAAATTGTGAATGGGAATGAGTAGCTACAAAAATATAGCTTTGTGATGCTTTGTATAAGCACACTAGTAAAGCAGACTATGTGGTAAGTAATATGTCTACAGTTACAACATTTCCTAAAAAGGAATGAATGTGCTAGGAACTATTATAATGAACTGTGTACAGAGAAATTAAATGTGAGGTTAGATATAATAATGATAAATATAATTCAAGTAATGTCATATGTTTTAAAGCTTTATTTGTAGAGACAAAAAGCTGGCACCATTAAAAATAAAATATTTTAAAGAATTCATCTTTAAATTTTATAAGTTTTTTTTTTTTATTCAATAAGTTACAAAATACAACATTGGTTGCTTGCTACCATATTACTGGCGCTTTATAATTAATTCATTGGTTACATGTTGTGAAGCCAAATGCATTTAAAAAAATATTTCAAATGTTTGCATATTGTCAATGCCTGAACCAGGGTGAGGCTGTATTTAAAACAGTTTAAAAGTGTACAGTTTTCACTTTTATTTTTATTTGTTCCTAGCTATTCATATAATAATTTTGTTTACAGTTGGTTTAATTACTCTTTTAATAAGTGGTCAATGAACTAATGTATCTCACAAATGGTCATTTTGTGTCTCTAGAAGATGTTCTTACATTCACTGTTGCAGTATTCATAACCTTCAGGATTCCCTGCTATGGAAGCCTGACTTCCTGTTATATGTAAAAAGGTACGCCTGAATGTCACTCAAATGCTCCTTGTGTACCATAGGGCATAAAGGTGACATTCAGGCTTACCATAAACAGAACTTGTTTGCCTCCAGTCCAAAAGCATTTTTTCCATTGTTGGTCTGCTTATCTGTGTCCATCTTGTCAGTTGAAAGCATTTTCATTCTCCAGTGATTACCTACACCTGTTTGCTGTACAGATAAGTGCCCAGTTCTTTTTTTTTTTTTTGAGCTCCTTGGGGTTAATGTCATCCAGGAAGGGTAAATGCCAGTGTGGGAGACAGATTCCCCATAAAGACCACAATGATAAGTGCCTTTTTTGTCTAGGAGTGTCTCATGACTATATGACTTGTTCTATTTTCCAGGCATTCATTCTGAAAACCCTTCACAGTAGACTTTCTTCCCTTTCCTTGTATCTTGAGAACCAGTGTCTTAAGCTTCTTGCTAAAGATAAAAATGGATGGAATATGCCCCGAGGGTCAGTCATTAGGGAAGAAGAAGGTGAAAAAGGTGCAGCCGGAATCTTCTACCTGTCCAGGCTCATCAGGCTGTGTTGACGGATTCCTCTACTGAGGCTGTGTTGGAGGCCAGTGAGTTTCTGACTGGCACTGTGTCCGATGAGGCTTTCCAGGGGGTCTGTCTTGGATGATCAGGGGAAACCATGGTTGATTTTTTCTGAAGGGCTTAGGGGAGTTTCTCATATTTTAGGTGGGGAAGAAGTTCCTACTACAGTTCTCTACTGCCATCCTGGGTCTCAGCTTTCCCAGTTTTTTTTGGAGGGGACATTCCCTTAAAAATGAAACAAAAGCTTAAATATGTTTATTCTACTCCTAGAGATTATCAGTGTAAATGGCAGGCTTTCCCTCAGGGGACATTTTCTGCTTTAATGTTTTAAAGTCTCCTCAAGGGGTTTCAGTTCCTGCTCCTCCTTGATCCTCTACTCCCTTTAAAAGGCCTAGGGAACAGGATCCTTCTGAGAATGATTTGGATTCTAATGATGAATCCCTGACTTATTCTACTCAAATTCCTTCTCCTTTGGACTATGGGCCAGAAGAGAGGAGGATGAATCTATTTGTCCTGATGCTAATTTTGAGGAAAGTTCCTTTGGGGACACACTCTCTAGGGTGATGGATTTTTTTAAGTGGGATTGTGCTCAGGTCCCTGATATCCATAAGAGATACTATGAGTTGCTGCAGTTGAAATCTCCTAAACCTGTGGCTATTTCTCCTGTTTTGACTGCTTTCCTAGATGCTTTTTCCAATGCTTCTCATGTGCCTGATTCTCTGCCCCTTGCTCCCAAGGAGCCTGATAGGTCTTATAGGGTGACTGAGGATTGTTTCTTTTTGCATAAGTGTCCTGCTGATGATCCTTCTGTGGTCTATGTAGCGTCTGATAAGCCATCTCAATTGCTTCCATTGATGAAGTTATTACCTTCTGGCAAAGATAGCAGAGCTATGGAATGGCTAGGGAAGAAGGTTTACACTTCTGCTACCTTAGGTTTTGGGACTATTAATTATCAAACCCATATGTCTAGGTATGTGTTGGCTCTTCTTTCTCAGGCTTGTCAACTTATTTCTGATTTTACTGAGTCTGAGGGCAAAACTTCTGTTCCTTCCTTACTAAGGACTTCCTCTCAAGTTGTTCATCATTCTATTAAATGTAGTTATGATATGGTGGATGCTTCTTCTAGGGCAGGTGTTTTTGGTTCAGTTACAAGGAGATATTCTTGGCTTAGGCTCCAGCCTCTACCTGATTATATTAAAGCTAAGTTGATAGATACTCCCATGGATTCTCAACTTTTGTTTGGGGATATCTGCTGCTGGTTTGTTTAAATCTCTTTGGGCTAAGGGTAAGGCTTTACAGGAGCTTAAACATGTTTTTTGTTTCTCCTGTGTCTAAATTTCAGAGGAATTATCCTGCTAAGACTGCCTGTGTTCGTAGGCATTTCTGCCCTTCTACTAGAGACAAGAAGAGTGGCAAGCAGGCTCCTCCTGCTAAGGCTACTCAGTTTTCAGGGTTTCTGAAGCCTTCCTTGAAAGACAACCAGTTGCTGTACGACTGACTATGCCTCTCCTCCTAGTCATATCCCCCTTTCTCTTCACCTTTCTTTATCTCTTCCTGTTTGGCTTCAGATCACTCAAGATTCCTAGTTTCTGTTGATCTTTTGTCAGGGGTACTTCATGGTGTTGAAATCCCACCCTTCCTTTATGGGCATTCCTCAATGTCCTCAGGAACAGCTTCCCTTTTTCCCAGAGGTTCTTCAAACTCTCTTGACTCAGGATACTATTCAAGAGGTGTCTGTGTCCCAAAGAGGGAATGGGTTCTACTCCAGGCGGTTTCTAGTGCCAAGAAAAGAAGGCACTTGGAGACCTATTCTAGACCTCTCTCATCCAAACACTTTTTTTAAAAGTGTCTGTGACAACTGTGCCCTGGCCCAGCAATCAAGGAGCCTCAATCCTCACCACTAACACCATGGAGGTCGTCTCATAAAAGAGAAAAGGATAACTAATACACACAATAAAGTACAATTTCCCTTAAGTGCACACAGAGATCACAGTCAGTCTGGGGCTGGTTGCTCCCTTGCTCACTCGGTCCCCAATAAGACTCCCCACTGGCACAGCTATAGGGTCCAGGTCTCAGCCTAACTGGGCAAGCTAAAACCTCCAGTAGCCTCTCTGTCCAACCAGTGCTTTGTGCCCCTGCCAAGTAGCTGACACAACACACACACTCACACACACACTTTGAGATAAGTATTTATACAACTTCACAGACACTCCCGGGAAAGGCTGACACAGATTCCCCAACTGTGCCCCTTTACCCAGACTATATGGTAGTAATTACTGCCACCACCCAGTTAATAATATCAGCTACTAAAAGGCCCTTAAAATGGTGTCCAATTATTACTGTGCAATATTAATATCCAATGGTAGTATGACTAACAGTCAAGGCTTACTTTAGAGTGGCCTATTACAATAACCTCTATAAATATGCAATGCATTCTAGAGCTTATCTCTACACAAATCAGCCACAGGTAGAAGGTTTAAAAAATATTTAATAATAAATAATTAAAACACAAGACAAAACGACTACACCACAGAGATATCTAAGAGTTCACAGATCACACAGAAACTTAAAATAATACAGTAGGACAGGTCTGATTTCAAAGAAAAATACCTAATTAATCTTTACTAGCTTTAACTATTCCTACAAGACATCACAGTGCTAAAACGTACATGTGAGCACAAGGCAGAGTGCAGATAAGTTGAATGTCGAAAGTCAAAATGCTTTCTATCTCTCTCTGAGACACAGTTTATAAAACATCACTAACAAACATGTCTCTGGGCCATCCCTAGATTACATCATTTTTGACACAAGTTTTCCCAGTGTTCATATTCCATCATTTTGACACCTGCTCTGAGTTCCCAGGGTAATAGAAACTCCATTTACATTATTTAGCAAGCTAACACCTGCACAGGAGAATACAACAATAAACGACATTTCACATATACACTCTAGCTGAAATCAAAGCAATAAAGCACCTTCCACGTGTATACTCTAACAATTATTTCTTAAGTTAAGACAATAGGAAGAATGTGTTCAGCTTGCCGCTATGGCACCATTTTTTTAGATAATTGTACTTTCAAAGACATTTGAAATGCCTGGCTTGGTTTTTCCCCTTACAGCAGATGGCAACGTTGTAACAATCTTGAAGTTCACATTTTACAGGGTTTTTCTTTCATTTAAAAACACAAGCCTGTATTTTGCATTTATTTATACAGTTGATAGAATTATATATCAAATTCGATTTGACTAGGCTGGCAGCCTTCACTCATCTCTCCCCAATCGTCACAGTGTCGCTCATCCAATCAGGATAAAATAGACAAGCCTTCGTGGGTTCTGTTCAAGCAGCTTTATTGTGTACAAAGACATCAGTATTGAGGCTTAATAACTTTAACTTAGATAAACTTATAAACAAACTAGCTGTTACACTCATATATGCTCATTCTCTGGCTGCACTCTCAAAATGGCACTGAGGATAGCACATGCTTGCTATTTATATGCTAGTTCAGTCCTTGGAAATGCTTCTTAAAGGTACAACACAGCTCTCTAGTCTACATCCTCCCTCTATGAGAAATAGGTCATGCAATATTGACAACATTAAATGGCATGCAATTGATACAGATGATTCTTTGTAATGCAATTATACAGAACTAGAAACATATATACAACCACATCCAGATTACTGTGTATTTAACACTAGGTCTGGAAATACAACCAAATCTGGAAAATACAACTCAAATCGTGTGACTTAGAAATTAGAGTTTTAGCAACTGGGATTATCTCTACTGAATGTTCAACCTTAGGGACATCAGGAACATTACCAGGAATGGAAGTAGGAGTTAAGACACGTTCTGAAACAGGAATATTGTCTGGATTGCTCTGAGATCTATAGTCTGTATCACAGGAGCAATGAGTCTATATTGATTTGTCGAAGTTTAAACCTTCAAAACTGATATGGTCAGTACCATATCATTGAAGTTTTGAAACATCAAATGTTTTAATGGAAATCTCCGTAAGGGAAGATTTCCCTTTCCTGCACTGTAGTGCGATCTCGAAGTTGATATATTTAAGTAGCAGGGGGTGTGGGGTTATTTTTTTATTGCTTGGTTTTTTTTTTACATATTTGAAGTATTAAAACATCGATGATATGGTCTCGACCATATCAGATTCAATGTTTTAAGACTTCGATTATGTGATATAGATGCTGAACAATGCTGTGATAATGGTTCTGATACAGGAAGTAGATGTCTGTAATTTTTCCTGTACTCCACACCCTTTAATTTCACAAAATAGAATCTCAGCTCTGCACATACACTTGTTACTTGACTAATCCCGTCAAAACCTTTCGCCATTTGTATCCTCACTGTCTCTCCTTCTTTTAATGGATGAAGAAATCTGCTCGATTTATCATAACTGGACTTTCGGAAAGAACACTTTCTGAATAATTAGGCTCTAATTGTTCTGCTGTTCTTAGCTTTAGGCCTCAACAAACTAGAACTGATAGGCAATGTTGTTCTGATTTGCCTAGATCAGGGGTCTGCAACCTGCAGCTCTGGAGCCGCATGTGACTCTTACACACGTCTGCAGTAGCTCTGTGTAGCTTTTTGAAAAATAATGGCCACTGTACCACACAACACACACACACACAAACACACGTGCACACGCACACACACACACACACACACACACACACACACACACACACACACACACACACACACACACACACACACACACACACACACTGAGAGTGATTGAGCAATCCCCTGGCAGTAGTAGCATCTCCTGAAGTGTTTCCATACCTCTTATACCTCTCAAAGTCTTACCACAAGAAATCTGGACAGAGCCACAAATAAAGGGGAACAAAGGAACAAAAACAGAGATTGACTTTAAACATTGCTCTTATAAACTTAGAAACTTACTAGAATAACTTGATTTCTGTTAACATGCATTTTACACATACACACACACACACACACACACACACACACACACACACACACACACACACACACACACACACACACACACACACACACACACACACACACACACACACACACAGTTACCTCTCAACTGTGCAGATTTTCGCAGAATATCCTGACTTTTGCCTCAAATTTTTGGTTTGTTTCTCATAAAATTGTGGCTTTCTGGACAACCACGGACGACTGAAGTTAGAAAAATTAGAGAGACATTTGAGTTTCAGACTTCATACTTTCAGACTTCAGAAAATCCATGTTAATGCAAAATCTGTTATTCTGTCAATTTTCTAAGTTTGTAAGAGCAATATTTAAAATGTGTCCCTATTTTTGGGCCTTTGTGCCCCACTATTTATGGCTTTGTGCAGATTTCTTGTTCTAAGAGGTCGAGAAATATGACACACACACACACACACACACACACACACACACACACACACACACACACACTTAGAGCGATCGAGCAATCTCAACAAAGGAACAAAATGGGGAATAATTTTAAATACCACTCTTATAAACTTAGTTCTTTTATATTTAGTACAATAACTATATATAAAACTTTATACGCTGTGTTATCTTCATTTTTAGGGCCAAATAGATTTTGAGGCTCCCGATAAATTTTATTTGGTGGGGGAGGGGCCAAAATGGCTCTTTTGATAGTGAAGGTTGCAGACTTCTGTATCCTATATAACTACTAAGTCATTATTTCATCTTGTAAATATCACTTTTACTCTCTTATTGTAGCATTATTTTGTGTCTATCTTTAACATGTATTAATACTTTGTTTGTTTGGAGCTTTTCTCCTCGGGCCTCTACTGAAAACGGATATGTATCCAGCTAGACTAGCCCGGTTAACAAATGTAAAATAATAATAAATAATAAATAGATAGAAGTCTCTGAGTAGGCGAGCCAAGTATGTCATCACGGAGTATGTTTCTGAGACTGAGTAAATTCAAAAAGACATTGGTATTATTGCTCTTTGACTTTCCAGCAATTGCTTTGCACTGTGTACTGCATGTTCAGCTAGTCTATTTAACTGTGGGTATTCTGGACTACTAGAAACATGTACAACGTCCCATTCTTTTGCAAATTTCTGAAACAACTGACTGGTAAATTGGGTACCATTGTCAGAAATAACTTTGTGTGGACTACCATGGACTGAGAAATGAGGTCTCAACTTGTTGATAACAGTAGTGGATGTTAGATTAGATAGTAAATCAATCTCAAACAAGTTTGAATAAGAGTCTACCAATACTAAGTAATGCTCGAATATATCAGTTGCTAGTGTTGACCAAGGTAGTTCAGGAACTTGACTTAGCTGAAGTGGTTCTTTGCAAATGCAGTTTAGTACTATTGTATACTGAACAAGAAGAAAGTACTTTATCAATGTCGTTTACTAGAGAAGACCAAAATACTATGCCTCTTGCCCTTCTTTCGGTAAATTTGGAATCTGGGTGACAACAGTAAAAAATCTGGATATATTCATGTTGTAAGGAAACAGGAACAACAATTTTAGGACCTTTGAAAATAATGCCATCTTCCATCAACATCTCATCTCTGTAATGAAAATAAGTTTGCACTTCAGATGGTACACTAGATTACTTTGACGGACATCCAACATTAATGTAGTGATTGAGCTTTTGCAAAACTGGATCAGTCTTTGTGTGATCTCTCAGCTCATCAAGTCTTGTGGTAGAAAAATTACACACTTCCATGAGATCAAAGTCAAAATTTTCTGCATGAAGCTGTTCCGTTGTATTCCTGGGTGATCTGGATAAGGTATCAGCTAGATAAAGAAGTCTGCCTTTTGTATAGACCATTTTTAAGTTGTACTTTTGCAATTTGAGTATCATTCTTTGTAATCTGGAGCTGGAGCAGAATGCATAGGCATCTTTAAAATAGTGATTAGATGTTGCTGATCAGTTTCAATCTGAATAGCTTGACCATAGATACAATCATGAAACTTTGAACATGCAAATACTATTGCCAAAAGTTCTTTCTCAGTTTGAGCATATTGCATTTCAGTTTGGGTAAGAGTTCTAGATGCATAGGCTACAGGTCTGCCTTCTTGAAAACTAACTGCACCAAGACCAAATTTTGAAGCATCACAGGAAAAGGTTGCTGGTTTATTGACATCATAGTACCTTAATGTAGGTGGGGTGGCAATTTTCCGCTTAAGGTCTTCAAATGCTCTCTGGTGCTGTTCCAACCAAAACCATATAACATCTTTGGGCATCAGCTCTCTCAAAGGTGCTGTCAACTCACTCTAGAAGCAGGAAATAGCTCTGTATATCAGCCAGTGTGTGTTTACATTGGATTCCTCTGCCACGACCCCACCAGAGGCCAGCATGGATCTGTCATTTCACACGTCATCTGAGGCTTTGCAGACATCTACTTCAGATGTCAAGGGGGAACCATAATTGGTTATCTCAGAGAGTCATAGATATTGGTCCACAGATATTGGTCAAGGAGAAATTTCTGATTTCTCTTCTCAATTCTTGCCAAGGGTCGGAACCTCCGTTATTTATTAGGGCTGATATTCCCCTCTAAGAAAAGACAAAAACTGAAAGATGTTTCCATCTGTCCTATGGATCCTCAAAGGGAATGTTGGAGTTTACTCAAGGCTTGTTCTCTGCCTTAATGGCCCTAAATCCTCCTCAAGATGTTTCAGTACCCACTCCTCCTTGGACTACCCCTTCCAAATGTTTTAAGAAACCAGATTCCTCAGATGAGGATTCCCTGTCTGGTGAGGGGTCTTTGTCCTATTCTTCACAGATGCCTTCACCTTTTGGCTTATGGTTCTGATGATGAGGAGTCTGTTAAGCCTGAGTCTGCTTTCGAGGAATTGTTCTTTGGTGCCATATTTGCTAGGATAATGGAATTCATTAATGGGATTTTTCTCAAGTGTCGGATATTCAGAGAAGATAATTATGAGTTGTTTCAGGTAGATACCCCTAAACCATCATCAGTTCCTCCTTTGTTGGCCTTGTTAGATACTTTCATTGCTGCTTCCAAGTCCCCTGATTCTCAGCCTCCTGCTCTTAAGAAACATGATAGGTTCTATAAGGTTCCTGTGGATTGTCTTTTTTTATTTAAATGTCTTTCTGCTGATCCTGCTGTGGTGTCAATCCCTCCTGACAAACCTTCCAAACTTTTGCTTTCTGATAATGATAGCAGGCCAATGGAGAGGATGGCCAACAAAACGCTTACACTGTTTCTACTTTGGCCTTTATGGCTATTACTTACCAGACTCACATGACCAGGTATGCTTTGGCCTTGATTGCTCAGGCTTGTGAGGTTGTTTTTGCCCTCCCTTATTCTGATGGCAAATCTCTGCCTTATCATTTTTAGGTTCCGCTTCTCAAGTGGCTTGCCACTCTATTAAATGTAGCTATGATGCTGATGAAGTCTGTTCTAGAGCTGCAGCTTTTGGCTCCATCATGAGGATTTATTATTGGCTTCATTTCCAGTCTCTTTCTGAGGACATTAAGGCCAAGTTGTTGGATGTTCCTTTGGATAATACTTATCTTTCTGGGCCTGCTGCTGCTGACTTGTTTAAGTCTCTTCAAGAGAAAGGCACATCTTGCAAGACCTTAAACATATATTTTTTTCTCTCCTATCCATAAGTTTCACATGAATTATCTTTCTGGATCTAATTTTGTTCGCAGGCACCAGGACTCTAAGGGGAGGAAGGGTGGGAGGCAGGCCCCCCTCTGCTAAGGCTTCTCAAATTTCTGTGGCCCAGAATCCTCATTTATCTGATAAGCCTGCTTCTCTTTGATAATTTGCACCCTGCCCCACCTTTAGACCAGGTTCCTTTGTTCCTGCAACTTTTCCTTTGTCTTTTAAATTGGTGTCTCATCATTTTAGTCTCTTGGGTTCTTTCTATCATCCATCAGGGTTACTTTATGGTATGGAAATCTCTCCCTCCTTTTTCTGGTATTCCTCCACCTCCTCTAGAGCAACTTCTTCATTTCCAGGAGGTTCTAGCTCGTATAAGTAATCTCATAGGTAAACACAAACTAAAGCACTACATCCTCTTATACTCCTTCAAAACACTTGCTCCCTATTGGTTCTTTCCGATCAGTCAGTAAGTAATTCCCTATATTATTCAGGCATGTCCAAAGTTCAGTTTCGAGTTTACTCTCCAGTCCAACTGGTGAATCTGGGAATCTTGAGGCAATGTTACAACTGCCTTATGTATACAGACCACCCTCTCCTCTTCCCAACAAGCTCAAATATATGTGAGAGATGCAATTATATAGCCAAACTGGAGGCTAAGCTCTCTCAACCCAGTACTGGCACAGCCTGTCAGGAGGAGAAGGTAACCACACACACCACAAATCCAGTCTCACATAGACCTATCGCATCAGCAAACCAAACACATAAACACACAAAAACATACTCAGAGGCTCTAACTAAAAATCTGCCTAAGCAGCAGAGACCTCCAAAGCAGACATCCAAGCAACACCTACCATGAAACAATATCCACGTAGCACATAGCTCACAAAGTCAGTGTGCCACACAGTCACAGCCCTTAATGCTAAACAACACACCTAATACACTGGTAATAGGTGACTCTATTGTCAGACACACTGACGTCCCACTCACCAGACTGAACAAGGAGAAGGTCACTGTAAGCTGCCTGTTGGGTGCCAGGATCCGCCACATAACACAAGCACTCAGGTCACTCCAAAGCAAGTACAAGTATGACTCCGTCATTGTCCATGCTGGTGTGAATGACCTGAGATGTATCTCCCTGGACTACATGAAAAAAGACGTAGAGGAGCTCTTTGATCATGTAACCCAGGCCGGTATGACCCTGACCTTGAGTAGCATCTTACCCTCACCAAGAATGATGCCACAGTATAAAGATAAAATGATCAATTTTAACAATTGGCTAAAGTATTGGTGTCATTCAAAGGGGATCCAGTGTCTGTCAGCCTGGGATGACATGCTCGACAAGCCACGTTGCTTCGCTAGGGGTGTCTTGCACCTGTCACCCCCTGGGTTTTTGAATACTGGCTAAGGCTCTTGCCTCCCCCATAGTGCCTTTTTTAGGCAAGGCCCAAAAGACAAACCCACCCCCATAGACAACACAAAGGAAAAAAAACTAAGGGTAATGCTGCTCAATGCCAGAAGTCTAAACCTCAAGATGCACGCACTCTAGACTCTCCTCAGTATGGAGAATATCAATATCTGTGCAGTAACAGAAACCTGGTTCAAGGCTCCAGAGAGCACCCCAGCACTACCAGGCTATACTTCATACCATGCTTTCTGGTCCCAAAACTCGGACCAAACCACAAAAGGAGGGGGAGTATCCATATTTATCAAAGATACCCACACCTCTAAGCTAGTGGCACTGCACGAAGCTTCGGAGACCATCCATGTGCAACTAACAGTGGGCAAAACTGCCTTTCAGTTTTTAGCCTGCTACAGACCACCCTCCTAAACACAGGAACCTCACTCGGCTTTCCTGAGAACACTGGAGAATATGAAGGTCTCTCCAAACACTATTATATTGGGTGACTTCAACTACCCAAACATCGATTGGGAAAACTACTCAAGCCCAAGCACCCTCGCCAACGGTTCCTAGAATTTATAAACTCAAATGCTATGGAACAACTGGTCACCACTCCCACAAGAGGAGAAAACATACTGGATATGATCATCACTAACATGGAGTCTCTATGTTCCACACCAGAGGTATACCCCTCATTGGTAAGATCAGACCATAAACAAATCTCACTGGACATCCATATTCCGTCCCCACCCCTAGCCAAGGAAACCACCGTGAAGAACTTCTCAAAAGCAAACTTCACACTTCTCAAAACTGAGGTGGAATCCTTCAAAGCTCCTGGGCCAGTGGACAATACGGCCCAAAATGCAGAATCCTTTACAAAAGCATTCTATGGACACCTACAGGAATGCATGGAGCATGCTATCCCAAATAAAACCAAGACTCACTCCTCCAAAGGCAGGAGACCTGATGGTGTACCCCGGCCATAAATAAGCTATACAACAGAAGGAGAAAGCTACTACATGACAGAGAAAAATCCCAAAAAGGGAAGGCATCACTGATCAGTACTAGCAAGAAACTACGATCCCTCATAAAATCTTCTAAGGCCAGCTTTGAAAGAAAAATTGCACAAGACACTAAAGATAATCACAAGGCCTTCTTTAGTTATGTCAGAAACCTGGGAGGCAACTCCCAGATATGCTCTGAGTTAGTGCAAAACGACAAAAAATTTACTGAACCCACAGACATTGCCAACATCCTGGCAGAAAGGTTCAGTGCAAACGTCTCCCCCCCTTCCCCCCCAAAAGAGCAAATGTCTATCCCAACAGAGTGTAGCCTTCCTGAGATCACAGATGCCCAGGTGAGAGCTGCCCTCTCCAAAGCTAAAAACACAGCATCAATGGGACCAGACGGTGTCCAGGGCTGCATCTTATACGAGCTCCAAGAAGAACTAAACCCTCATATAAAGTCACTGTTCAATCTCAGCCTTACTACAGGATATGTTCCCAAGGAATGACGTACAGCAACAGTGGTTCCACTCCACAAAGGTGGTGCCACAACAGACCCCGGAAACTATCACCCTATAAGCCTGACTAGCTTGGTCTGCTTGCATCATGGAAATCATAAACAAAGACATTGGGAACCTCCAGACACTGGATCCTACACAATTCGGCTTTGTTAAGGGCAGATCTTGCCTCTTGAACCTGGTTGACTTCTTTGAAACAGTTACCAAAGCCATAGATGAAGGGAAGGTAGTCCACACAGCCTACCTGGACCTCGCAAAGGCTTTTGACACAATACCCCACTCGGGCATCATAAATAAGCTCACCAGCTTAAATATCAACCCCTATGTCACAAGATGGGTTGCAAACTGGCTCAGGGATAGAACCCACATGGTCAGAATAGCAGGTGCCATCTCAGACACTAAACCAGTTACAAGTGGTATCCCACAAGGCTCAGTCCTGGGACCTCTCTTGTTCGGTATATATTTCTCTGAGGTACAGGCTAACACGGGTGGACTATGGCTGACCAAGTTCACAGATGACTGCCAACTGGGTGCTATAATTGACTCTCCGACTGACACAAGCATCCTCCAAAAGTGTCTCACAGAGATGGATAACTGGTGCCAGAGCCATGGCCTAAAGCTAAATGCCAAAAAGTGCATAGTCATCCCCTTTGGAAAAAACAAAGTGCCCACAAATTACCACATAGGTGGTAATCCATTAAGTACGGAAGAAGTAATTAGGGACTTGGGGACCCAAGTCGATAGCAATCTCTCCTTTGACAATCACATTGCCAAAGTGGTTAGAAAGACCTTCTATATAGCCCACCTTATCATGAAAGTGTTCACATCTAGATCAAGAGAGGTCATTGTGCCCCTCTACTCATGACTTATCAGACCCATAATTGAGTACAATGCCCCATTTGGGATGTACCTTACCCGACACTTTCAGCAACTGGAAAGACCCCAAAAGTATCTCACGAAGAGGATCAAGGGGCTCAAACAGATGCCCTATGCAGTTCGGCTAAAGAAACTCCAGCTCTACTCAGTTGCGTACCGCCTACTCAGAGGCGATCTGTGTCTGACGTATAAAGCCATGTCCAACCCAGAATTAATGGACATGCTTCACCTCAGGAAATCTAAATCCCTTAGAGCTACATGCACCAGGGACCTGAACCTCAGCACAGAAATAAATAGGACATGCTGGAGGGACAGATTCATATCCCAGAGACTCCCCTCACTCTGGAACAAAATCCCAATCCATGTCAGGCAGAGCCCCTCACTGACCCTCTTCAAGAGAAATCTTGACAAATGGATGGGAGATCATAAGTTTACCCCTGGGATCTCTTCTGTGCCGCTGCTTGACAGAGGTACAGTAAACAAACCTTAAACGGGCTACCTTCTGTGACCTACTATACAGAGGCACAGTCAACTAATCTAAAAGGGTGGTGAAAGCCAAACATACTCTGGCTAGGCTTATAAATGCCCTAGGGCAGATAGCGTAGTATCAACCTATGAACCTATGAACCTATGAACCTATGTACCAATGGACCCTTCAACCTGCTCACCCTTCCCAATTGGATCTGTTTTTATTTATTTATTTATTTAGTTAGTTAGTTAGTTAGTTATTTGACATTTATTTACCAGGAAGATCTGACTAGGCAGATGCCCATTTTTAGCGAAGGCCCAGGGAGAAAAGCTCCAAAGAAAAGTAAATAGGCAACACATTAAATACAAAGTACAGTAATTGGAAGTTTCAAGGAGCACATAATATACATAGAATAGTTAAAATACATATCGGTAGCCAAGCAATTGCATACAATGGATAAAACAAACTTGCTATGATTTTTATATGCTAGGTTTACATTATCTAGGCAGATATGACGTTTATTGTGAGTTGATAAGCATAAGGCATTGTTGGAGAGCTAAACTTGTTGATATATTATTGCATGCAACAAAGGGAAATTAGGAGAAATATGGGAGGACAGTAACTGGATGGGGTAGAGAGACAAGAGAGAGCTGTTGGGTAAGGCTGGGAAGGAAGTACTAAGTGAGCTGGTTTAGGATCACATATGGTAGAAAGATAAAAATCTCCAGCAGAGGTAAGAGAGGTATAGATGTGAAGGCTACAGGACGGGAGAGATAATGATCAGCCAGGAGATGAACATGAGCAAAGCCAGGAGTTGGTTAGTTGAGTCTTAAGAATTTTTTTAACTGTAAGGGGTCTGCAGTTGTTAGGATGTGTTGGGGGATGGAGTTCCAAGTCCTTGAGATACTGTTGGAATAGAGAGAATCCCCATAACTGTTATTAGATTTTGTAACATGTTGTAGAAATTCGTCAGAAGATTTCAGGTGCTCAGGAGTTCAGGTGTCTTTTATTAGAGTAAGAATGAAGTCTATTATGAAGTGCAGGACACTTATCAGGTTGGTATTATCATGCTATGGGAAGTTCTAAGTTGAGTAAAGGTTAAGAGATTGGATAACTCTAACCAGCTGAGTTGATGTAGAGCAGTGCAGTGGTGGGATCTATATGGGTAATTAGTGGCAAATCAGGCAGTCTTGTTGTATCAGGCTTCTAGTTTAATAGGTCTGTTTTCTTCACGTTGGTGAAGATAGAAGAGGCGTAAAGTATGGTACAGAGTAGATGGATCCTGGCAATAAATTGTCTGGTGGAGTTGTGAGGTATGGTTTGATTCTATATAGAGGAACCTAGCTTTATGTGAACCTTCTTTATGATAAGAGATAGATGTTTATTGAATTTCGTGTTATTATCAATTGTAACACTGAGTAGCTTTGCTTGTGATACAGGATCTATTTTCGCATTATTGGACAAATAGATTAGAAAGGAGGATAGGGAGTCTGGGATTTTGTTATTCAAAAAGAGTATTAGTTTAGTTCTATTGGGATTAAGAATTAATTGAGAGTCAGATAGCCAAGATTCTACAGCAGAGAAGGAATGCTGGGTTATTCCTTTGTGTTGAGAGTGAGGGTGCCACACAGAGATTGAGCCCTGTGTAACACCTAAAGTGACAGGTAACAGAGAGGAGAAATCAAGTTGCCATTTGACAGCTTGTTGTCAGTCAGATAGGTAGTTATGTAACCATGTAAGGATAGATTGGCTTAGTTTTAGGGTTGATTGTTCATTGAGGAGTTTTTGATGGGAGTCAGTATCAAATACTTTGGACATGTCTAGAAAGATGGAGGAAACTAGTTGACCATTATTTCTGAGCTGATTGATTGTGTTTGTGAAATTTATGAGGGCAGTAGTGGTACTATGATTGTGTCAGAAGCCATTGGCTAGAAAGTTATTGCATAAAAGGTATTTCATGAGCTGGACGTGGATACATTTTTCTAGAATTTTGGATAGTGGAGATAAAATTGCTATTGGCCTGTAGTTATAGGCATTTATGCAGTGGGATGACATAGGATATTTTCCAGATTGTGAGAACATATTGTTCTGTGATAGAGCAATTGATCAAAACAGAGCAAACATAAGAGACAGTTTCAGCAGCTAACTTCAAGTATTCAGTAGGTAAATTATCAGCAGTAAAAGGTGTGGGTTTAAGGTTGTCGAGCATTTCTTTTATGGTACTGGTTTGGATGGGCTTGAAGGAGAAGGCATTGGGAGTTTCCTCAGGACTGTTTTGTATGGTTAGAGGAGCACTGCTGTTATTTTTGGTTAGTGATAGTATGGAATTCATAAAATATGTATTAGATTGGGTAGCTATACTGTCCATAGTATTTGTAGTAGTAGGGGTTGGAGTTGAGGATTGCTTAGGTTGTAGTAGTTGTTTTATGGCAGTCCAAAATTTCTGAGGATTGTTTTGGTGTTTTTGTTGAATTACAATATAGTATGATTGTTTATCATTCTTGATCTGCTTCTTGGCTTTATTTCTTAGTTGCAGATAGTAGTCTAAGATGACTTGTTTTTTGTTGGCTTGATATGGTGCCCAAGCTTTATCTCTAAGCTTAAGAAGTTCTGTTTAGGGGTTTAAATGCATCGCTATAAATGCTTGTAAAGTATTCACATGTTTTAGACATTCTTATTGTTGGTTTAAGAAACTTTGTTCTTTGTATATGGGATTTACATAATTGATTGGATGTGATTTTGATTTGATTGGTTGTTTTTTACTTAAATAGCATACTGTTTTTTTACTGTGGTAGTCTGATGAAGCAACTGCTAAGTCGTAAAAGTGATTACTCAGTGTAATAAATGTATAATTTGCAGTGGTGGTGACTCTGGACCTGTTTTTATTTTAGTTTGCTATAGTTTGATTTTACCCTGATAGTTCTAGGAGGTGCTAGGCTGTTTAATATGTCTAGGAATGTATTATTAAAGTAATGTATGGCAGTATCTTGGGGAGTAATGTTAGTG
Source organism: Protopterus annectens (assembly GCF_019279795.1). Lineage (NCBI taxonomy): Eukaryota > Metazoa > Chordata > Ceratodontiformes > Protopteridae > Protopterus > Protopterus annectens. The sequence continues at coordinate 111,952,237 of NC_056737.1, read as the reverse complement.
GGGTGCAGTCACAATGCTGAAGGATGGATATAAATGTTTGAAGTGAAAATGTTTTTTCTTTTGCAATTTTGTCTCTGTCTCTCTCTCTCTCTCTATATATATATATATATCTATATATATATATATATATATATATATATATATATATATATATATATATATATATATAGTGTTTTTGGAGGGGAGCAGATATTGTCTGAGCAAGTAGGTGGTTAGATGTTTGCTGATGCTATCAGGCACGCAACCTGACTGATAGGTAAGTGAGGGTTTGTTGGTTAAAATCCATTCTACTCTAGTTGGGGATTGTATTACTTGGGAGAATCCACACAGGTTGATGAAGTTTGAGGGGTCATCTGAGGTTCAAGTGAACCAGTCTGTATTAAATTCCTCTATTATTATGGTTTCCTGAGGAAATGTTAAGGATGACCAATGAGGGAAGTTCTCAGTTATGGTGGGGTTGTTTCCAGGAGGGATGTAAATTGCTATGATAGTTATGTATTTATTGAGATTTATTTAGAGTTGACTAAATAATACCTCTGTATTATTGAGTCCTGGGGGGGTTGATTCTAACCATTCTAGTTTGAGTGCATTTTTTATAAATAATAGCTATTGTACCACCAGGATTCCAGGATGTTCCTGGTTCCTCAGAAGGATGGCACTATTTTGGATCTCTCTTTGGTCAACACCTTTTTCTCGAGATGCCTTCTTTTTGGAGGCTTACTCTTCAAACTCTGTTTCCTCTTTTATTACCCCAGGGTTTTGGTTTTCCAGTGTCTTTGGATATGAAAGATGCCTTCATATCCCTGTTCACCCTCTCTTCAGGAAATTTTTATGTTTCTCTGTGTCTTCCTCTCATTTTATGTTCTCTGCATTACCCTTTGGCTTCTCTACTTCCCCAAGAGTATTCACAAAATGCCTATCTCCTGTGATTGCCTTCTGCAGACCCCAAGGCATTTAGATTTTTCCTTATCTACACCTTCTCCCATTTGATTGTTGCAGGATCTGCAGTTCACCATATCTCTTCTTCAAAGTCTAGGGTTTACTATCAACTTCCAAATGCCCATCCTGGCTCCCTCTCAGGATCATGTGTAACTAGGTTGCAGGATTCAGATGTTGCCAATGTTGGCCTCTCTTCTGCCTCCAAAGCTATTGTTGTTGATAGCCTTCTTTCAATTTCTTCTTCCCTTGACTGCCGTGCCAGCAAGGAAGTTTCTTCGGGCCTGGGATTCACGGCCTCTTCTATTCTAATGATTCCTCTTGCCAGGCTGCATACACAGAAGCTTAAATGGTACCTCAAGTCAGTTTAGCTGCAGCATTTTCATCCTTTGGAATTCAGTGTTCATTTCCTTACCTGTCTCAAGAAGGAATTTGAGTGGTGGATTGGACATTTCACTCTCAACCCAGGCCAGCCCTTTCAGCCTCCAGTCCCTTCTCAAGAGCTGTTCACCAATGCCTCGGACATGGGGTTGGGGGCATCTCTTAGTCACCTGAAAGTTCAGGGGTCTTTGGCCTTCCCATCAGAAGTCAGACCATATCAACATCAAAGAGATGAGAGCTCTGATTCTGACCCTTCAGGCTTTTCACCCCATATTCTCTCCAGGCCCCTTGATGTTGTACACAGACAAAACTACAGTGATGTGGTATGTCAACAAGCAGGGGAGCATGAAATCTTACCTCCTCTGCAGGATGGCACTTCAGGCTTGGGAAGTGGTTCTCAGTTATCAGTTCACTCTACAGGCAGTATACATTCCATCAGAGCACAATGTTGTGGCAGACAGTCTGAGCAGGTCCAAACCACAGGCTCATGAATGAATGTTTCACAGAGATGTATTTCTGGACATTGTCCATCTGTGGGGTATTTCTCAGGTAGATCGTTTTGCCTCCCCTCAGAACAGACAGCTTGCTGTCTTCTGTTACAGATTGCCATGCCATCTGGCCTGGAAGATGGATGCCCTAGCCATTTCATTGAAGGGGAGGTTTCCTTATGCTTTTCTTCCTCCTCTTCCTCTACTTCCAAGAGTCCTGCAGAAGATTTAGCTGGACTCTCCAAAAATCTTGCAAGTGACTCCCTTTTGGCCAAGACAGCACTGGTTCCTCTCCTTAATGCATCTGGTCAGGGGCAATCATCACAGGCTGGATCTTCTCATACAGGACAAGGGGTTTCTCATCCATCCCCACTTGTCGACTGTGCAACTGACATTGTGCATGATAAGGTTTTGATCCCTTTCAAGCACCCCTTTTCTGAGGACATGTTCAGGGTTTTACAGGAGGCAACGAAACCCTCAACCAAAAAATCTTACATGTCCAAGTGGCAGAGAATTTTGGTCTGGTGCCATGCTCATAACCAGGACTTTTTTTTCAGTGGGGATCCCTCTGGCACTCTCTTATTTGTGTGAGTTCCCGCAGTTTGGCTTGGTCTATTCTTCTGTGAAGGCTCATTTGTCAACCAATTCTGCTTGTCAGCCCTTGACTTCTCCTTTGACTTCTTGTTTTGAGGTCAAACAATTTCTTAAAGGTTTCCTGCATATTAGGCCTTCAAGAAAGCCTATTCCTCCTCCTTGGGACCTTAATTTTGTTTTGAAAAAATTGACTCAGGCTCCTTTTGAACCTGCAGATTCTGCTTCTTTGCAACATTGTACCTGGAAGACTGTTTTGTTGCTGGATCTTGCTTCTGTTCAGAAGATTTCTGAGCTTCTGGCCCTTATGACCATCCCTCTTTTTTTGTTTTTTTTTTCACAGGGACAGGGGGTCCCTTTGTACTAATCTTTCTTTTATGCCCAAGGTAGTCAATGAGCTGTTCTTGAATAATTCGGTACAACTCCCTTCCTTTTCCCTTCTCCTCAGTCTGATAGTGAGAGGGTCCTGCATACCTTGGATTTGCACAGACAGCTCAGGTACTATTTGGATAAAATTAGAACTGTTCATAAGTCTGAGCAGCTTTTTGTTTCCTTTCATCCCAGGTCTTTGAGTTTGGCTTTTTCTAAGCAAACCATCTCCTCCTGGATAGCTAAGGCCATTTCCTTTTGTTACTTTTTTCATGGCAAACCTCTGTTAGACCTCATTCCACTAGAGCTGTTGACTCTTCTGGCATCTTCTTCAAAGGGTTGGACATGAATTCCATCCTTGAAACTGCTTCTTGGTCTTCTATGCATACCTTTACTAAGCATTATAAGTTGGATATGGTTTCTAGGGCCTGAGCAGGTTTTGCTGAAACCATTTTACATGGGTTTGTTGAGGGCTCTCCTTAGCATTCCACCTTCCATTCTGTTTCTTGATCTTTTTTACTGTCTGTTATGTACCGAATACTGCAACAGTGATATGGAAGGACATAGCAGAGTTATGTAAAATCTTACCATAACAGTAGATGTCCTTCTCTTCACTGTTGCAGTATTCACTCCTTCCCTTCCTCTAACCGCCTCTTGTTTATTCTGCATTTTTTTCCTTTGGAATGTGCATGGACTCCTTTGTCCTATGATGACTGTTCTCTTCTGGGGCAAATCATTTCTGGGTAGTTGCGTCCATATGTCCTTTTTATGCCCTACATTCTATGCAGGGAGCATAAATCTGATGTACGGTGCAAACAAGATTTTTTTTTAAGCTTATCTATACTGGCCAAGCAAGAGGCTGCCCAGGAAGAGGCATCTGTTATGTACTAAATACTGCAACAGTGAAGAGAAGGACATCTACTTTTATGGTATGATTTTACACAAGTGCACTTTAACCAATATATTTGCCAGATAATCATAAAAAGAAAGGACTTAATTTATCTGACCGGTTAATTTGCTTAGTATGCATTAATGACTGAAAGTTCATTTAAAATATACAAAGCTATTGTGGATACTTGTAGTGACAGTGAATCTTAACAAAATGCTGATAAGAGAAACATTATTCAAAAGAAAAAAAAATCTTCTGAATGCAACATTTAAATTTACCCTTATTCTGTCCTTTTTGCCATTTTTCTTTGTCAAAAGCAATGTTATTTCATACTACTATTATATTTCTTTTAGAAATGAAATTCCGGTTCACTTCTTTCTGACAAAAGGTTGACTTTTGCATGTAATGTGTTTGACTTAAAATTCTTTTTACGGGTTCTGATGACTCTGATATGTTTCTCACATAGAGCATTGAATTACATATTTACTTGAAGCTGTGATCTGTGGTGCATTTTATTGTATAGCATAAGTTATAGTTCTGCAAGAAACAACAGCCTTTGCAATTATTCTATCAAAGTTTAAAAGACTCATGGAAGACTGCATCCATTCAAGTCAGGGTAAGAGAGGCCATAAAGATGATATTATTACCCTGCACTGTCAGCCATATGTAGATATTGCAGATTCCCAGCAGAACACAATTCACTATAATTTCTACATAAAAAAGAAAACTATTACATTCTATTATAAGCTTCAACAGTCCATTTAGCCAGCGTAGCATGAACCTCATGTAATGAAGTGATGACCATATTACTTCTACTGTTCAGCAACAGGGCCGTAGCAATTTCATTATAAAATATAAAAATACATCTGACACACAGAGCAGTGTATGATGCAGTTACACAATGGAATGGAAATGACTGTGAATATTTAACATATGTTTTCATTTTATGCTTGGATCAAAACTGTACGAGGGCTCCATTTTCTAGTACATAATATGGTTTAAAAATGTGTCAAAGCATTTTTCCTGTGACTGATGAAATTTAACTACGCAGCTATACCTTGTAACTTTTCAGACTAGCAGCCCAGGCTATAATTGCTGGACTTTCTATACTTCTGAATATAGCCCATACAATTAAACTAGCTATTTCATAATTGCAGTAAGATACATATGAAGATGGAGTGATAGAACTTTATGCTTGTTTCAAGTACATGTGTGCCGATATGCTTTACTCCAAGTAATATATTGTGCAATCAGCAGTCATCATTTGTGTAGATTTTGTAGTCAAAGATTTTTGAAATATAATCTTAAATAAGAGTATATGAAAAATATCACATGACAAACTATGTGGTAGTATAGAGAAACAGCACAGGGTAACAAGTTTTACACAGGCCTCTGAAGCACCAAATCATACACAAGCACATACATAACCAGGAACATTGCCAGGATGTGGCTACTGGTTCAAATGTATAGGGGATAGGAGAAGAAGAAGAAGAAGAAGAAGATAAGAGCTAAATAACAAATAATGGAAGCTACTGTTATTTACAAACATTAGTGGCTTAATGGCGTCACTCAAGATACATTCCAAAGTGATTAACCTTGCATTCAGAGACTATAGGATGAGGCATGGTGCTTTTCGGAGGGTGTAATTATACTATAAACCTTAACTAGGTAAAAGGTAATAGTGCCTTAGAATTTTGCCATATTATTTTTGCTATCAGTCACTGAACTCATATGAATATGTTCAGCTCTTCTGTCTTGCTATAAATTCCCTGAGTTTGTGTGGCTTCCCTCATCATACAGACATGCTTTACTGTGCACTATGTACATGCAAGTCTTTTCAGACATTTGTTTCTGTATACCACTTACCCTCTCAAATTCATTATTGGTTAGCGTGATAATTAATATCTGTAGTACAGACACAACAAGCCACATTGTGCACAATAGCTCCACACAGCAGTGTCAGACAGCCCATAACTGCTGTACTTTAACAAAATTAGCTTGCAGTTGCTATGTGTTACCCCTACCAGTTAGTAGTTTCTCTGCATTGTGCATAATGCAATAGTCATTTAGCTCCATTAGTTGTTTCTCCACAGTAAAGTTTAATAACTATATCATTTAAATGAATATAGTGCTGTGTGTATTTCAGACAAATTCCCAAATCCCTGCACTAATATGGAAATTCAGTCAACTTTTTCTCCTTCTGTTTCCAGCCTCATAGTACTAGATATCCTTATCCCGTGTAGCAACTTACTGATGATCAGAGATAATAAACTTTACTTAGTGCAAGCATTCAATTTGTGACAGATGTAAGTGTTTAACAAAGATGGAGGTTAAACTTTCACAAGAAAACATAGACTGTGAATAACACACACACTTCAACAACACTCTACACCAACCCACACCTAATGTCTTACACTGAGGCTTCCTTGTCAAAGCCTCCTATATCCAGGAAGACTAGGTCTCAGCAAAAATCTACCACCACATCACCTTCTGACAAACTTCCAACAAAGAGTCACCAAGATTTATATCATCTCAGAACCAGTACACCTGACTGTTTTTTAAATAAAAATTTCAGTGAGTGGTGACGCTGTAGTCAAACACACTGATTGACTAGGCTGGACAAAAACAGAGTGACAGTAAATTTCACATTCCTGATAAATACCTCCTGACTTGATTTCCATATACTTTTTCAGCTTTGTAGGAGTTAAAGGTGGATATATGGGTATACTATGTCAGTGATGTGGTACTTGTAAAGTTCTGTTATACTGTATACACAGCATACTGGTGTCAGGGGAGATATTGGATTTATTGAGGTATTGGGAATAAGAGACATACATGAGTGGAAGGAGAGACTACATGGATTTAGGGTGGCAAATTACAATGTAAGGTCATTTCTATACTTCAATACAGCAAAACAAAACCTATTTAACTTAATTCACTCTCTCTGTCTCTCTCTCTCTCTCGCCTACTATCTCAGTAACACGCTCACAAACACACACACACACACACACACACACACACACACACACACACACACACACACACACACACACACAGAAAATTATGAGAAATGATGTGATGAAACTATATTGCAAGGATGTGCCAAACTCTGGGCCTACCAAAATAAATTATCTATTACTGGCTTATAATTTAATATTAATAACTTTCATCACAACTAATCTGATGTCACACTCACATGGAACTAAAGTGAAAGAGGCTCTAGTCAGCAAAGATGAATAAACAACTTTAATTCAAACAAAGCACCAAAGTAGTAAGCATAGCCTGAGGAATATAGGATGATTTTAAAATCTTAGACTTACAACTCTTTCATTTTTGTCAGGTCCTTAAATGGCAGCAGTAGAAAGATTTTCATGTACAGTGAAATAAAGTACATATCTAGATTTAGGTATAACAAAAACAAGTAACTGTTAGAAAAATATGTATTAATGTGTGTGCTTAATGCTAATTAGAAGCTATAAGAGTTAACACGTTTTTCATTCTATTTTATATACAGCTTAGTTTTATATGGCACTAAAAGATGTTTTTGAAACTGCAGTATGCTTTCTGAAACTTGCAAGATGCGCTCTGACCTAATATTTGCTAGCACAGCAAAATTCATGCTTATGCCTTTTGGAAATGTACTGAGAAGCAGGTGATTATCTGCTAGGTCAGGAAGCAATAAATGAAACAATACTATATTCTATAATGTTATGATTTTGAACAATTAGCTCTGTTCGTGTTATGAGAACATGCACAGCTGCAGAGGGAAGAGATAAAGACAGACAAAGAACTGTTGAAGAAATGAACTGCAATCTATACTTGCTTTGTGCTCAAATTAGCCATAGTACCTTGAATGGTAACATTGCATATATCTAACCGGTGGTAGCCAAGGCCACGTTGTTTTTCTTAGGAAGTTTCTCACAAAATTGATAGTGCAAGCAGAAAAGTATGAAAACAGCTGCTATGAAGTAATGATGTTAAAACTTATGATCTGCTACATCAGCTTGGTAGGCAATGTCTTATTAGAAAATGTATAAAAATGCTGGTATTTCCTGATTCTAGTTAGACAAACTCTGTATTAGAATGTTTTTGTCTCCTTGCTGCAAGATTAAAGTGCCTTAACCTGAACCTGCCGTGTATTGATCTTTTTGAAGTTAATTTTTCCTTTGACAGATTTGGTCCTTCGAACCGGAAACTCTTGCTCTGACTCAGGTCAGATGGGCCCGGTGGCATGCAACCGTATGGGGAAGAGACCACATCAGTTCTTCTGCTTTGAAAGACCTCCAACTAAATTGTCATTCAAAAGAGGCTGGCCACTGTTTCTGATCTGTGATTGGAGGACGAGTCTACGGCACCGTCAGACGATCAATCACGGAGGCTCAGGTAAGGAGGAATTTACCTTTTTTTTATTTTAGATCAGGGACTTGTTACAGTATTTTGTTTTTGTCAGGGAGATCTGTAAAGTGCAGATCAGGGACAAAAAAGATTGCTGTCTTGTCATAGATCAGGGAAACAGAATAGGTAGACAGTTATTCTAGATAAACTGTGAAAAAGAGAAATTGTGGTATCACGTGATAAGAAGGGTTACGTAACATTTTTCTTTAACTAAGTTAGGACAACATGGGAAATAAGTGCACAAAAAGATCCCGAGACCCGCCATTAACCGAAGACGCAAAATATATGCAATTACAGTGTGTCGATAATGTTAGATACTATACAAAATGGGTTAATAAATATGAATTTGATGGTAAACTAGAAAAATCCTCGCTTATTAAACTTGTCAAACAGCTCAAAACTGATGCAAAAGGTCAGGTAAAAAAGCAACGTCAATTAGGCATTCCTCAGGCACACAGGTGGCTTGAGGAAGCAAACCGCAGGGAACAGAAGACTAAGAATTCAAAAGCAATGTTTTTAGATAAAGAAGATAATAACCTGGTAATAGCATCGGCCCCTGCACCCCCTCCACTTCCCTTACCAGAATATGAAGCGAATGGACAAGTTGCTCCACCTCTGCTATACCCAACTGTTCCTGCGAAATCAAAACTGTTTGTCAGAGATCCTGTCGAGACTAGGTCTCGAACACGTAAAATAAGAGGGGATATGGAGTTATATCAAATGAATGAAAACTCTCAAGCTATGAGTGAAGAGGAGATATGTCTGCTCATAGAGGTACCAAATCCTCAGCAGGACAGGAAGGGCAGGACCTGACTATCCTAGTATATAGACCGTGGACACCGGAAGATATCCGGAAAGCCACAGAGGGGATTCCCCATCCAAAAGTCAATTTTAGAAAGTTCTTAGAAGATTTACAGGGCATGAGGTTAAGTTACCATTTAAACGGGGAAGAAGTAGAAAAAGTAGTCAGACAAATCGTAGGTCCAGATTGGCACATGATCAGTGGCAACTGGAATCCCCGTGACGCAGAACATAAGCCACTCCCACATAGTAACGCAGAGCTGGATAACAGAGTGAAAGGTCTGACAGACTGAATCTCTGAGAAATGGAAGCCTAGGGCAGACTGGACTTGCATTAATCAATGCATCCAACAAGAAGGTGAAACTGTTGATAGATATTTTGCTAGATTACTAGAATGTTTTAATAACCATTGTGGAATGCAGGTACCTGAAGACCAAACACATGATTCCCCATATGAGCAGCAGCTAAAGAATGCATTTTTGAAAGGTAGTATTGCACCTATCAGTAGTTTTATTACAAAACACATGGTAGATCACCGTACATGTAGATTACAGTCCTTACTTGAATAATATGCAAGACATTCCGAAAGGCATTTTAATAGCAAAAAGAAAAAGAAAACCCAAGTATTCGCAGTAGAAGATGGAGCAGAAGTCTTTGTAGTACAGTCCAGGAAAAAGGGCAAGAAAAATGCCCAGGGAAACAAACAATCTGATAAGTGATCAGAAGAGTTTGAGGAGAGAAAAAAAAGGGGTGAATGTTTTAAATGCGGGAAAAAAGGACACTTGGCAAGGGATTGCAAGCAAAATAAGAAGGTAACCACGGAAGATAAGGAGGGTGAGGACTGACTATATGGTAGTCAGGAATCACTAGAAAGGAATAACCAAGAAAAGACAAATGTAAATGTGATAGAGGGAACAGAGGATGTGATGGGAGAAATAGAGGATGTGCAAGATATCACAGACAGTGAAGAAAATGAAATTTTGGACTTAGCATTATTGAGCCTGGAGCTCTACTTAGCAGACACAAAACCGGAAGTTGCACTTCTGGTAGAGGGGAGGGAAGTAAAATTTTTGTGTGACTCAGGGGCATCACGGACCCTGATACATCCTTCCAAACTACCAGAGAATTCAGAATCACTTGACTATATATTAGTGAAAGCAGCTAACGGGCAGCTGTATCAGGAGCCACTCTCCCATAACATAGCAATAACTGACCCTGTTTCAGGGATGACCCAGAAAAGCAAAATTGTTGTTTCTGCAAAATGCCCAGTAAACCTTTTGGGCAGAGACCTTATGCAGACTTTTGGCATAGCAGTAGTTCCAACCATGCAAGGTATGGAGGCACAGTGACAAATGGACACTTTTGTAATGCGATCAGAGGGTGAAACATTTTACTGGTACAGCCAGGACTTGGTTACGACTGGTCCAGGGGCAGTAACAGAAGAACTGATGAACATAGCCATCAGTAAGTCCCCCTCCATTGACACTGATAAACAGCATTTCTTGCACTGTACTCTGTATTATTGCAGCACACCAGGACCTGATAGGGAATATGAGCAAGAACTGTTTAGAAACCGTGCAAACAGATTAATATTACGTAATCTGTATTGGGATACAGAGGGGCACAGTGTAGTTAGCTGTTCATTGCCCCAGGAATTCTTTGCACTTTATAAATCTAATCGACTACCACATGTTAGCCTAACTAAGGACAAGAACGTAAAGTGGGCAGACCTAGGAGAAAAAGTCACAAGGTGGGAAAAACAGACAGAATTAGAGCTATCCGAACAGGGAGTACAAAAGCAGAAGTTAAACTGGATAACACACACACCCAGCTGTGCACCTGCAATCTAGCGAGGACAGCTGATTAGCACTCTTACTAGAAGAGGAAGAGAAAGCTTTACAAAGTATACCAGAAACTCTCTGGTCAACAGGGAAATCAGATGTAGGACTTATTCGTACAGCAGGACCAGTTACAATCACGCCAAAGTCAGCATTTAGACCACAGAAAAGACAGTATCCCTTGAGAAAGGATGCAGAAGTAGGAATCAAACCTATAATAGCAGCCTTACTTAAGGAAGGAGTACTGGTAGAATCTCCCGATTCACCATGTAACACATCTTTATTTCCTGTTAGAAAAGCAAATGGAGAATGGCATGGTCCAAGCCCTACAAGCTGTAAATGATGCAGTAATACCCAGAGCACCTAAGGTGCCAGATCCACACACCTTATTGAATGATTTAAAACCTCAACAGAAGTATTTTTCTGTGGATATTAACAATGCGTTTTTCTCAATACCGATACACCCTGACAGCCAACATTGGTTTGCATTTACATTTCAGGGGAAGAGGTATACATGTATACATATACGCGGCTACCACAGGAATATTGTGAAAGCCCAACAATATTTGCACAGGAAATGGCAAGTAACTTGGCGGGATTTATCCCACTGAAAGGCAGCCAAATTTTACTTTATGTAGACGACATTCTGCTGGCAGCACCCACCCAGCAAGAATGCAGAGAAGATACCATAGCATTACTACAATTTTTAGCCACTCAAGGACACAAAGTAAACAAAAACAAACTGCAACTTTGGAAAAAGCAGGTTAAATTCCTAGGATATGTAATATCCAAAGAAGGCAGAATATTAGATGAAGACAGAAAAATAGCAATCTTACAAGCACCTAAACTGACTACCAAGAAGGAAATTATGTCCTTCTTAGGTACGACTAATTTCTATCGGAGTTGGATTCCAAACTATGCCTTGGAATCTGCTCCGTTGACCAACTTGATATACAAGAAACCTATGGCAGCACAAGATTTATTACAATGGACACCAGAAGCAGAATCAGCTTTCTGCAAACTGAAACAATTGATAGCATCTTCATTAGTTTTAGGATTACCAAATTATCATAAACGTTTTTTCCAAACTGTAGATTGTAAGCAAGGTTATATGACATCAGTATTGACACAGCAACATGGGGACAAGCACCGCCCCATAGCTTACTATTCATCACAGCTAGACCCAGTGGCACAATCTCTGCCCCACTGTGTACAAGCAGTAGTCGCAGCTGCGATGGCAGTGCAGGCTTTGGCCTCAGTAGTGTTGTTCCACCCTCTCACATTGAGAGTGCCTCATGCAGTCACGATTATTTTACTGCAAGAAAAAGTAGCATATCTTTCTCCTGCTAGACTGCTAGACATCTTTCTTGTATGACTATACTGTTGAGCCAACGTCATATGACAATTGAACGATGCACAACTTTGAATCCGTCAACCTTGCTCCCAACCCCTGTGAATGGCACACTACATTGTTGCCTGCAGGAGATTGAGCAAAAGACACTACCTAGAGAAGATCTTAAGGATTTTCCCTTGGATAATGCCAAGGTGACATACTACGTGGACAGCTCAAGCAGAAAGGGTCCTACAGGGCAGAATCTAGTAGGGTATGCAGTAGTTTTTGATACTGAGATTTTAGAAGCAAAGTCTTTACCACACAACTTATCTGCACAAGCAGCAGAATTGATTGCCTTGACACGGGCATGTACCTTAGCAAAGGGTAAATGTGTAAACATTTTTACTGATAGCCAGTACACTTTTTCTACTGTACATGTTTTTGCACAACAGTGGAAAAATAGAGGAATGATAACATCTACTGGTAAACCGATTAATCATGCACAATTTATTTTAGATTTGTTAGAATCTATTCAGTTACCTCAAAAAGTAGCTATTTGTAAATGCGTAGCTCATACCAAACAACAGGATAGGATTTCAAAAGGTAATGCGAGAGCTGATACAGCTGCAAAGCAGGCAGCTATAGCTTCAGAAGTATTTCTTTTGAGTGAGGAATTACAACCTTCTGATATTTTAGATTTAGAGATGTTAAAAACAATACAGACACTCACTATGAAAATAGAGAAACAGAAATGGGTAAAACGAGGAGCAATCCTTGAGAAGGGGCTGTACATCTCCAAGGAAGGAAAATCAATTTTGCCGTCTAACTTGTTTAGATATGCAGCTTTGTTGAGCCATGGGCAGTGCCATGTCTCAACAGGGGGGATGGTACAGTTAGTGAATCAAGTGCTTACGACGTATGGATTTACAAACTACACAAAACAAATTTTGCGCAACATGCCATGTTTGCAACAGGCATCATGCACAAGGGGCACTGAAGCCTAAGCAAGGGAGTTTCCCTACATCACCGTATCCATTCCATACTATTTGTATGGATTTTATAGAACTAAACAAATGCAAAAATAAAAAGTACTGTCTTGTCATTATAGATATGTTTTCCAAATGGGTGGAAGCTTTTCCGACCAAAAATCCAGATGCAGCTACTGTTGCAAAAGTCCTCGTTAAAGAAATTATTCCTAGATTTGGCATACCAGAAAAGATCTACAGTGACAATGGCACACACTTTGTAAATCAAACCATACAACAGTTGAGTCGATATTTCTAAATTTCATTAAAGAACCATTGTGCATACACACCCCCAATCTGCAGGATTAGTAGAGAGGCATAATGGGGTTCTGAAAAACAAGCTTAGAAAATTGATGCGTGAGACTCAAAATAATTGGGTGCACTGTTTACCTCTGGCACTGTTGAGTATGAGAACTGTTCCAAATGCAAAGGGGTTAACTCCTTTTGAAATGTTATTTGGGAGGGTATATTATGTACCTCAGTAGAAACTTCTCATGCCTGCAGATCAGGAGGCCGACAGTTCACTGGCAGAGTACATGAGGAGGTTACTGAGTAATAGAAAACTTCTACAGTTAAATTCTGTTTCAGATAAAGATCACACCAGACCATCGGAGGCAGCAGTGTGACCAGGCATGCAACCAGGAGAGTGGATCTGGGTGAAAGTCATTAAGAGAAAGAATTGGAGCTCACCGAAGTGGGAAGGACCGTTTTAAGTTTTGCTGACAACACCCACTGCAGTTAAGATCGCTGAGCATGCGTCCTGCATCCATTTAACAGACTGCAAATTGGTCAAGAACTTTGAACTGGACAAAAATCTTGCTACTGTTACATGACAAGAACAAAAGGAACAGGTATAGAGTAAACAGGGATGTAGAACAGTCTCAGAAAAATTGCATAATTATCCTGTTAGCTATACTGGTGACAATGATCTTTTTGCTGTGGCCTTTCCTTTTTTCAGCCACACGAGTTGAACTGAACAAACGTGATGCATCCCTCCCTGACTAGCTTTTCCAATGATTGCACTTTTTTTCAAATATGGGCCATTTAGGCCTCAGTCAGGAATTACACATCTCAACCACTGAAACAGCACAATGACTAGACCACCTGAATCTTGGACATGCAATATGTGTTAACCTTAGTATATGGGTAAAGGTTTATTTATGTATTTATAATCAGATTACTAGGCTGTTTTCTGTGTTGAATCTTAATTTTGATGGATGTCCATAAAGAAATGCTTAAGTCAGCAAAGCGTAGTAATAACATGCTAGCATGCCATGTCAATCCACATCAGCAGTACATATTACACAGGTAAAGATACACATAACATTTTTCCATATACATTAACCAGACAATATGTATATCTCTAATTGTAGATGGGTAACAGCATGATTTCACATAGTAAAGGTCTGAATAGTCTAAAAATCATTAGTTTTTGGCAGATCCACTAAAGAGGCAGAGAGTAGAAACAACAGATGCAGTTTATCTGATCTTCTGCAAGGTCTTTCAAACTGTGTGTCCCTAAAGACTGCTAGGGGAATTAAAGGGGTTGGGTGTTTAGTTATATAGGTGGTTATTGACCAGAAGCAGCAGGTGAACATTATGGAACTATGTGGAAGTCACCAGATAGTAGGACAGATGAGGGCTTACTGACAATACTTTTTAACACATTTGTATTAGGTCAGTCTACTTACTTGGGACACCAGAATCGCTGAGGCAATCTCAAACTGAAGATCAGTCTATGGCTTGATTTAATGAAGTTTGCTGTTTGGCCAGGAAGGTAAAATTTAAGGTTAATGTATGATAAAGTTAAAAGGTACGCACTTCAGGAGTGGAAACTATGAAAGTGTACATGCTAGGGCAGGGGTGTCAGAAGGAAGAAGACAGGAAAAAAAGGTTGTGGCAGATTTATTCAAGCACAATACATGACAAAGTGCAATCTAAAAAAGCAATGGCAAAAGTCATCAGGGTTTGCACTGCACAGCTAGGGAAGTGAATACAAAGGGACACAGACATCAACCATTAGTAATGCCATATAGGTTCATAGGTTCATAGGTTGGTACTAGGTTATCAGCCCTAGGGCCTATACAAGCTTAGCCATAACAATTCTCTGGCTATTTCTTCCCACACTATTTACTTCCCTGGACCCCTGTCTAGCAGGGTGACTGATGTGATCCCCGGAGTGAATTTCCTTTCACCCATCCAATCGTCAAGGTTCCTTTTGAAGAGGGCCAAAGAGGCACTCTGCTTGACATGTATGGGCAATCTATTCCAGAGTCTGGGGAGTCTCTGGGTCAGGAACCTATCCCTCCAGCATGTTTTGTTTATTGTGATGACAAGGTTTAGATCCCTGGAGCATGTGGCTCTGAGGGATTCAGATTTCTCTAAGTGGAGCATGTCCAACAGCTCTGGGTTTGACATGGCCTTGTATGTTAAGCAGAGATCGCCTCTGAGTAGACGATATGCTACAGAGTATAGCTGGAGTTTTTTAAGGCAGTCAGCATAGGGCATCTGCTTTAGGCCTGTGATTCTTTTAGTGAGGTATTTCTGCGGCCTTTCCAGTTGTTGCAGATGTCTTGAGAGGTACATATCAAATGGGGCATTATATTCTATAATGGGTCTAATGAGGGATGAGTACAGTGGGACAATGACCTCCTTTTTTCTGGATGAAAAGCCCTTAGTGATGAGGTGTGCCACATAGAAAGATTTCCTGACTGTTGTGGTGATGTGGTTATCGAAAGTGAGACCACTGTCCACCTGTGTCCCTAAGTCTCTTATCACACTTTTGGTGTTTAGTGTACTGCCATCTATATGGTAATTCATGATACATGTTTTTTTTTCCCAAAGGGAATAACTATACATTGCTTGGCATTGAGCTTGAGCCCATGGCTCTGGCACCAATCATCTGTTTCTGTAAGGCCCTTTTGTAGAGTATTCAAAACATTTGGGGATTCAATAATGGCTCCCAGTTTGCAGTCATCTGCAAACTTTGTTAGCCAGAGTCACTTAGTGTTGGCCTGTACTTCAGAGAAGTAGATGCCAAACAAAAGCGGTCCCAGGACTGAACCCTGAGGTACTCCACTTGTCACTTGTCTGGAGCTGGATTGGGAGTCGGCTACTTTAACAGTATGGGTTCTATCAGTATGCCAGTTAGCAACCCATTGGGTGACGTAGGGATTAATGCCCAGCTTAGTAAGTTTATCTATGATTCCAGAGTGGGGGATGGTGTCAAAGGCCTTGGCAAGGTCTAGATAGGCTGTGTGGACCACCTTACCCTTGTCCATGGCTCTGGAGACTGATTTGAAGAAGTCAATCAGGTTCAGGAGACAAGATCGGCCCTTCACAAACCCAAACTGGGTGGGGTCCAGTGTTTGAAGGTTGCCAATGTCTTTGTTTATAAGTTCCATGATAATACGCTCCATGGCCTTGCAGATAAGGCTCATCAGACTGATGGGATGGTAGTTTCCAGGATCCAAGGTGGATCCCCCCTTGTGGAGTGGGATAACTGTTGCTCTGCACCACTCAGTGGGCATGAAACCTATATGAAACAGTATATTCAATCCTAGCAATTACAAAAAGTAGGGAAGGCATACGTGGGCAGACTTGTTCAGGTTTCATGTGCACCCAAGGAAATAAAAGAAGAAAAAGACAGAATATGACACAAATGCACTGTGTTTGCAGGGGGTATATGGGTGTGCTGGGGATGCTGAAAAAATGTGCAAAGAGAAAGAGAGAAACAGATGGACATGAAGGGCAAAAGAGCAGGAAATAGTTGAAAAGTAGCTTATGAGAATCCTGCTTTCTTCAGATGGTGGATGGGTACCAGCAAGGAATGCTAGTGCCCGTTGTGCATTGTGAATACAGAACAATTATAATAACTGCATGCAATCCTTCTGTGCATTATGAATACAGAACAGGTATAAGTACTGCGTGCAATCCTTCTGTGCATTGTGAATACAGAACAGGCATCAGAACTGCATGCAATCCTTCTCTGCATTGTGAAAACAGAACAGGTATAAGTACTGAATGCAATCTTTCTGTGCATTGTGAATACAGAACAGGCATAAGATCTGCATGCAATCCTTCCATGCATTGTGAATACAATCCTTCTGTGTATTGTGAATACAGAACAGGTATACATACTGAATGTAATCATTGTATGCATTGTGAATAAAGAACAGGCATATGAACTGCATGCAATCCTTCTGTGCATTGTGAATACATACAGAACAGGTATAAGTACTGAATGCAACCCCTCTATGCATTGTGAATACAGAACACATATAAGAACTGCTTGCAATCCTCATGTAAATTGTGAATACAATCCTTCTCTGCATTATGAATACAGAACAGATACAAATACTGCAAGCAATCTTTCTGTACATTTTGAATATAGAACAGGCATAAGAACTGCATGCAATCTTCCTGCATCTTATAAATACAATCATTATTTGCATTGTGAATACAGAACAGATACAAGTGCTGCATGCAGACCTTATGTGCATGGTGAATATAGAACAACTATAAGAACTGCACGCAATCCTTCTGTGCATTGTGAATACAGAACAGGTATAAATAATGCCTGCAGTTCTTTGTTCCACTGTGAATACATAGCAGGGATATGTACTGAAAGCAATACTTCTGTAAATTGTGTATACATAACAAGCATAAGAACTGAATATAATCCTTCTGTGCATTTTGAATACAGAACAGGAATAAGTAAAGGATGCAGTCCTTCTGTGCATTGTGAATACAGAACATGTATAAGAACTACGTGCAATCCTTTGGTGCATTGCAAATACAGAACAGGCATAAAACTGCATGCAATCCTTCTGCACATTGTAAATACAAAAAGGTATAAGCACTGAATGCAATCCTTCAGTGAATTGTGAATGCAGAACAGGCATAAGAACTGCATGCAATCTTTTTGTGCATTGTGAATACAATCCTTCTGTGTATTGTGAATACAGAACAGGTATAACTACTGAATGCAATCCTTCTGTGCAAACAGGCATAAGAACTACATGCAGTCCTTCTGTGCATTGAGAATATAGAACAGGTGTAAGTACTGAATGCAATCCTTCTGTGAATTAGGACTGGAGAACAGGCATAAGAACTGCATGCAATCCTTCTGTGAATTGTGAATACAGAACAGGTATAACAACTGCATGCAATACTTCTATGCATTGTGATTACATAACAGGCATAAGAACTGCATGCAGTCCTTCTTTGCATTGTGAATAAAGAACATGTATAAGAACTTATTGAATCCTTCTGTGAATTGTGACTGCAGAACAGGTATAAGCACTGAATGCAATCCTTTTGTGAATTGTGAATGCAGAACAGGCATAAGAACAACATGCAAACCCCTGTGCATTGTGAATACAGAATAGATACAGGTGCTGCGTGCAATCCTTTTTAGCATTGTGAATACAGAAGTGGCATAAGAACTGCATGCATTCCATCTGTGCATTGTGAATACAATCCTTCACTGCCTTGTGAATATAGAACAGGAATAAGTACAGAATGCAATCTTTCTATGGATTGTGAATACAGAACAGGTATAAGTACTGAATGCAGTCTTTCTGTGTATTGTGAGTACATAACAGGTATAAGAACTTCATGCAATCCTTCTGTGCATTGTGAAAGCAGAACAGGTTTAAATATTGAATGCAATCCTTCCCTGCATTGTGAATACAGGCATAAGCATGCAGTCCTAAAGTGCATTGTGAATACAGAACAGATATAATTACTGAATGCAATCCTTCTGGGCATTGTGAATACAGAGCAGGTGTAAGAATTGGATGCAATACTTCTATGCATTGTGAATACAGAACAAGTATAAGAACTGCATGCAGTCTTTCTGAGCATTGTGAATACAACCCTTCTGTGCATTTTGAATACAGAAAAAGAATAAGAACTAGATACAATCCTTCTGTGTATTGTGAATACAGAACAAGTGTAAGTACTAAATGCAATCCTTTTGTGAATTGGGAATACAGAACAGGCATAAGAACAGCCTGCAATTCTTCTGCGCATTGTGAATAAATAACAGGCATAAATACTGCCTGCAGTCCTTTGTTCCATTGTGAATACATGGCAGGTATACTTACAGAATGCAATGCTTCTGTGCATTGTGAATACATAACAGGTATAAGTTCTGCATGCAATACTTCTGGACAATGTGAATACAGAGGGGGTATAGTTACTGCATGCAATCCTTCTGTGCACTGTGAATACAGAACAGGTACAAGAACTGCATGCAATCCTTCTATGCATTGTGAATACAGAACAGGTATAAGAAGGTCATGCAATCTTTCTGTGCATTGTGAATAGAATCCTGCTGTGCATTTTGAATACAGAACAGGCATAAGAACTAGATGCAATCCTTCTGTGTATCGTGAATACAGAACAAGTGTAAGTACTGAATGCAATCCTTCTGTTAACTGGGAATGCAGAACAGGTATAAGAACAGCATGCAATCCTTCTATGCATTGCGACTACAGAACAGGTGTAAGAACTGGATGCAATATGTGTATACATTGTGAATACAGAACAGGTATAAGAACAGCATGCAATCTTTCTGTGCAATGTGAATACAATCCTTCTTTGCATTTTGAATACAGAACAAGAATAAGAACTAAATGAAATCCTTCTGTGTATTGTGAACAAAGAACAGGTATAAGTACTGTGTGCAATCCTTCTGTTCATTGTGAGTACAGGACAGGTCTAAGTACTGCGTGCAATCCTTGTGTGCGTTGTGAATACAGAACAGGCATCAGAACTCCATGAAATCCTTCTGTGCATTTTGAATACATAACAGCAATAAGAACTGCATGCAATCCTTCTATGCATTCTGAATACAAAACAGGCATAAGAACTGCATGCAGTCCTTTTTGCATTGTGGATAAAGGACAGGTACAAGAACTGCTTGCAATCATTCTGTACATTTTGACAACAGAACAGGTATAAGTACTGAATGCAATCTTTCTATGTATTGTGACTAGAGAACAAGTATAAGCACTACATTCAACCCTTCTCTGCATTGCGAGTACATAACAGGTATACGAACTGCATGCAATCCATCTATGCATTGTGAAAGCAGAACAGGTTTAAATATTGAATGCAATCCTTATCTGCATTCTGAATACAGAACAGAAAAAATGCAGTTATAGGCGCTGTTCTCCAGTAACAATAAAGATTTTCCTCTTAATAAAATGTAGAAACTCAATTTCAATAAATTCAAGGTCCAAGTTCAACAGACCACTAGGTAAAACGTTTCAAGACACCAATTTATTTGACAAAAAAACAGATTAAGCGCTTTCATCTCCCATATGGAGACTTCATCAGAATCTGTTACACACACAAATCTTCAGTTTAAATACATCTAAGTAAAACACACTTAATTAATCTTGACTTCTAATAGGCTGGCCATTAATTGACACTAATTAACATTGAGGTAATGCTGAATCAAACCTTTCGTAATTTACACTTGAATGTTAATACAAAGTTGTAGAGGTTCATAGGAATTCATGATCTTAACATTGCATAATTTTGTTTACAACTTATATAAATGTTGTAAAAATTAAATATAAGTAAAATCATCAAAGAAATTGTGACAGGAAATACTCATTTCTTATTAATACATTAGTTTGGTGTATAAATACCAATAAATATATAAAAAAATATATAAAAATATATATAAAATGTATGTAAAATATATATATATATATATATATATATATATATAGTATAAAAATATTGGATGTTAAAATCACATTTATTCTTGTACCTTAAATAGTGTTAATTAATAAATTTATTACACACATCAATCAGAGTACGGAATTTCTCGAGTTTACTTATGATTCAGATTCAGAAGAAATACATTATTTGGATGTTAAATTGACAAAAGATAGAATAAACAAAAAATTCAAATCTAGAATTTTTCGGAAGGAATGTTACTCGAATTCTTTTTTACATTTTAAGAGTGACCATCCCTACCACTCAAAGATGAATATAATAAAAGGACAAATGATTAGAGTAGCTAGAATGACTTCTGACAAAACAGAACTGATGGAAGAAATGGAAATACTACACAATATGTTCAAGGAAAGGGGATATCCTGACCACATGATTGAATCAAACAAAAAAGTTGTAATAGATAGATTGGATACATTATACAACCCCCTACTAACAAATATAGGTACTATTGGGGTAGAAAATACGTTTAGCACCAGAAAAGATGAGGAAGAGAAACTTCCTTTTTTGGTTTTGACACACTTTAATGGTGTCAGATGGATTAAAAAAATGCATCAACGATGCATGGGGAATGTTTAGTAAAATGTCTAATAAGACAGATGTTTTCCAATTACCACTTAGATATGCTTTTAGGAAGAACAGAAATTTGAAAAATATACTTGAGAAAAAGAAAAACATTCCAAGTGGAGCAAGTAGTAAATATGGTACTTTTAGATCTGGTAGGTGTGCACAATGTGTTTTTATGGCAGATACTAAAGAATTGGAACTACCAAATATAAATTTGAAATTGATAGGTAGTAAATACTACAGGTGTTACACAAAAGGGGTGGTATATTTGTGTTACTGTAAGAAATGTCTGAAATACTACATAGGGAAAACTGAATGTAATTTAAGGGCATGTATATATGAACACAATAGAGATATTATCAAAATGAACGACAACAACGCCTTATTTAGACATACCCAGATATGTAGAGATGCAGATTTTAAATTTTGGATATTGGAAGAGGTGGTGAAGCAAGAGAGAGGGGGGGATTGGGAAACCAAACTGGAATTTAGGGAGATGGTTTGGCAGTTAAGGTTGGACGCATGTGGAAATTATGGATTGAATGATCACATATCCATCAACCCAGCCCTTAAGATTCTCGCTGATGACCCAAAGAGACATCGATAGATGGTTAACTGTTGTAACTTATGTAAATAAATAAATAAATAAAATATTCAGATTCAGTCCTTGTGGAGCATGTACATATAATGTATTTTATTTTTATTAAGGGTGTAGCTTAAAATATGGTTGTTAACACTATTTAAGGTATAAGAATAAATGTGATTTTAACATACAATATTTTTATACTATATATATATATTTTACATACATTTTATATATATTTTTATATATTTTTTATATATTTATTGGTATTTATACACCAAACTAATGTATTAATAAGAAATTAGTATTTCTTGTCACAATTTCTTTGATGATTTTACTTGTATTTAATTTTTACAACATTTATATAAGTTGTAAACAAAATTATGAAATGTTAAGATCATGAATTCCTATGAGCCTCTACAACTTTGTATTAACATTCAAGTGTAAATTACCAAAGGTTTGGTTCAGCATTACCTCAATGTTAATTAGTGTCAATTAATGGCCAGCCTATTAGAAGTCAAGATTAATTAAGTGTGTTTTACTTAGATGTATTTAAACTGAAGATTTGTGTGTGTAACAGATTCTGATGAAGTCTCCATATGGGAGATGAAAGCGCTTAATCTGTTTTTTTTTGTCAAATAAATTGGTGTATTGAAACGTTTTACCTAGTGGTCTGTTGGACTTGGACCTTGAATTTATTGAAACTGAGTTTCCACGTTTTATTAAGAGGAAAACCTTTATTGTTACTGGAGAACAGCGCCTATAACTGCATTTTTTCTGTTTGGAAGTTGTGTGCTTTTCGGTTACTAGTGAATACAGAACAGACTTAAGCATGCAGTCTTTCAGTGCATTTTGAATACAGAACAGGTATAATTACTAAATGCAATCCTTCTGTGCATTGTGAATACAGAACAGGTATAAGTACTGCATGCAATCCTTCTGTGCATTGCGAAGACAGAGGAAGTATAGCTACTGCATGCAATGCTTCTGTGCATTGTGAATACAGAACAGGTATAAGAACTGCATGCAATCTTTCTGTGCATTGTGAATACAATCCTTCTTTGCATTTTGAATACAGAACAAGAATAAGAACTAGATGCAATCCTTCTGTGTATAGTGAATAAAAAACAGGTATAAGAACTGCTTGCAATCCTTCTGTGCATTGTGATTATAAGCAGGTATAAGTACTGAATGCAATCCTTCCGTGCATTGTGAATACAGAACAGGTTTAAGTACTGCATGAAATCCTTCTGTGCATTGTGAATATAGAACACATGTAAGAAGCACCTGGTGTCCTTCTGTGCCTTGTGAATACAGAAGAGGTTTAAGTACTGAATGCAGTCCTTCTGTTACTACTGAACAGCTTTAAGAACCACATGCAATCCTTCTGTGTGTTGTGAATACAGAACAGGTATAAGTAATGAATGCAATCCTTCTATGCATTGTGAATACAGAACAGGTATAAGTACTACGTGCAATCCTTCTGTGCATTGTGGTTACAGAACAGGAGTAAGAACCACATGCAGTCCTTCACTGCATTGTGAATACAGAATAGGTACAAGTACTACAAGCAATCTTTCTGTGCATTGTGAATACAGACCAGGCATATGCACTGCATCCAGTCGTTTTCTGCATTGTGAATAAAATCCTTCTGTGCATTGTGAATATGGAACAGGCATAAGAACTGCATGCAGTCCTTCTGTAGATTTTGAGTACAGAACAGGTATATTTACAGCATATAATCCTTCTATGCATTGTGAAGACAGAACAGGCATAAGTACTACCTGCAATACTTCTGTGCATTGTGAATACAGAACAGGAAAAAATACTATGTGCAATCCATCTGTGCATTGTGAATACAGAACAGGCATCAGGACTGCATGCAGTCCTTCTTTGCATTGTGAATAAAGAACAGGTATAAGAACTGCTTGCAATACTTCTGTGCGTTGTGAATACAGAACAGGTATAAGTACTGAATGCAGTCCTTCTGTGGAATGTGAAGAAAGAGCATGTATAAGTACTTTATGCAATCCTTCTTTGCATTATGACTACAGAACACATGTAAGAACCACATGCAGTCCTTGCGTGCAATGCGAATACAGAATTGGTATAAGAAATGCATGCAGTCTTTCTGTGCATTGTGAATACAGAACAGGTAGAAGTACAACATTCAGTCTTTCTGTGCATTGTGAATATAGAACAGGTATATGAACCGCATGCAATCGTTTTGTGCATTATGAATACAGAACAGGTGTAAGAAACGCATGCAATACTTATATGCATTGTGAATACAGAACAGGTATAAGAACTACATGCAGTCTTTCTGTCCATTGTGAATACAATCCTGTGCATTTTGAATATAGAACAGGCATATGAACTGCATGCAATCCTTTTGTGCATTGTTAATACAGAACATTTGTAGGTACTGAATGCAATCCTTCTGTGAATTCTGAATACAGAACAGGTACAAGTACTACACACAATCTTTTTGTGCATTGTGAATACTAAACAGGCCTATGAACTGCATTCAGACTTTTTGTGCATTGTGACTATAATCCTTCTGCACATTGTGAATACTGAAAAGGCATAAGAACTGCACAAAGTCATTCTGTGAATTGAGAGTACAGAGCATCAATAACTACAGCATCTAATCCTGGAAAAACATTGTGAAGACAGAGCACATATCAGTACTGCATGCAATCCTTCTTTGCATTGTGAATACATACTACGATTAAGAACTGCATGCAGTCCTTGTGTAAACTGTGAATGCAGAAAAGGTATAAAAACAGCATGCAGTTGTTCTGTGCATTGTGAATACAGAAGAGGTACAAGTACTACATGCAATCTTTCTATGCATTGTGAATACAGAACAGGCATATTAACTGCATGGAACTTTTTTGTGCATTGTGAATACAATCCTTCTTTGTATTGTGAATACAAAACAGGTATAAGTATGGAATGTAATCCTTCTGTGAATTGGGAATGAAGAAGAGGCATTAGAACTACATGCAATCCTTCTGTGATTGTGAATACAGAACAGGTGTAAGTGCTGAATGCACTCCTACTGTACATTGAGAAAACAGAACAGGGTGAAGTACTGCATGCAATCCTTCTGTACATTGCAAATACAGAACAGGTGTAAGAACGGCTTGCAATTCTTTTGTGCATTGTGTCTGCAGAACAGGTATAAGTACTGAATGCAATTCTTCTCTGCATTGTGAATACAGAACAGGCATAAGAAGTGCATGCAGTCTTTTTGTGCATTGTGGATACATTCCTTCTGTGCATTCTGAATACAGAACAGGTATAACTGCTGAATGCAATCCTTCTGTGCATTGTGAATACAGAACAGGTCTAAGTACTGCATGTAATCCTTCTCTGCATTGCGAATATAGAACAGGCATAAAAAATGCATGCAGTCCATCAGTAGATTGTAAAGACCAAGCACACATAAGTACTGCATGCAATCCTTCTTTGCATTATGAATACAGAACACATGTATCAACCACATGCAGTCCTACGCATTGCGAATAGAGAATAGGTATAAGAACTGCATGCAGTCTTTCTGTGCATTATGAATACAGAACAGGTACAAGTACAACATGCAAGCCTTCTGTGCATTGTGAATGCAGAACACATGTATCAACCACATGCAGTCCTTCTGCGCATTGCGAATAGAGAATAAGTATAAGAACTGCATGCAGTCTTTCTGTGCATTATGAATACAGAACAGGTACAAGTACAACATGCAATTTTTTTGTGCATTGTGAATAAAGAACAGGAGTAAGAACCACATGCAGTCCTTCTGTGCATTGTGAATACAGAATAGGTACAAGAACTACAAGCAATCATTCTGTGCATTGTGAATACAGACCAGGCATATGAACTGCATTCAGTCTTTTTCTGCATTGTGAATACAATCCTTCTGTGCATTGTGAATATGGAACAGGCATAAGAACTGCATGCAGTCCTTCTGTGGATTATGAATACAAAGCAGGTATAATTACAGCATATAATCCTTATATGCATTGTGAAGACATATCACGTATGAGTACTGCATGTAGTCCTTATTTGCATTGTGGAATACAGAACACGTGTAAGAAGAATATGCAGTCCTTCTGCGCATTGCGAATAGAGAATAAGTATAAGAACTGCATGCAGTCGTTCTGTTTATTGTGAATACAGAACAAGTACAAGTACTATATGCAATCTATCTTTGGAATCTGAATACAGAACAGGTATAAGTACTGAATGCACTCCTTTGGTACATTGTGAATACAGAACAGGTTTAAGTACTGCATGCAATCCTTCTGTGCATTGTGAATACAGAACAGGTACAAGTATTATACGCAATCTATCTGTGCATTGTGAATACAGAACTGGTATACAAACTGCATGCAGTCTTTTTTTGCATTGTGAATACAATCCTTCTGTGAACTGTGATAACAGAACAGGTATAAGTACTTAATGCAATCTTTCTGTACATTGTTAATACTGAACAGGTTTAAAACCACATGCAATCCTTCTGTATGTTGCGAATGCAGAACAGGTATAAGAACTGCAAGCAGTCTTTCTGTACATTGTGGAAACAATCCTTCTGTGCATTTTGAATACAGAATAGGGATAACAACTGCATGCAATTCTGCTGTGCATTGTGAAAACTACAAGCAGTCTTTCAGTACATTGGGAATACAATCCTGTGCATTTTAAATACAGAATTGGCATAAGAACTGCATGGAATCTTTCTGTGCAATGCAAATACAGAACAGGTGTAAGTACGAATTGCATTAGGAATGCAGAACAGGCATAAGAACTGCATGCAATCCTTCTGCGCATTGGGAATACAGAACAGGTACAAGTATTGCTTGCAATCATTCTGTGCATTGTCAATACAGAACACGCATTAGAACTGCACGCAATCCTTCTGTGCATTGTGAATACAGAACAGGCATACGTACTACGTGCAATCCTACTTTGCATTGTGAATACAGAACAGGCATCAGAACTACATGCAGTCCTTCTTTGCATTGTGAGTAAAGAACAGGTATAAGAACTGCCTACAATAATTCTGTGCATTGTGAATACAGAACAGGTATAAGTATTGAATGCAATATTTCTATGCATTGTGAATGCAGAACAGTCAAAAGTACTACGTGTAATCCTTCTGTGCATTGTGAATACAGAACAGGCATAAGTACTATGTGCAATCCTTCTGTGCATTGTGAATACAGAACAGGCAAAAATACTACATGCAATCCTTCTGTGCATTGTGAAGAGGGAACAGGCATCAGAACTCCATGCAGTCCTTCTTTGCATTGTGAATAAAGAACAGGTATAAGAACTACTTGCAATACTTCTGTGCATTATGAATACAGAACAGGTATAAGTACTGAATGCCATCCTTCTGTGAATTAGGAATGCAGAACAGCCATAAAAACTGCATGCAGTCCTTCCATGCATTGGTAATAGAGAACAGGTATAGGTTCTGCATGCAATCCTTCTCTGCATTTTGAAAACACAGCAGGCATAAGAAATGCATGCAGTCCTTCTGTGGAATGTGAAGACAGAGCACCTATAAGTACTTCATGCAATCCTTCTTTGCATTGTAAATACAGAACACATGTAAGAACCACATGCAGTTCTTCCGTGCAATATGAATTCAGAATCGGTATAAGAACAGCATGCAATCTCTCTGTGCATTTTGAATACAGAACAGGCATATGAACTTCATGCAATCTTTTTGTGCATTGTGAATACAATCCTTCTGTGCATTGTGAATACAGAACAGGTAAAACTGCTGAATGCAATCATTTTGTGCATTATAAATACGGAACAGGTATACCTGCTGAATGCAATCCTTCTTTGCATTGTGAATATAGAACAGGTATAAGTACTGCATGCAATCCTTCTGTGCATTGAGAACATAGAACACATGTAAGAACCACATGGCGTCCTTCTGTGCCTTGCGAATACAGAACAGGTTTAAGTACTGAATGCAGTCCTTCTGTGAATTAGGAATGCAGAACAGCCATACAAACTGCATGTAGTCCATTTATGCATTGGTAATAGACAACAGGTATAGGTTCTGCATGCAATCCTTCTCTGCAGTCCTTCTGTGTATTGTGAATACAGGATAAGTATAAGAACTGCATGCAGTCTATTTTTGCATTGTGAATACATAACAGGTACAAGTACGACTTGCAATCTTTCTGCGCATTATGAATACAGAGCAGGCACTAGAAATGCATGCAATATTTCTATGCATTGTGAATATAGAACAGGTATAAGAACTACATGCAGTCTTTCTGTCCATTGTGAATACAATCCTTCTGTGCATTTTGAAAACTCAACAGGCATAAGAAATGCATGCAGTCCTTCTGTGGAATCTGAAGACAGAGCATGTATAAGTACTTCATGCAATCCTTCTTTGCACTGTGAATGCAAAACATGTATAAGTACTGCATGCAATCCTTCTCTGCATTGTGAATACAGAACAGGCATAAGAGGTGCATGCAGTCCTTCTGTGCATTGTGAATACAGAACAGGTTTAAGTACTGCATGCAATCCTTCTGTGCATTGTAAATATAGAACACATGTAAGAACCACTTGGTGTCCTTCTGTGCCTTGTGAATAGAGAACAGGTTTAAGTACTGGATGCAGTCCTTCTTTGCGTTGTTACTACTGAACAGGTTTAAGAACCACATACAATCTTTCTGTGTGTTGTGAATACAGAATAGCAATAAGTACTGAATGCAATCCTTCTATGCATTGTGAAAACAGAACAGGTATAAGTACTGCATGCAATCCTTCTCTGCATTGTGAATATAGAACACATGTAAGAACCACATTGTGTCATTCTGTGCCTTGTGAATACAGAACAGGTATGATTTCTAAATGCAATCCTTCTCTGCATTATGAATACAGAACAGGTATATGTACTGAATGCGATCTTTAAGTGCATTGTGAATACAGAACAGGTTTAAGTACTGCATGCAATCCTTCTGTGCATTGTGAATACAGAACAGGTTTAAGTACTGCATGCAATCCTTCTGTGCATTGTAAATATAGAACACATGTAAGAACCACTTGGTGTCCTTCTGTGCCTTGTGAATAGAGAACAGGTTTAAGTACTGGATGCAGTCCTTCTATGCGTTGTTACTACTGAACAGGTTTAAGAACCACATACAATCTTTCTGTGTGTTGTGAATACAGAACAGCAATAAGTACTGAATGCAATCCTTCTATGCATTGTGAAAACAGAACAGGTATAAGTACTGCATGCAATCCTTCTCTGCATTGTGAATATAGAACACATGTAAGAACCACATGGTGTCATTCTGTGCCTTGTGAATACAGAACAGGTATGATTTCTAAATGCAATCCTTCTCTGCATTATGAATACAGAACAGGTATATGTACTGAATGCAATCTTTAAGTGCATTGTGAATACAGAACAGGTTTAAGTACTGCATGCAATCCTTCTGTGCATTGTGAATATAAAATACATGTAAGAACCACATTGTGTCCTTCAGTGCCTTGTGAAAACAGAACAGGTATAAATACTGAATGCAGTCCTTCTCTGCATTATTAATACTGAACAGGTTTAAGAACCACATGCATACCTTCTGTCTGTTGTTAATACCGAAAAGGTATAATTACTGAATGCAGTCCTTGTCTTCATTGTGAATACAGAACAGGTATATGCACTGAATACAATCCTACTGTACATTCGGAATACAGAACAGGTTTAAGTACTGCCTGCAGTCCTTCTGCGCATTGTGAATATAGAACACATGTAAGAACCACATTGTGTCCTTCTGTGCCTTTTGAATACAGAACAGATATAAGTACTGAATGCAGTTCTTCTCTGCATTATTAATACTGAAATGGATCAAGAACCACATGCAGTCCTTCTGTGTGTTGGAAATACAGAACAGGTATAACTACTTACTACAATCCTTCTCTGCATTGTGAATACAGACCAGGTTTAAGTACTGCATGCAATCCTTCTATGCATTGTGAATATAGAACACAAGAAAGAACCACGTGGTGTCCTTCTGTGCCTTGTGAATACAGAACAGGTTAAGTACTGAATGCAGTCCTTCTGTGTGTTGTTACCACTGAACAGGTTTAAGAACCACATACAATCCTGCTGTGTGTTCTGAATACAGAACAGGTATAAGTACTGAACGCAATCCTTCTATGCATTGTGAAAACAAAACAGGTATAAGTACTGCATGCAATCCTTCTCCGTATTGTGAATACAGAGCTGTCATAAAAAGTGCATGCAGTCCTTATGTGCATTGTGAAGACAGAGCAGTTATAAGTAGTGCGTGCAATCCTTCTTTGCCTTGTTGATACAGAACACGTGGAAGAACCACATGCAGTCCTTCTGTGCATTGTGAATACAGAATAGGTATAAGAACTGCATGCAGTCTTTTTATGCATTGTGAATACAAAACAGGTACAAGTATGACATGCAATCTTTCTGTGCATTATGAATACAGAACAGGTGTAAGAAATGCATGCAATACTTCTATGCATTGTGAATACAGAACAGGTATAAGAACTAGATGCAGTACTTATACATATTCTGCGTTCACAATGCAAAGAAGGATTGCATGAAGTACTTATACATGCTCTGTCTTCTTATACAGAACAGGTGTAAGTACTGAATGCAATCCTTCTGGGAACTGGAAATGCAGAACAGACATAAGAACTGCATGCAATCCTTCTGTACATTCTGAGTACAGAACAGGTCTAAGTACTTTCTGCAATCCTTCTGTCCATTGTGAATACGGAACAGGCATCAGAACTGCATGCAATCCTTCTGTGCATTGTGAGCATAGAACAGGTATAAGAACTGCATGTCCTCCATCTTTGCATTGTGAATACAGAGCAGCAATAACTACACCATGTAATCCTTCTATGCATTGTGAAGACAGAGAACTTATAAGTACTGCATGCAATCCTTTTTTGCATTGTGAATACAGAACATGATTAAGAACCACATGCAGTCCTTCTGTGCATTGTGAATTCAGAATAGGTATAAGAACTGCATGCAGTCTTTTTATGCATTGTGAATACAAAACAGGTACAAGTACGACATGCAATCTTTTTGTGCATTATGAATACAGAACAGGTGTAAGAAATGCATGCAATTCTTCTATGCATTGTGAATACAGAACAGGTATAAGAACTAGATGCAGTCATTCTGTCCATGGTGAATACAATCCTTCTGTGCATTTTGAATATAGAACAGAACTGTATGCAATCCTTCTGTGTATTGTTAATACAGAACATGATTAAGAACCGCATGCAGTCCTTCTGTGCATTGTGAATGCAGAAAAGGTATAAAAACAGCATGCAGTTGTTTTGTGCATTGTAAATACAGAACAGGTACAAGGACTGCATGCAATCTTTCTATGTAATGTAAATACAGAACAGGCATATGAACTGCATGGAATCTTTTTGTGGATTGTGAATACAATCCTTCTGTATATTGTGAATACAGAACAGGTGTAAGTAAGGAATGTAATCCTTCTGTGAATTGGGAATGAAAAACAGGCATTATAACTATATGCAATCCTTCTGGACATTGTGAATACAGAACAGGTATAAATACTGAATGCACTCCTTCTGTACATTGTGAAAACACAACAGGTTGAAGTACTGCATGCAATCCTTCTGTGCATTGCGAATACAGAACAAGTGTAAGAACTGCTTGCAGTCCTTCTGTGCATTGTGACTACAGAACAGTTATAAGTACTGAATGCAATCCTTCTCTGCATTGTGAATAAAGAACAGGCATAAGAAGTGCATGCCATCTTTTTGTGAAATGTGAATACAATCCTTCTGTGCATTGTGAATACAGAACAGGTATAACTGCTGAATGCAATCCTTCTGTGCATTGTGAATACAGAACAGGTATAAGTATTGCATGCTATCCTTCTTTGCATTGTGAATACAGGAGAGGTTTAAGAAGTGCATACAGTCCTTCTGTAAATTGTGAAGTTAGAGCTCTCATAAGTACTGCATGCAATCCTTTGTTGCATTGTGAATACAGAACACATGTATCAACCACATGCAGTCCTTCTGCGCATTGCGAATAGAGAATAGGTATAAGAACTGCATGCAGTCTTTCTGTGCATTATGAATACAGACCAGGTACAAGTACAACATGCAACCTTTTAATGCATTGTGAATAGAGAACAGGAGTAAGAACTGCATGCAATCTTTCTGTGAATTTTGAATACAGAACAGGCATATGAACTGCATGCAATCCTTCTGTGTATTGTGAATACAGAACAGGTGTCAGTACGGAATGTAATCCTTCTGTGAATTGGGAATGGAGAACAGGCTTTAGAACTGCATGCGATCCTTCTGTGCATTGTGAATACAGAACAGGCATCGGAACTGCATGCTTTCCTTCTGTGCATTCTGAATACAGAACAGGTATAAGAACTGCATGCAATCCTTCTATGCATTGTGAATACAGAAAGAGGCACAAGAAGTGCATGCAGTCCTTCTTTGCATTGTGAAAAAAGAACAGTTATAAGAACTGCTTGCAATCCTTCTGTGCATTGTGACGACAGAAAAGGTTTAAGTACTGATTGCAATTCATCTATGCATTATGAGTACAGAAAAGGTACAAGTACAACATGCAATTTTTCTGTGCATTATGAATACAGAAGAGGCATATGAACTGCATGCAATGTTTTTGTGCATTGTGAGTACAATCTTTCTTTGCATTGTGAATACGGACCAGGTATAAGTGTTGAATGCAATCATTCTGTGCATTGCGAATACAGAACAGCTATAAGTACTGAATGCAGTCCTTCTGTGTGTTGTTAATACTGAACAGATTTAAAAACTCCATGCAATCCTTCTGTATGTTTTGAATACAGAACAGGTATAAGTACTGAATGCAATCCTTCTGTGCATTGTAAATACAGAACAGATGTAAGAACTGCATGCAGTGCTTCTGTGCATTGTGAATACAGAAAAGGTGTAAGTACTAAGTGCAATACCTGTGTGAATTAGGAATGCAGAACAGGCATAAGAACTGCATTCAATCCTTCTATGCATTGTGAACACAGAACAGGGATAAGTATTGTGTCCAATCCTTCTGTGCATAGTAAATACAGAACAGGCATCAGAACTGTATGCAATCCTTCTGTACATTGTTACTTCAGAACAGGTATAAGAACTGCATGCAATCCTTCTATGTATTGTGACTACAGAACAGGCATAAGGACTGCAGGCAGTCCTACTTTGCATTGTGAATGAAGAACAGGTTCATAGGTTCATACTAGGCTATCTGCCCTAGGGCATTTATAAGCCTAGCCAGAGTGTATTTGGCTTTCGCCACCCATTTTAAATGAATTTTGCTATGCCCTTTTTCGAGGTTAGTATACTGTGCCTCTGTCTAACAGTGACACAGAAGTGATACCCGGGGTAAACCTACTATCTCCCATCCACTCATCAAGATTCCTCTTGAAGAGAGTCAATGAGGGACTCTGCCTAACCTGGACTGGGATTTTATTCCAGAGTGAAGGGAGCCTCTGGGTTATGAATCTGTCCCTCCGGCATGTCCTATTTATTTCAGTGCTGAGGGTCAAGTCTCTCAAGTGCGTAGCTCGATGGGATTTGGATTTTTTGAGGTGCAGCATGTCCATTAATTCCGGGTTGGACATGGCTTTATACGTCAGGCACAGATCGCCTCTGAGCAGGCGGTATGCCACTGAGTAGTGCTAGAGTTTCTTTAACCGGGCAGCATATGGCATCTGTTTGAGCCCTTTGATCCTCTTGGTGAGGTACTTTTGGGGTCTTTCCAGTTGCTGCAGGTGTCTGGTAAGGTACATCCCAAAAGGGGCATTGTACTCAATTATGGGCCTGATGAGGGATGAGTAAAGAGGCACGATGACCTCCCCTGATCTAGATGTGAATCCCTTCATGATTAGGTGGGCTATATAAAATGTTTTTCTAACCACTTTGGCCACGCGGTTGTCAAATGAGAGATTGCTATCAACTTGGGTCCCCAGGTCCCTAATTACTTCTTCCGTACTTAATGGATTACCACCTATGTGGTAATTTGTGGGCACTTTGTTTTTGCCAAAGGGGATGACTATACACTTTTTGGCGTTTAGCTTGAGGCCATGGCTCTGGCACCAGTTGTCTGTTTCTATGAGGCCCTTTTGGAGGATGCTTGTGTTGGCTGGAGAGTAGATTATGGCGCCCAGTTTGCAGTCATCTGCGAACTTGGTCAGCCACAGTCCTTCCGTGTTAGCCTGTACCTCCGAGAAATATATACCGAACAAGAGAGGTCCCCAGGACTGAGCCTTGTGGGATGCCACTTGTAACTGGTTTGGAGTCTGACATGGCTCCAGCAATTCTAACCATGTGGGTTCTGTCCTTGAGCCAGTTTTCAACCCATCTAGTGGCATAAGGGTTTATATTTAAGCTGGTGAGCTTATCTATAATGCCCAAGTGGGGTATTGTATCGAAGGCTTTTGCAAGGTCCAGGTAGGTTGTGTGGACCACCTTCCCCTCGTCAATGGCCTTGGTGACTGTTTCAAAGAAATTGACCAGGTTTAAGAGGCAGGATCTGCCCTTAACAAAGCAGAACTGGGTAGGATCCAGTGTCTGTAGGTCCCCAATATCTTTATTTATGAGGTCCATGATGATCCTTTCCATAGCTTTGCAGACCAAGCTAGTCAGGCTTATGGGGCAATAGTTTCCAGGATCCGTTGAGGCACCACCTTTATGGAGAGGGACCACTGTTGCTGTACGCCACTCTTTGGCTACATATCCTGTAGTAAGGCTGAGATTGAACAGTAGTTTTATGTTTGGGTTTAGTTCTTCTTGGAGTTCATGTCGGGCGCAGCCTGGGACACCGTCTGGTCCCATTGATGCTGTTTTTTTTGCTATGGAGAGGGCGGCTCTTACCTGAGCATCTGAGATGTCAGGGGGGCAGCACTCTGCTGGGATAGGTATTTACCCTTTTGGTGGAGAAGGGGGGGGGAGTTTGCACTGAACCTGTCAGCTAGGATGTTGGCAATGTCTGTGGGTTCGGTGTATTTTTTGTCATTTTGGACTAATTCTGAGCATATCTGGGAATTCACACCCAGGTTCCTAACATAACTAAAGAAAGCCTTGTGATTATCCTTAGTGTCCTGTGCAATTTTTCTCTCAAAGCTGGCCTTAGACGATTTTATGAGTGCCCGTAGTTTTTTGCTAATACTGATCAGAGATGCCTTCCCTTTTTGGGATTTTGCTCTATCATGTAGTAGCTTCCTCCTTCTATTGTATAGTTTGTTTATGGCTGGGGTCCACCAGACAGGACGCCTAACTTTGGAGGATCGGGTCTTGGTTTTATTTGGGATTGCATGATCCATGCATTCCTGAAGGTGTTCATAGAATGCGTTTATAAAGGATTCTGCGGTCTGGGCCGTTTTTTCCACAGGCCCGGGGGCTTTGAAGGATTCCACCTCGGTTTTGAGGAGTGTAAAATTTGCTTTAGAGAAGTTTTTCACTGTGGTTTTCTGGGCAGGGGCTGGGGTCGGGATGTGAATATCTAGTGAGATTAGTTTATGGTCTGATCTTACCAGTGAGGGATACACTTCTGGTCTGGAGCGTAGAGTCCCCATGTTGGTGATGATCAGGTCCAGTATGTTTTCCCCTCTTGTGGGAGTGGCAACAAGTTGTTCCATAGCATTTGAGTTTATAAATTCTAGGAACCTTTGGGCTAGGGTGTTGGAGCTAGAGTAATGTTCCCAGTCTATGTTAGGGTAGTTGAAGTCACCCAATATAATGGTATTTGGAGAGAACTTCATATTTTCCAGTGTTCTCAGGAAGGCCGAGTGGGGTTCCTGGGTTTGGGAGGGTGGTCTGTAGCAGGCTATAAACTAGAAGGCAGTTTTACCCACTGTTAGTTGCACATGGATAGTCTCTGATGCTTCGTGCTGTGCCACCAACCTGGAGGTGTGGGTATCTTTTACGAATATTGATACTCCCACTCCTTTTGTGGTTCGGTCCAAGTTTTGGGGCCGAAAAACATGGTATGAGGTATAACCTGGTAGTGCTGGGATGCTCTCGGGATCCTTGAACCAGGTTTCTGTTATTGCACAGATATTGATGTTCTCCATGCTAAGGAGAGTTTCGAGTGCATGCATTTTGAGGTTTAGACTTCTGGCGTTGAGCAGCATTACTCTTAGTTTCTTATCCCTTGTGATACCTATGGAGGTGGGTTTGTCTTTTGAGCCTTGCCTAAAAAAGGCACTATGGGGATGGCAAGAGCCTTTGCCAATATCCGAAAGCCCAGGGGTGACAGGTGCAAGCCATCCCTAGCGAAGCATTGTGGCTTGTCGAGCATGTCATCCCAGGCAGACAGGCATTGGATCCCCTTTGAATGACACCAATACTTAAGCCAATTGTTGAAATTGATCATCTTGTCTTCATATTGTGGCATCATTCTTGGTAAGGGTAAGATGCTACTCAAGGTCAGGGTCATACCGGCCTGGGCTACATGCTCAGAGAGCTCCTCTATGTCTCTTTTCATGTAGTCCAGGGAGGTACGTCTCAGGTCATTCACACCAGCATGGATAATGACTGAGTCATATTTGTACTTGCCTTGAAGTGACCTGAGTGCTTGTGTTATGTGGCAGATCCTAGCGCCCGACAGGCAGCTCACCGTGACCTTCTCCTTGTTCAGCATGGTGAGCGGGACGTCAGTGTGCCTGACGATAGAGTCACCTATTACAAGTATATCAGGTGTGTTGTTTAGCCTTAAGGGCTGTGACTGTTCGGCACACTGGCTTTGTGAGCTATGTGTTGCACGTGTTTTGTTTTGGGGTAGCGGTTGCTTGGGTGTCTGCTTTGGAGGTCTCTGCTGCTTAGGCAGATTTTTATTTAGAGCCTCCGAGTATGTTTTTGTGTGCTTATGTGTTTGGTTTGCTGTCGTGGTAGGTCTATGTGAGACTGGAATTGTAGTGAGTGTGGTTTCCTTCTCCTCCTGACTGGTTATGCCAGTACTGAGTTGAGAGAGCTTAGCCTCCAGATGGCTATATGGTTGCATCTCTCACATGTGTTGGAATTTGTTGCGAGGAGGAGAGGGTTGTCTGTGTACATGAGGCAGTTGTAACATTGCCTCAAGATTCCCAGATTCACCAGCTGGACCGGAGAGGAGATTGACAACTGACCTTTGGACATGCTAGAATAGTACTGGGAATTCCTTTATAATTGAAAAAAAGGGCCAATGGGGAACAAAGTACTCAAGGGGAGTTTGTGAGGGTGTAGTGCTTTTAATTTTTTAGTGCTGACTTATATAATTGCTTTAGTGAGCAAGTGCCAGGCTTTAGAGTGGGAATAGGGTGTTTATTATGAGAACTAGATCAGTTCTAAGGGAAAAAGTGAAGAGCAGACTTTGTGGAGCCGAGAATGGTTTAAACCCAATTAAGTGGAGCTGCCCGATGCTGCGCTATGCGCAAAATCGCGCAAAGCCGCGCTAAAGCGGGTTTTATACAGGGGGACTTGAAAGAGCTAGAAATTGGCCCAAAACAGCCAATAGACTACCAGATTCTTGTGCTGGGAACATTCCTCCAGGGATAGATAGGCTGCTCCAAGCTCCCCACTGCCACTGGTGAACAAAGAAGCTTCCCTTTATCCAAGAAAGGAAATGGGCAACACAGGAACTTTTCAAAAGTCCAGAATACAGCAAAGCCTGTATTTGGACTACTCTAGGTCAAGAAAGACGGGAAAAAAGGATAATTTTTTTTTTTTTTTTTTTGCAACAAACAGCTGGAAAATGCAATAAATATGTAACACAGGCTAGCGCACTTGAGTGTGTAGCCTCAACAGTAAAAGCAACAAACAGGACAAACTTTAAAAGTGCAGGTGCAAAAACAACTTTAAACAGTTTAAAACAGTTCAAGAAGCATAAATACTTGCAGTTTAGCTAGATCGGACAGTCGCCCAGGTAGTAGCAGGAAAACAAACACTTTTATCAGGTTAGCAGTCACTCTTTTAGCCTCTCTGCTGCTAGCACCACTCTGCAGGACCACAACAACAGGACCTCTGCAGGTATAAGAAGTGATTGCAATCCTTCTGGGCATTGTGAATTTAGAAAACGTATAAGTACTGAATGCAATCCTTCTATGCATTGTGAATTCAGAACAGGTATTAGTACTGCATGCAATCCTTCTCTGCATTGTGAATACAGAAAGGCATAGGAAGTGCATGCAGTCCTTCTGTCCATTGTGAAGACAGAGCACGCATAAGTACTGCATTTAGTCCTTCTTTGCATTGTGAATAGAAAACACGTGTTAAAACCACATGTAGTCTTTCTGTGCATTGCAAATACAGAATAGGTATAAGAACTGCTTGCAGTCTTTCTGTGCAATGTGAATACAGACCAGGTACAAGTACAAAATGCAATCTTTCTGTGTGTTGTGAATACAGAACCAGCATATGAACTGCATGCTATATTTTTGTGCATTGTGAATACAATCCTTTTGCGCATTGTGAATATGTAACAGGTATAAGTACTGAATGCAGTCCTTCTGAGCATTGTTAATACTGAACAGGTTTAAGAATCACATGCAATCCTTTTGTGTGTTAGGAATACAGAACTGGTATAAGTAATAATGCTATCCTTCTGTGCATATTGAATACAGAACAGGTATAAGTACTGCATGCAATCATTCTGTGCATTGTGAATACAGAACACGTGTAAGAACCACATGCAGTCCTTCTGTGCATTCTGAATGCAGAATAGGTAAAATAACTGCATGTATTCCTTCTGTGCATTATGAATACAGAACAGGTACAAGTACTCTATGCAATCTTTCTGTGCATTGTGAATATAGAGCATGTATAATTACAACATGTAATCCTTCTATGCATTGTGAAAACAGAGCACGTATAAGTACTGCATGGAATCCTTCTGTGCATTGTGAATACAGAACACGAGTAAGAACCACATGCAGTCCTTCTGTGCATTGTGAATACAGAATATGTATAAGAATTGCAAGAACTGCATGCAGTCCTTCTCTCCATTGTGAATACAGAACAGGTACAAGTACTACATGCAATCTTTCTGTGCATTGTGAATACAGAACAGGCATATGAACTGCATGCAGTCTTTTTGTGAATTGTAAATACAATCCTTCTGTGTATTGTGAATACAGAAAAGGTATAAGAACTACACACAATCCTTCTCTGCATTCTGAATTCAGAAAAGGCACAAGTACTGAATGCACTCCTTCTGTACATTGTGAATACAGAACAGGTTTAAGTACTGCATGCAATCCTTATGTTCATTGTGAATACAGAACAGGTATAAGAACTGCTTGCAGTCCTTTTGTGCATTGTGACTACAGAACAGTTATAAGTAATGAATGCAATCTTTCTATGCATTGTGAATGCAGAACAGGTCTAAGCACTGCATGCAATCCTTCTCTGCATTGTGAATATAAAACAGGCATAAGAAGTGCATGCAGTCTTTCTTTGCATTGGAATACAGAATACATGTAAGAACCACATGCAGTCCTTCTGTGCATTGCAAATACAGAATAGGTTTGAGAACTGCATGCAGTATTTCTGTACATAGTGAATACAGAACAGGTACAATTACAACATGCAAGCCTTCTGTGCATTGTGAATACAGACCAGGCATATGAAGTGCATGCAATATTTTTGTGCATTGTTAATACAATCCTTCTGTGCATTGTGAATATGGAACAGGTATAACTGCTAAACTTAATCATTCCGTGCATTGTGAATATGGAACAGGTATAACTGCTGAATGCAATCCTTCTGTGCATTGTCAATACAGAAGAGGTATAAGTACTGAATGCAGTCCTTCTGTACATTGTTAATACTGGACAGGTTTAAGAACCACATGCAATCTTTCTGTGTGTTGGGAATACAGAAGAGGTATAAGTACTGAATGCAATCCTTCTGTGCATTGTGAATACAGAACAGGCACAAGTACTGCACTCAATCTTTCTCTGAAATGTGAATACAGAACAGGCATATGAACTGCATGCAGCCATTTTGTGCATTGTAAATGCAATCCTTCTGATCACTGAGAATACAGAACAGACATAAGAAATGCAGGCAGTCCTTCTATGCATTGTGAATACAGAACAGGCATCAGAACTGCATGCATTCCTTCTGTGCATTCTGAATACAGAACAGGTATAAGAACTGCATGCAATCCTTCTATGCATTGTGAATATAGAACAGGCACAAGAACTACATGCAGTCTTTCTTTACATTGTGAATAAAGAACAGTTATAAGAACTGCTTGCAATCCTTCTGTGCATTGTGACTACAGAAAATGTATAAGTACTGAATGCAATCCATCTATGCATTGTGAATACTGAAAAGGTACATGTACAACATGCATTCTTTCTGTGCATTATGAATGCAGAGCATGAATATGAACTGCATGCAATCTTTCTGTGCATTATGAATGCAGAGCATGAATATGAACTGCATGCAATTTTTCTGTGCATTATGAATACAGAGCAGGCATATGAAATGCATGCAATGTTTTTGTGCATTGTGAGTACAATCCTTCTGTGCATTGTGAATACGGAGCAGGTATAAGTGTTGAATGCAATCATTCCATGCATTGTGAATGCAGAACAGCTATAAGTACTGAATGCAGTCATTCTGTGTTTTGTTAATACTGAACAGGTTTAATTAATAAATGCAATCCCTGTGTGAATTAGGAATGCAGAACATGCTTAAGAACTGCATGCACTATTTCTATGCATTGTGAATACAGAACAGGGATAAGTACTGTGTGCAATCCTTCTGTGCATAGTAAATATAGAACAGGCATCAGAACTGCATGCAATCCTTCTGTATATTGTTACTTCAGAACAGGTATAAGAACTGCATGCAATCCTTCTATGTATTGTGACTACAGAACAGGCATAAGAACTGCAGGCAGTCCTTCTTTGCATTGTGAATGAAGAACAGGTATAAGAAGTGATTGCAATCCTTCTGTACATTGTGAATATAGAAAAGGTATAAGTGCCGAATGCAATCCTTCTCTGCATTGTGAATACAGAAAGGCATAAGAAGTTCATGCAGTCCTTCTGTGCATTGTGAAGACAGAGCACGTATAAGTACTGCATGCAGTCCTTCTTTGCATTGTGAATACAAAACACGTGTAAAAACCACATGTAGTCCTTCTGTGCATTGTGAATACAGAATAGGTATAAGAACTGCATGCAGCCTTTCTGTGCAATGTGAATAAGGAACAGGTACAAGTACAACATGCAATCTTTCTGTGTGTTGTGAATACAGAACAGGCATATGAACTGCATGCAATATTTTTGTGCATTGTGAATACAATCTTCATTGCATTGTGAATACAGAACAGGTATAAGTACTGAATGCAATGTTAATACAGAACAGGTTTAAGAACCACATGCAATCCTTCTGTGTGTTAGGAATACAGAACCGGTATAAGTAATAATGCTATCCTTCTGTGCATATTGAATACGGAACAGGTATAAGTACTGCATGCAATCATTCTGTGCATTGTGAATACAGAACATGTGTAAGAACCACATGCAGTCCTTCTCTGCATTATGAATACAGAATAGGTAAAATAACTGCATGCAATCTTTCTGTGTATTGTGAATACAGAACAGGCATATGAACTGCATGCAGTCTTTTTGTGCATTGTGAATACAATCCTTCAGTGCATTGTGAATGTGGAAAAGGTATAACTGCTGAATGCAGTCTTTCTGTGCATTATGAATACAGAACAGGTATAAATACTGAATGGAGACCTTGTGTACGTTGTTAATACGGAACAGGGTTAAGAACCACATGCAATCCTTCTGTGTTTTGTGAATACAGAAGAGCTATAAGTACTGAATGCAGTCTTTCTGTGTACTGTGAATACAATCCTTCTGTGCATTTTGAATACAGAACAGGCGTAAGAACTGCATGTAATCCTTCTGTGCATTGTGAATACACAACAGGTGTAAGTTCTGAATGCAATCCTTCTGTGAATTAGGAGTGCAGGACAGGCATAAGAACTGCATACAGTCCTTCAGTGCATTGTAAATACAGAACAGGTATAAGTACTGCGTGCAATCCTTCTGTGCATTGTGAATATAGAACAGGCATAAGAAATGCATGCAGTCCTTCTGTGCATTGTGAAGACAGAGCATGTATATGTACTGCATGCAATCCTTCTTTGCATTATGAATACAGAACACATGTAAGAACCACATGCAGTCTTCCTCTGCATTGTGAATACAGAACAGGCATATGAACTGCATGCAATATTTTTGTGCATTTTGAATACAATCCTTCTGTGCATTCTGAATATGGAACAGGTATAACTGCTGAATGCAGTCATCATGTCCATTGTGAATACAGAACAGGTACAAGTACTGAATGCAGTCCTTCGGTGAGTTGTTAATACTGAACAGCTTTAAGAACCACATGCAATCCTTCTGTGTGTTAGGAATACAGAACAGGTATAAGTACTGCATGCAATCCTTCTGTGCATTGTGAATACAGAGGAAGTATAAGTACTGAATGCAATCCTTCTGTGTATTGTGAATACGGAACATGTGTAAGAACCACATGCAGTCCTTCCATGCATTGTGTATACAGAATAAGTATAAGAACTGCATGCATTCTTTTGAGAACATACCTGTGTGCAGACTGCATTTTCTGTAACCCAATTTCCAGAGGTGTTGATGCACCCTGTTAATGTCATCTAGTTAATACGACATACGGATAATCAGTGCTCTCTATACCTTACAGAGAGTATGATGGAAAATGCAAATTTCATGAAAGGTTTCTATGTGATGCAATTGATACCACTGCAAATTTACTCACATCAGAAATCTGTCTGGTGTAAAGTAAATAATGACAAACCTTCCTCACCAGTGTAGTTTTTATATACCCTAAAGCAGTAAGCTGCAATTACCCTGTTCAATAAATTATGCAGTCCACACAAAACAGTTCCACATTCTTAACGATTTCTGGTTTATGATTAGTGCAATATATATATATATATATATATATATATATATATATATATATATATATATATAAAACATTGCATGTATGGCATACATTACAATACATTACATACTTTACGTATATTGCACTACTTTTAGAAGGCAAATGCAAGACTAATTATCTGTTCCTCTGCCTCTCTGAAAGTTCCCACAAAGTACCCATCACCTGACTAAAATACTATGATTTTTTTGTTAGTGAGGAGAGATCTTTTTATGTTTATAATAGTACCTTTTTTTTTTTTTTTTGCTGTCTTTCTCTCACTCTTTAGGTCAGCTTTCTCCTGTTAGACTCCTTGGTCCGTGTTTCAAGACGGGACGGGTGGGTCACCGACGTCGCCGCGGACCCCGGGCACCCGAGGTGAGCCCGCCGGCCCGGCGGCGGGACGCGGTCGGGCCGCACTGAGGGCAGTCCGGCCCAGTCGGCAGCATAAAGGCAGCACAAGGAAAATTCCTGTTCAATCACAAGTGAATAGGTTATAGAAAAAGTCCTATGCTCCACTCTGTGATTTTGAAGCATTTGATATTCTTCATATTGATAACTGCTGCAGTAGCCTACGCTCTTTGGGGTTATGCCCTGCCAAGGACATAACAGCCAACCAGCTTTCAAAGATTCAGAGTACCTTCCACGTACCCAAACCATTAATCAGCACACGTTGAGCTGTTTAAAAGTCAGGTTTTGGCACCAACTTTTAATCAGCTTGCCTGGAACCAAAGAGAGTACTCCTGATATTTTGCCTCAACACCTTGTGAGGGTCCTGCTCGTGTAGTCTCTACAGCCACCATGGACTGGTGATTAGCCATATCCTCTGTAGCTGAAGGTGTGCCCTTGTCAGGAAGGGGAGAGCTACTCTTATCAGTCTAGGGATATGGGGCAA
This sequence comes from Protopterus annectens, assembly GCF_019279795.1. Classification (NCBI taxonomy): domain Eukaryota; kingdom Metazoa; phylum Chordata; order Ceratodontiformes; family Protopteridae; genus Protopterus; species Protopterus annectens. The sequence goes on along the minus strand of NC_056737.1, from coordinate 111,908,349 downwards.
GCAATGCCTCTCTGTTTAGAAAGAAAGTTGTAGCCATCCCTAAGGAGGCAATAGCTAGCAATTATGTCTGTTTCTTCAGTAACTTCTGTCAAAAAGAAACAAAATCCTAAACATATGTGTTCTCCTGTCTCAGCAACACTGGACCGGAGTAATTTATTGTTGTTAACTCATTGTATAGTACAGCTTCTTGACCCTTCTTATATGTTTGATTCCAGGAAAAGAAAAAAGGATTCTTCATTTCCTGGAGAAATCCAAGAGTTTGAAACTCAAAACAAATGTGAATGGACAGGTGATGATTCTGAAATATCTCCACAGATTTCTGATTTAGATTCTGAAGAGTGTTACTCCAGAGAGTCCATGTAAGGAATTTTGCTTTCTCTGAGACTATTTCCAGAATGAATCAACTGTTTCCATGGGAAAACAGTGATGTTTTTCCATCTCTCAGAAAATATGATTTATTACAAATGGACCTGTGCCTCTTCCTCCAGTACTTTCTGCTTTAGAGGATATTTTTGACACACCTTGCAATTTCTCTGACAGTCAGTCTGCTGTATGCACAAAAGCAGATAGATTACATAAAGTTCCTCGGTCCTTTAAAGAATTTATTTACTAATCCCAGACCTGATCCAACAGCTTTAACTTTATTAAGCCCGGCTGCTGACAAGTATTTTGTTAATACTAATCTCTCTCCTTCTGACAAGGATGGGAAGGCTTTTGATAAGCTTGGAAAAATGTATGTGCTTCTGCAACTCTGGCTTTTAAAATTCTCAGTTGTCAGGCTCATATATAGATGTTCATCCTGGCTATTTGCAACAATATGATGAATACGTTGTCATGTTCTTTGGGTAACTTGATTTCTTCTATCTGAAGTGACTTCCCACTGTTTGAAATGTACATATCATTCTGCTGATCCCTCTTCCAAGACTGCTGAACTGTTATGAGGAGGTTGGCCTGGCCATGTTCACAAAGCCTCCCTGTGGATGTCAAGAATGAGATTTTTGAATTTTTCCTTGAATAGAGCACCAGTTTTTGGACCTTCTGCTGCAGAGGTAATTAAAATGTGTGATGAGAATGGAGAGCTGATTCAAAGAATATCTTCGATTTTTCACACCTTCTTCTGCATGTTTATTGAGGGATTATGCAGTCCATCATCTAACTTGAATAAAAAGCAAAATAAACAGTCCCAGAAATTTCCTGGTGAGCAGACATTTAAAAAGCACTGAAAGGAAGGTTGTGAAAAGAAAACAGGAACCCCACCCCAGAACAAATGATAGTCTAATAAGTCTGAATGACTGTATGAATGGTTTCCCTCTCCCCTCACACCTTGGAAGTCCTTTAATACTTTCAGAAAGTCTGCACCTCCATTTCTCTCTCTTTGGCAACAGATTTTTTTTCAGACAGATGTGTTCTGAGACTAATCTTTCAAGGCTTCAGTTGAAAATAGGAGTCTATCCTTCCTCTTAAGGGGATTCCTCCTTATCTGCCAGACTAAGCTCATCTTCTCCATCTTGTCATCCAGCATATGCTGGCTCAGGAGGTGATATAAGCTGTATCTCCTCCTCTGTTAGGAGAGGGATTTTATTCAGGGATGTTTTTACTGCCAAAGAAAGTAGATTTTTGGGATCCAGTTCTGGACCTTTCCTTTCTGAACCAGTTTGTGATAGTGCCGAAGTTCAATATAATGTTACTTCACAACTTGTTACCCCTTATTCCACATGTGTTTCTCAGTGATCTTAAATGTAAATGATGCATATCATCACATTCCTATTAATCCAGATTCCAGGTGTTTTATGGTTGTATGTGTCTGGATAATGTTATCAGTTTTCTCTTACCCTTTTCGCTATCTAGTCCTACAAGAGTGTTCACAAAGTGTCTAGCTGAAGTTGTACCTCATTGCATGCTACAAGGTCTTCACATTTTTCAGTATTTAGACAACTTATTTGCAGAGTCTTTTTCAAAGTATCAGTAATATCTCACTTGGGTAATGGATCTCCTACACAAGTTTTGATTCCAAGAGAACATTCAAAAGTCTTTTCTGATTCCTTCTCACGGGAATGTTTTTTCTGGAGTGTCTGCTGGACACCTCAGTTCAAAGAGCTCTTCTTCCACTGGAAAAAAAAAGATCTGTATTTAAATATATTCCTGATGTTTTTTCACTCAGACTTCGGTCTTAGAAACAAAATTCCTCAGGATTGTGGGTCTCATGACATCAATTATACTCATGATATGACTTGCAGGACTCCACATGTAAAAGACATTGATACCAGAAATCTCTATGGTCCCAGCACCAACATCCCTTAACTTTCCAAATTCCAATTGTAGGTTTTGTGAAAAGGGAGATTATTTGTTGGAGACACCAAATCTCTCAGAATTCAGGTCATACATTCTCCCCCTGCACCAGCACAGTCAATCATGACAGTCACCTCAGACTCTGCTTGGAGAACAGTTTCAATGGGGATAAAAGTCCATGGTCTTTGGAACAACAAATCCAGAACAAAACCAATGAACATAAAAGAGATGTTAGCTCTCATAAATGCTTTAAACTTTCTACATTGTCTGTGGTTCTTGAGACTTATCCTCTGTGCAAACTAGCTATGGTACTCTGGGATATAGCTTTTCAGCACAATCTCACTCTGCAAACATCTTACACTCATTCAGAGCAAATGTCTGTGTAAGAGAAGCTGAGCAGTACCAGGAAAGAACTTTGGAAACTGAATCAGAGGGTCTACCAAAATTTGATCCATCTGTAGAAAACACCTCAGAAAGATCTTTTTGCCTCCTCTACAAACATAAATTGGAAAAACTCTACTCAAGACTCCATGCAAGAAGGTCTTGAAGGCATACACATTTTCTTTTCCTAGGTCAGAAATGTGCCAGTATGATTTTCCATCCTTTCCACCCTTTCCACTGATATCCAGGGTACTTCTGAAGCTTTAAAAGGATTACCCTAAGATCATTGTGGTGATTTCTTGTTTGCCTAGGCAACAGTGGTTCACCCTTCTTTTGGAAATGGCCATGAACAATTACCACAAGCTTCCTTACAGACTGGATTACTGACACAAGACCAGGGATACTTGATACATCCTGGCCACAAACAATTGCAACCAACTGTCTGGATGATATGATCTTAATACCTTTTAGGCCCCTTTTTTTTCCCTCAGGACATGCAGAAAGATATTAATGAAGGAAGAAAACTTGCTACTAGAAACTTTTATAGTAGCAAATGATAAAGGTTTTTTAGTTGGTGCTAATATAAGAACAATCACCCATTCAGGGCTAAATTTTCTTTGGTTTTAAATTATTTGTGTGAGTTACTATCACCTACTATCCTATGGCCTATCTAACTCCTCAATCAAGGTTCATTTGTCAATCATTTCAACATTTCTGCTAATGGATGCTGCTTCTTCACTGCAGTCTCATATTAAAATATTTTTGAAAGTTTTGTTGCCCAAGAAGTCTCCAAGGAAGCAGGTTGCTCCTCTTGGGATCTTAGTGTTATTGAGATATTAATGTCATGTTAGAAAAACTAACTCTTCCTTCATTTGCATCAGTTTATCAGGCTGACTTGAGGTTATTGACATGGAAAGCAGTCTTTTTTTAGTCTCTGGTCTTTGCAAGAAGGGTATTTGAATTGCAAGCTCTTATGGTGGATCAATCATATCTCATTTTTCACAGAAATAGGATTTATTTGAGCACTACTCCTTCATTATGCCTAAAATGGTATAAAAATTTACAGTAAGCCAAGCTATCCATCTCTCAGTCTTCTATCCACAACCTAAAATGAGGGAAAAAGGATAATTCATATTGTGAATGTCTGTTGACAACTCGGGTACTATTTTGAAAGAACAAAATCTTTCAGAACTTCTTTTCAATTGTTCATTTCACGTGAGAGCAAGAAGGAAGGACAACCACTGTCAAAACAGACTATTTCCAAATTGTAGTCTCATGCTATTACTTCTTTTTACTCCAACCACAATGAAACTATTCCAGGCAGTGCCGAGGCTCATTCTACCAGGATTATGGCTTCTTCGGTATTTTTTAAAAAGGGTTGGCTTCTAGAAATATTCTAGAAGCAGTGACTTGTTCCTCTTTGCATGCTTTCACAAAGCACTATAAACTTGATTCCTTTTCCAGGTTTAGAATAGGCTTTGCTAGGGACATTCTCCAGGGGGTCCCGGACCCTCATCCTTCCTCCTCTGAGTATATGTTGGCTATGGTAGTCTACCCATATATCTTTGGCTACTGCAGCTGTGATTCATATGAAGAACACGGTACAGTTGTGTAAGTAAACTTACCATAACAGCAGATGTTGGAATGATCACTACTGCAGTAACCATTCCATCCCTCCATCCCCCATTGTTTATATATTTTTTATGTCAGGGTTTGGAGATATATATATATATATATATATATATATATATATATATATATATATATATATATATATAATTTATTTATTTATTTTTTTCCCCTCGTATTGTCTTTTTCAGGGCTTTATCTACCTTCTCCTTGTTGGCATGAAAGCTCTGAAGGGCTTAGGTTCATAGCTAAATTCTAGGCTAGCTGCCCTTTTGTGCCACTTTAAGCCTAGCCAATTCCCCTTCAAAGTTTTGAATCATACCCTACACTTCGTGTCTGTGAGATAAACACCTTAACTATTATGTCAATCCCCAACCTCAACTTGGCACTGAAATGTGACTTTTAGACAGCTCAGCTAAGAGTAATGGTTTTGGCATGTGGAAGGTGTTCTGAAGCTCGGAAGGCTGGTTGGCTGTTGTGACCTTAGTATAACATAACTCCATACAACCTAGGTTAAGGCAGCAGTGATCATTCAAACATCTACAGTTATGGTAAGCTTACTTACACAGCTGTAATTTTCTAGGTCACTTTATCTGGTAGTTAAGCAGCAAGCTTGGAGACTTTACCTTCACAAATCTAGAAAAGAAAAGGAGAAAGAATGTCGCAGAAATTTACTGGCAGTGATACAAATTTACCTGTTAAGGTGCCTGCTCATGGATGTTTCCCTTTTGCCCAGAGTGACGTGCAGTTTCTTAGGTCTTGAAGTTTATATCATGCCCTTTCCTGTGGTACATTCTCTGTTCCCTCACATCTAACATTGTAGACCTGATTTAAAGATAAGTGTCTTGTTTCATTTGATTGCTCAAAAGAATGTGCCACCTATAAGGGCAGAGATCATGACATAATTTCAATTTCTCTCTGTTTTATTTCTGTGAAGAGAGCAATCAACCCTGCAGATTATGATCCATTTTTCAGTTCACTTCACTTGGGTCAGCAGAGATTGGTTCATGTCATATCCAATGCAGTTAGCATCAGTTTGATCTTTGTCTTTGGTAGTGATAGTATTGCTAACAGTCTACCAGATTCGGTAGGTTGTCAGACTGTTGTTTGCGTGGAACAGTGGAGAACTGGATTTTGTAACTGTTTTATAACCAACTTATATTCCTTTAATATACGTTGGGTGAGGTGCTCCTGATGCTGCCTTGATATGAGAGCTATTTTGCTAATCAAAGTTCACCTGGAGGTGATTTTTTTTGTGCATATTTTGTATGTATTTAAGGCCATGGACTGTTTTATAAAGCAGTTAACTGTCTGATCGAGCTGATCTAAGCTGTTCTAGACTTCATTTTGCTATACTGTTTTCCTTCAAATGTTCTTCAACTCAAGCAGGTGCTACAGTTATTGGGTAATTTTCCATCTTACGTTAACATTTATTTTTCTTATGTGCCTGTTGCCTATTATTTGTTACTTTTACACTGCTTAGTGGACAACCCCTATAATAAACCAAACGTTGAAGCTGAAGAATGAATAGTGTCATATGAATTAAGTGTCACGAGGTCTTTTAGGATGGGATCTTGTCTATCCTGCCACCTAAGCTTTGCTCCACACCTTCTCTGCAGCCTGTTTTTTTCATCAACAGCCAGGTGATTACATGCAGAACAGTACAGCTAACTACTACCTTTTAAATTATCTATTGTCTGCTTTGGCTTGTAAACCCATAAACCAAACCTCTAAAGCTCCAGGGAGCTACCACATTGACAATATACCCCTTAGAGTTAACCCAGCTTTTCATTATTTGGGAACTTATGTGGTTAATGATCTAACATTTGACCAACATATGTCTGTTGTAAGAAAGGCCTTCTATATTGCACAGCTTATGAACAAAGGGATTTAGGGCTGTCATTGCTCCCCTGTACTCAGCCTCATTAGGTCAGTCATTGAATGTAATGCCCCTTTGGTATGTATCTGTCCAGACACATGTAACAAGTAGAATGCCCACAGACATACATTACTAAAAGGATACAAAGTCTAAACAACATGTCTTACATAGACAGACTTAAAGCCCTGTCACTATACTCAGTATCCTACAGGCTACTAAGAGGAGACCTGTGTTTGGCATAGAATACTAATGGATTTATTGCACATCAGCAAGTCAAATGGCATCAGAAATACTTGGTCTAGAGATCTAAACCTCTTCTGCTATATCAGCAAAATGGTTTGCAAGGACAGGTGTACCTAACAGAGGACACCATTGCTCTGGGACAGTCTCCCCATCAACATAAAACAAAGCTCAATCCCTGTCCATCCATATTCAATTACGACTTGGATCTATGGATAGGAAACAAAAAATGTACTCCAGGACTGCCCCTGTGCTACTAATAGGCAGACACAGCTTCTAAATGCTTTAACCCATCCATGGGTCCTCTCAAATTATCTATGGTTTGATCCCAGTTACTCCCATTAGGGATAATGCAATTATCAACCATAGGATAGGTAAGGCACATTTCTAACCAAATGGGTTAGGTTAATTTGAGCACAAAAAGGGAAACTGGCTAAGCTTAAAATGGCCCCCAAGGGCAGATAGTCTAGAACTTACCTATAAAGTGCAATATGTATTTTTATTAACATGAGTGAACTGCCAGTTATTTTATTAAATACTTAAATTTCTCATTTATGAAGGGACCAGTGGGATGGTTATGGAATATTCATATACTTGAGAACAGACCATTTGCCCAATTAATATTTTTAAATGGATGGAGAACACCCAGTAGTTAAGATTTTAAGCCAAGTATTAGATTAAAAGAAATGAGAACACTCATTAAGTAAAGGGCAACAACTAGATATGCCATACATGAGTTAAAAGGGTATAAGAAATAAAAGAAATAATAGTGTATATATTTATTTTTGTGCTGTTTTGTAAGCTTATATATGTGCATAAGATACTAGATCTCTTTTTAATACTAATTGCAGGAAACAAAGACAGAATGCTTCATACAACTGTTCAATTGTAGCCTGTTACTTTGTACATTATGTACCGGTATGAACTGCTCATACAGTTTCTGGCAGTAACTAAGTATATTCAAGCACTGATTGCCTGTCAGAAACAATCAGCATAGCCAGGTTAGCTATTTTGAATCACTCCCACATCCCAAAGACATTCAATAGGTGAATAGTGGACTCTAGATTGTCTGTATGTGTGACTGAGTGCTTGTGGTGATACAGAAGAAGACCTTGGCAACCTACGTCCTTTTCCCTGTCTGCCTTGTGAAGTTCATGACTAGTAATGGCTATCCAAGGGCTCACTATAGGTGTCAGCTGTGAGAGACAGAGTAGGATATTGTCCATAGGTTCAGCCAGGTAACTAGTCTGTTGCTAGGGTTGGCTGGTAAAGACATTTACTGACTGACAGATTCTACTGTAACATACATGAAAGCAGTTGTCAGTTCAGTATATCATATATGATGTAATTGAATACAAGTACAGTCAGTTGACAAGTGCATTCCCATAGGTGAACTGGTAAGTTAGATGTTAGCAAAAAGATCAGTCTATAATATCATGTATTACTTAGTCACATGAGTCATGATATCTTAATAATAACATATTGATGTCATGCAATCTATGTTTTGCCTAATTAATTGGGGCTATTATTATTTTGTATTCAATGGGTGCTTTTTACATGTAACTAAGTAATACATGCTATTAAAGACTGCATTTCTAGGGTTACTGCTATCTGACGAAGTCCTTATTTTGGGGGAAAAAGCATTAATTGTATTAAACCTCTGGTGATTTGCATTGGTGTTGTATTTTATATATATATATTTCTTGGTTCTTGGTTGATCTAACGAGCCTAGTCAAGAGGGTGTGTAATCTGTATGGGATGATAAGTCAAACTTGTGGTTCCTGGGCTATTACCCCAGAAGCACAGACTACTGGTTAGTATATTGTCCATGATAGTAAGTGAAATCATAGGTGGCTTACAGTGCAAAAGGGTAGCCAATTGTGAATATTATTCATGATATAATGGCTTGTAGGCACAGCTTGGCGGTTATTGCAATGTTGAGGTTAGCAAGTGAAAAGCAGATGTTAGTTAAAAGACCTCAGTAGCTTAGCTAGAACTGCCTGCAGTGCATAATGTTACAATAACCTAAAACTAGGAGGTTAATGTGTTGTCTTAGGTGACAAGTAAAAGTAACCATTAGTTAAGGCATTATATTAATTCCTGTTATCAAAGTCTTATATCCCCATGTCTTCAAAAATGCTTGGAATACACTAAGACATATTATGTCTTATGTTACATCTTACTTCTTACAGGCAAGACCGTAAGTGCAGATAGGATGTACCCTAGATTACAATAGCCTTTACCTATTGTGTGAAATGGTACACTTCTCAACACCAATGGCTTTGTATATCTACTCTCCAAACATCTTCATCTTGTGGACCAATCTCCCATTCTACTGACACATGAATCTAGGGTGCTTGTTAAAATTCCAACAACAAAAATCACAATTCTTGGAACAGTGAGACTATAAATACAAAATCATAAGCTATATTATAAACCTGAAGTCACAGTATCCTAGGAGTTAGCATATACTTATTTAAAAGTTTATATTTCATAGTGGTAGAACTCACAAATACGAGTCACACATTTGCATGTAACATCAGGCAGAGTGATGACATTTTCATTATTCCAGAATCCATGTGGAGCTTAATACTGTTGATGATGGCCTGCCTTAGCTTTCACTCAGATAATGGTCATTTCGGCTCTGACTGTCTTTGTTTTTGTTTTCATTACTGTAGGAACAATTGGTGTTCAGCCAGGTCTACTGTAAACTTCTAGTCCACATGATACAGAAAGAAATGACTGTGACATACAGAATTTCATAAACCACCAAACTTCCATCTAGCCATTTTGATGACATACACGGATGACACCCTCACTACAACCCAGCCAACCCAGCAGCTAGGGCGATTGTGGGAGCATTACTTTCCCCAGTGGCAGGGAAGTTCTGTGCGTGTTTCCTGCAATGATTCCTTGCAAAAGCTGAGGATTTTGCATTTTGGAGACATGGTCCAATGGGGAGATAAGGGTGAGGACATGGCTGAGCTGCTGTCCAAGCCACTCACCCCCATTACATGCCTGCCTCTTGCAAGCTACAACAGAAGCTGTGAGGGAATGTGAAGTAATAAGGTAAGTCAAAAGTGAAGCCACTCAGTGGATGTTGATGACCAGACCCCTAAGATGCACTTAAGATCTGCAGTGACCCCAGCCCTAGAAGGTTAGGAGATGACTGGTATTCCCAGAAATGGACATGGGACACAGGGTAAAGAAGCATTGGATTATGCAGACTGGAGAAAAAAATTTGAACAAAATAAATTCCACTTGCACCTGAGAAGAATAGATAGGTATGGAAGTGAGCAAACCAAGAAATCAATTTTGCTGCCAAATAATGTCACAGCTGTGAAAGATAGATTTATAACATTGTAATAGCTAATAGCTCACAGGATCAGACCTTCAGTGTTACAGACTGAGACACTTGTAGCAAATGTAGGTTTACCTTAAATGCTGCAAGTGGGCCAACAAAGCAAGATCTTGTAGGCTATCTACCTCGTTGGCCTGATTACTTTTTATCAAGTCAGCTGTGTGACATACTGAAGGAGTTTTTATTCTAGTAGCTCTAATTACCTTGGTTTGAGTGACTGATTTCAGCTCTCCCATCTCGAATGTAGGATGGCAGCTATACCTGCTGGACAACTGCTCTCTGGTGGATGACAGAAAGTATAACAGAGGGATCTGGCAGCAAGACTGGCACATTGAACTGCAAAGAAGTGTGGTAGCACTGTAGCAGATATGTCTTATCCACTTGACTCATTTGTCATTAAACCCAGTTCGCTCAAGACCACTGAACCAAATGGGAAATCTACCAAACATATTTTACACTGGGGGAAGGGCTTTCATCTCTCCATATCAGTAGCTAATGTAACCATAACATAATCATATAATAAATAAATAATAAATATCCAACACTGCAATATCCCAGAGAAAGTTATAACAATTTTTGTGGACTACCAGCTTGCAAAGTTTATCCCTGCTGAATGCATTCGTTAAAGAACACAGCAGGAAAAACAGATGCCACAGAAGTAATATAGCTGTAGTTCAGTGTCTGGTAACACACACCATAATTCAGCACTGCAGACCCTACTTGACAATGCACCTGTTGGCCACTAAAGGGGGGCAAGTAAGGAAAACGCTCCAAAATTTTCTAGGGTGATGGCCTCCCACCATCATGGTTCACTCTGTGGTTTTGATGCAGGCAGAATGATGAAACAAAAGACTACTTGTCATTGGGAGGTGACTAGCATAAACAGCATAAGAAATAGATCATGTGCGTGGGTGTGTCTGCTTGGTCAGTGTGTGTGTGTGTGTGTGTGTGTGTGTGTGTGTGTGTGTGTGTGTGTGTGTGTGTCTGTGTGTGTGATATTGCACAATCCTGGAGGTTTGTATCACATGGACTCAGAGTTAGAATAATAATGTAGTGAGAGAGTGGTTGAACAGCCCCACACATGGGGATGCAGCAGGTCTCTCCCCTAAAAAAAAAATGATGTATTTTATTTTTCTTTTCTTTTAGTCTTGCATGCACAGAGGTTATTGCTTGGCATATGTTTAATAACTTGTTGACATTTGCATTGTGTATGATATATGGGTCTGTTGATCTAATTTAGTATGTACATATATATATATATATATATATATATATATATATATATATGTGTGTGTGTGTGTGTGTGTGTGTGTGTGTGTGTGTGTGTGTGTGTGTGTGTGTGCATGTGTGTGTTTTATATCTATCTATATATATATATATATATATATATATATATATATATATATATATATAGAACTACTACTAAATCCCGAAAACCCAAACTACCGACGCCCAAAATTCCAAGACCAAATACCCGAACCACTAAAATACGGAAACATCAAAACCACGAAATTCAAACTACCGTAAACTACACTCAACATACACCACACACACATACACACACACACACCGTCCCCCAGAACACAAACACACAAACTTAAAGTACAGACAAGCAGGGGGACAAGCCCCCCTGTGCCCTCCACAACCCCCTACTTAAATATTCTAACTCCAAGGTCGCACTACATACACAAACACACAAAACACCACCACACACCTACATTCCCCTCACACACACACATCACAGTCACAACACACACTTACACACTTAACCCTAACCAACACATTTAAACATAGATACTTACCTGACCTTCCACCATACCGCAACACCAGAAGAGTAAATGTCAAACTCCCCATGATCGGGATTTTGAAATTCGTGCATCTGGTCTTTCGGTAATTAGGGGTTTCGGCTATATATACGGGTTCACTTTAGATTATCAAAGTCCTGAAAACTTGAAACCCATATGGTTGACACCATATGATCGAGTTTTCAGAAACTCGAAACTCTAAAGGGAATAGAAAAAAAAAACACAACATAAAAACAACATTTCTACAGGGGGGCAAGCCCCCCTGCACCCCCACACCCCCCTACTTAGATATACCAACTCCGAGATCGCACTACAGCGAGGACATGGGAAACCTCCCATTCTGTGCTTCTGCATACAGCGTGGAACGGGAGATTTCCCTTTTCTTCGCTGTAGTGTGATCTCGGAGTTGGTATATTTAATTTGGGGGGGTGCAGGGGGGGGGCTTGCCCCCCTGCAGAAATGTTGTTTTATGTTTTTTTTTTTTTTCATTCACTTTAGAGTTTTGAGTTTCCAAAAACTTGATCATATGGTCTCGACCATATGGGTTTCGAGTTTTCGGGACTTTGATAATCTAAAGTGAATATATATATATATATATATATATATATATATATATATATATATATATATATATAAAATTGTTTTGTACGTGCATTTAGAAACAGAGAAATGGGGCTAAAGTCAGAGTTTATAAGTTTATGCAACACCCCTGCACTATCCAAAAATCACTGTAAAAAGCACTGTGATAATTTCTTGGATTTTACTGCCATCACCATTAGACACCCTGGATTCTCAATATCACAGAGAAATGGGGCTAAAGTCAGAGTTTATAAGTTTATGCAACACCCCTGCACTCTCCAAAAATCACTGTAAAAAGCACTGTGATAATTTCTTGGATTTGACTGGCATCACCACTAGACACCCTGGATTCTCAAGATCACTTTTATAAGGTATTCAAAATACTCTCAGCCATTACCTGCATTTTTATGACACCTGCTCCACCATCAACCAAACCAGAGTTCATAACTTGAGCTGAAAATCAAAATCTTTTTCAAATTCCCCTTCATAACATAAAGAGTATAGTTAGTGACCCATCCACATGATGACTAAATAGTGAACAATGCAAGTTATCTGTTACAACAGTGACATATAAATTTTTTTCAAGTGGCATCTTTCCATACCGTTTTTACAAAGATCTTTTCCAAGCTATGAAATGACAGAACCCACTGAATATGAACTGTAATGTAGTGACATAGTATACAATAGGGAAGTCACTTTATTTAGAAACAGAGATGAAACAAAGATGCCTAAATATAGAGAACTTGAAGAATTTTCTGTAAACTATAAACTGTGAGATGCAATCAAGCCAAAATCTAAGAACCTCCTCTGTACAGCCTTATCTCCAGGCTATGCCACATCCTCAGAAACAAACTTATACGGTCACAGAACTTGTAGATGAGACAGAAGCATTACTCACACTACACAACTCAAATGCTTAGAGACTAAATCAGAATAAACTCAAATACATGATCTGGCCAGTTTCTTAAAAGGTTAAAATCATCACACTGTAGTTTTGAAATTTTGTTTCTCAGTAAGAAGGGTTATATTTTTTATCTATAATTTCCCTCTTCATACTTAAAGTGCTTTCCTGTATCTCACATTGATCAATGACAAGCTGTAGTGATCTAACACTACACCGGGTTCTATTTTTAAATGTTTCCATGGTGATGGTCATAAAATGCCTACACAAGCTACCAAATAAAATATAATGTACTTTAGTATGTGAAGCCTGAGTGGAGGAACCTATTATTTATTGGGATGGTGCAGTCGTTCAACAGACAGGAATTCTTTATGACCAGTGTTCACATCAACTTAAAACATAAAAAAATTCTTGAACCATTTTATAAAGAAGTAATTTCTGCATTGCATAACAACCTGTCAGTTATTTCCCCCAAGAAGATTCATTCTGCTTCAGCTTATACTGAATATTTTTCTTGAATTCAATTTCTATTATGGTTTGGATCCAGTCCTGTGAGATGATGAAAAAATTAATGATAATGCAGCATTGTACTGACACTGAATATAAAACAGCAGTCACTCAGCATCCATGTGTGAGGTAATGTTCTCTGCATACCGAGCACAAGCCACAGACAATATTAATATTAATTGTTCCAGTTTAACTTGACTTTCCACAATCGCGATAAATAATATTTTTTCTTTCACACAGAGACTCAATATAACTCAATTCATATTTAGCAAAAATTATCATTCCAAGAGAGATATTATCAGATGTAAGTATTTAAGCTGTATCATTTTATACTGCTATGATTTCTTACTTATACCATCAAACAAGCAGTCACTAAAATTATTCTCCAAAGCAGAATTTTGTGGTTCCCTTAATCAGCATCAGAGATGAATTATGGGCCTTTATGCACCAATGTTTTATATAAAAATTGGAAAATGTTAGGCATTTATGTCCTTATCTTTGCATTGTCAGTGTACACAGCTTAACCTGTCGTATTTGTAATGATCTTTATTTTTCCTCAGAGCTTCACTGGCAAGGATTATTAGATGCAAATTTTGCCATCCTTCTTTATTTTAGTTTTCATTTGCTATCTGAAGGCCAGGTATAGGTTCATAGGTTCATAAATTAGTACTAAACTAACTGCCCTTGTGAGCCATTTTAAGCCTAACCAGTTATCTCTTGTGAGACTCAAACCCTGCACCTTGCATTTGTAAGGCAAACACCTTAACCATTAGGCCACCCTAACTATCCGTAGCTGTAGCATTTTTAAAGAGGAACAAACTTCAGCTATTCAGCGTCCAACTGAATACCTGTGCACACAGATACATACCACACACACACACATACACACACGCACACACGCACACACGCACACATGCACACACACACACACACACACACACACACACACACACACACATGCACACACACGATGATAGACTGCCCAAACCTACCACCACATATCAGGTACTAATAATCATCATACCATTCTTTGTTGGTTGTAATTTATTGCTTTCTACTTTTTTGTAGTGGCTGTTTTCTGCAAAAAAAAATCATCAAACATTGACCCTACAAATGAGTCATGTGAATCAGAGTGATCCCCGGTCCAAGATAAGACTGCATCCAGTGAGAGAAACATTTTGTTTGTTTTTGCTCTCCACTGAGGTGACATGAATTTTTTGACTTCTTTATCTTGAACATATAACAAACTGCTTATGACCAGAGACCCAATTCTCATCCTATATGGACAGAACTATGGGTTTTGCTCCTCTCCCACCCCATAGAAATGAAAAGTCTACTTGATCTTTGTCCTCAAGTCTTTTTACATTGAGGAAACATTTTTTCAAGGAAATTATTATGCAGGTCATTGATCAGCAGATTTTATTTCTAATGCATAATGCATCATTTTCTTCATTTATTTACTTGTTTACTAGGAAAATACATTGATCACAATACACAATGTGGAGGCACGGCCCCCTTCAGCTCTGATCTTATGTAAAAAGGATTATAAACATTCTCCTATAGACATCTCAGACCAAATTAATCTTCAAGAAAGTTAAGGGTAAATTCCCAAAGTTGGAAGATCCCTTAGTATGTAGACTTGATTGCTGGGTTGGTAGTCATCACTTGATGAGGGGGAAAATACAATGGTACCAGTATTGTAACCATCCAGACACACACTTTTATAGTACCTATTAAACAATACTGTTTATGGGTAAATTCAGTACCTACTGTAAATGCCAACCTAGGTGTAAATTGTCAGCCAAATATTTAAAAAAATGTTGCCTTTACATTTTTGCCACTATTTTGCATCATTTTATACTCCATCTTCTTCATATTTGCATGTCATGACATCCTAGACATTCTTCATACTGCCATCTATAAAATGTACATATTGAAATACTTTTTCTAGCCATTGAAATGAGGAAATTACAAATTTAACACAACTGTAAATGCAAGTATATCATACTACTTGACATTTCACTACTTGCTCTAATGCAATAAATTATTTTTTTATTTTTATTTTGAATCTGTTGTCCAGATAGAACATTGATCACATTTGAACCTATTTCAGTCTTATCCCAGGGTAAATGCATCTATATCATATTATCGTATGATGTAAATAGCGAATGCTATTTCATCATACTGATAATATCGAAACAACAAAATATCGAACAAATGGAACAGCAAATTTTTTCCCAGGGAAAAAATTCACTGCTCCGTAAAAAAAAAAATAAACTTAAACACAAATTTAAGTGGGGGGCTTTGCCCCACACACACCCCATCACCCCCCTACGTAAATATACCAACTCCGAGATCCCACCATAGTGGAGGAAATGACAAAGACCCAAAGATGGCCCACCAAATTTTTTCCCTGGGAAAAAAATTGATGTCCCGTGACTTCACTATTTTGCCATTTTGACAGTATCGGGTTGACTAAATAGCATTCACTTATTTAGTCCATTGAATAGCGTCATATAGACCCAGGTAAACAGAATAGATACAATAGATACATGACATTATATACAGAGAGAATGACAAAATGCAATATTTTTATATATTATATACAAATTTAATTTAATTTCAGAAAATACAAATTTAATAAAGTATTCCCAAGTTTTTATTTCATAATAATGTCATGTTCTTTTACTGAGGCAGAATACAAGATTAAGAATTAAGCTTTGTGTATACCTAATGGAGTAAAAAGTGATGCCATGCAGGAGTGAAAACATCATATTATTGAACAATACCTGAAAATAAGGAGCTCCAAGTAATTCTTAGGGCTGTATATGTTTTAAAACAAACTAGCAGAGTCCATGAATTATTAGCAGCTATCTTACTATATACCTGTTCACTGTCATGAATAAAAGATATGATAGGCTTGGCAACAACAAAACAGAAACTCATCCCCTGCACCGACACACATCCTGCTAATTATATAAACAAACTCCGAAATCACACTACAGTGGGGCAAGGAGCAATACCCCAATCACCACTATACCACTATCCCTCATAATGAATGTTCATGCTGTTCAAGCTTCCAGGTTTTTGATGTTACCAGCTTGATCATTTAACATGACCCATATTGATGTTAATATGTAATTTCTATTCATTTAAACACAGAACTGTGTTGTCAAGTGCAGATTTCTCTGCACAATCAATGGTAATTAATCAAATTATGCTGTAGTCAAGCTTCTACTTATTGATTATAGTGTAATTCCTGTGGAATTCACTTTGATCACAATTGTATGACCATGGTGTTAGCACATCAGAGAGGGAGTGTAGGGCTGAAGACTCCCATGTAAAAAAATAGTGTTTTAACAAGTTTGTAAGGGAGAAGTATTTATGTAAGGTAGGGTGTATTTTTTTTGTGTGTGTATTTGGGGTTTGATTTTAGTTTTACTATTCCAAACACAAATGTTAACTGTTTGTTACATTAGCAGTCAGTGGAGTTTTTTTTTTTTTTGTACTCAATTAAAGTCACTTTAGATAAAAATGGTCAATGTACTGTATTCTGGTCAGTTTTATTTACAGTCAGTAGTACTATACTCATGTGTGTGTGTGTGTGTGTGTGTGTGTGTGTGTGTGTGTGTGTGTGTGTGTGTGTGTGTGTGTGTGTATGTATATGTAAAAATCAGGCACACTGATGTCCCACTCACCAGGCTAAACAAGGCGAAGGTTACTGTCAGCTGCCTGTTGGGTGCCAAGATCCACCACATAACCCATGCACTCAGGTCACTCCACAACAAGTACAAATATGATTCTGTCATTGTCCATGTTGGTGTGAACGACCTGAGATGTACCCCCCCTGGACTACATGAAAAGAGACATGGAAGAGCTCTCCAATGTTGTAGCCCAGGCAGGTATGACCCTAGCCCTGAGTAGCATCCTGCCATCACCCAGAATGATACCACAGTAAAAGGACAAAATGATTGACTTCAACAATTGGCTAAGCTTCTGGTGTCATTCTAAGGGGATCCAGTATCTGACTGCCTGGGACGACATGGTCGACCGATCACGATGCTTTGCCAGAGATGGCCTGCACCTTTCGCCCCTGGGATTCTGGATACTGGCTAAGGATCTTGTCACCCCATAGTGCCTTTTTTAGGCAAGGTTCAAATGACAAATTCACCACCATAACAGGAACAGGCAAGCAAAAACTGAGGGTAATGCTACTCAATGCTAGAAGTCTAAATCTGAAAATGCACTCACTCGAGGCACTCCTTAAAATGGAGAACATCGATATCTGTGCAGTGACTGAAACCTGTTTCAAGGCTCTAGAGAGCACCCCAGCATTGCCAGGCTATAACTCATACCACACTTTTTGGCCATCTAACCTGGACCAGAACACCAAAGGTGGAGGTGTGTCCATATTCATTAAGGATATCCACATCTCCAGACTAGTTGCACAGCATAATGCATCCGAGGTTATCCAAGTGCAACTAACTCTGGGCAAAACTGAAATCCAAATGATAGCTTGCTACAGATCGCCCACCATGCCCCAGGATTCCCACTCCTCTTTTCTTGATATACTGGAAAATATTAGGGTTCAACCAAACACCCTAATAATGGGAAATTTCAACTACCCCACCATTAACTGGGAAAACTACTCATGTACCAACTGCTTCACTCAACATTTCCTGGAATTCATAAATTCTAATGCCCTGGATCAACTTATCTACATTCCCACCAGGGGCAACTATATCCTAGACCTAGTCATTACCGACATGAGTGACTGGAGTTCCACACCTGAAATCAACTCCTTGTTGGTCAGATCCGACCATAAGCTAATCACTCTAGATATCCACATCCCGCCCTCACCCACCATTAAGGAAACCACGGTAAAAAATTTCTCCAAAGCCAACTTCATGCTTCTTAAGACAGAAGTGGTGAACTTCATGACCCCCATGCAGATGAACAATACAGTTATGACTGCTGAATCCTACGCAAATGCACTCTATAAGCACTATAAGCACTTACACGAGTGCATGGATTGTGCTACCCTAAACAGAACCAAGACGCTGTCCTCAAAAAAAAGGAAGCCAATCTGGTGATCCCCTGCTATAAACAAACTCTACAACAGAAGGAAGAAACTGTTGCAAAAAGAGAGTAAAATCCCATGAGTGGAGGAGCACCCTGGTCAGCCTCAGTAAAAAGCTGAGATCCCTTATAAGATCCTCCAAAGCTAGCTATGAAAACAAAATTGCCACTGATTCTAAGGGCAACCACAAAGCATTCTATAGCTATGTCAAGAATCTAAATGGCAACACCCAGATCTGCTCTGAGTTACAGCACAACGGCATGAAAATTACAGAACCAACTGATATTGCCAACATCCTGGCAGATAGGTTCAGTGCTAACTTTACCCCCCTCTCACCCCCTAAAGGGCTCATATCTATACAGGAAGAATGCAGAGTCCCTGTAATCACATCTATGCAGGTAAAAGCTGTGCTCTCTAAAACCAAAATCACAGCATCCCAGGCTGTGTTGTACATGAACTTCAGAATGAACTGGCTCCCCACCGAAGCACCATGTTCAATCATAGTCTCACGTCAGGCTTTGTGCCCACTGAATGGTGCACAGCAACAGTTATCCCACTCCACAAAGGGGGAGCCACCACTGATCCTGGGAACTATCCCCCTATTAGCCTGGTGAGCCTGGTCTGCAAGGCCATTGAATGTATCATCATGGATCTCATAAACAAAGACATTGGTAGCCTCCAAACTCTGGACCCCACATAGTTCATGTTTGTGAAAAGCAAATCATGCCTTCTGAACCTGATCGACTTCTTTGAGACAGTAACCAAAGCCGTAGACACAACCTGTCTTGACCTTGCCAAGGCTTTCAACACCATCCCCCATTCTGGAATTATAGATAAACTCACTAAACTAGGTATAAATCCCTACATCACAAGATGGGTTGCCAACTGGCTCACTGACAGAACCCACACTTTAAAAGTTGCAGACTCCAAATCTGACTTCAAACCAGTGACAAGTGGAGAAACACAGGGTTCAGTCCTGGGACCTCTCTTGTTTGGTATTGACTTCTCTGAAGTACAGGCTAGCACAGAAGGCCTTTGGCTAACGAAGTTCTCAAATGACTAAAAGCTAGGAGCCATAGTCGAGCCCCCAAATGATGTGGACATCCTACAGGAGGGCCTCACTGAGACAGATGACTGGTGTCAGAGGCATGGCCTCAAGCTCAATGCCAAAAAGTGCATTGTCATCCCCTTTGGTAAAAGCTCTGTACCCATGAACTACCACATAAACTGCAGTCTACTTAATGCTGAATGTTTGATAAGAGACCTTGGGACCCAGATGGATAGTAGTCTCTCCTTTGATAATCACATCACCACAGTAGTCAGGAAATCCTTCTGTGTGGCACACCTCATCACAAAAGAGTTCTCATCCAGGAAAAAAGAGGTCATTGTTCCCCTCTACTCAGCACACATTAGACCCATTATAGAGTACAACGCCCCTTTTGGAATGTACATCACAAGACATCTGCAGCAGCTGGAAAGGCCACAGAAGTACCTCACAAAGTGGATTACTGGCCTTAAACAGATGCCCTTCACTGA
Organism: Protopterus annectens; assembly: GCF_019279795.1. Lineage (NCBI taxonomy): Eukaryota > Metazoa > Chordata > Ceratodontiformes > Protopteridae > Protopterus > Protopterus annectens. Next base: position 111,888,162 of record NC_056737.1, on the reverse strand, counting down.
CCGTCTCAAAAAACTCCAGCTTTACTCTGTAGCATATCGCCTATTCCAAGGAGATCTCTGTCTAACAAATAAATCTATGTTAAACCCAGAGCAGTTGGACATGCTACACCTAAAGAAATCCCAATCCCTCCAAGCTACATGCTCTAGGAACCTACACCTTGTCACCACAATAAACAGAGCATCCTGGAGGGATAGATTTCTGTCCCAGAGACTTCCTATACTCTGGAATAAGCTACCCATCTATGTCAAAGTTCCTCATTAGCACTTTTCAAGAAAAATCTTGATGAGTGGATGGGAAATAGGCAATACACCCTGGGGATCACTTCTGTGGCTCTGCTCGACAGTGGCACAGGAAATTAACTTTCTTGGGTGGCATAAGCCAGGGAACCTTGTTGGCTAGGCTTACTTAGGCCCTTGGGCCGATAGCCTAGTACCTACCTATGAACCTATGAATATATATATATATATATATATATATATATATATATATATATATGTATGTATATATATATATATATATATATATATATATATATATATATATATATATATATATATATATATATATATATATATATATATATATATATATATATATATATATATATATATATATATATATATATATATATATATATATATATCATTGGGTCTACTTCTAAATTTCAAAGTTTCAAAACGTCAACTTTCTTATGGTCGAGACCATAAGATCAAAGTTTTGAAACTTCAAACCATTTAAATGCAGATTGCTGTACAGCGTGGAATGGTATATTTCCTGTTTTCCTTGCTGTAGTGTGATCTCAGAGTTGGTATTTTTAATTTACAGTTGGGATGCAGGGGGACTATGCCCCCCTGCAAAAACATAAAAGAAAAGATTTTTTTGTTTAAGTTTCTAGATGTGGTTCCAAACTATGCATTGTTCATAGATTAGTACTAAGCTAACTGCCCTTACAAGTCATTTTAAGATTAGCCAATTATCCCTTGTGAGACTCAAACCCCACACCTTGTGTTTGTAAGGTAAACACCTTAACCATTAGGCCACCTTCCCAACCATTTCAAAACTTTGATCTTATGGTCTCAATCATAAGAAAGTTGATGTTTTGAAACTTCGAAATTTAGAAGTAGATATATATGTGTATATATATATATATATATATATATATATATATATATATATGTGTATATATATATATATACATACACACATACACACATATGTGTGTGTGGTAGCAGTTTCTTTCAGTGGATATATTTTCTGTCATCCTGTGAATCAGGTGACTTTTTTGTCAATTCATACTTTGACAAACATAAAGGTAATGACAGTGGAGTTGTGGAGTTTAGGGCGTTTCATTTCCCCCCATATTGCGCAACCTTAGAGTTGTTATATTCTAATAGCAGGAGTGTCGGGGACATAGTCTACTACATGGTGAGTGCAGGTGGGCTTGCCTTGCTTAGCCACTTCGTGGATTGTGGTCAAAAGTGTTAGTGTCAGTAACAGTATAGCTGTATTATTTCTAATGCACTAAGATATGCACAGCGTTTGTAGTTGCATGCTCCAATGCTGTCTCATATATGTGAGACAGCATTGGCGTATATAAATAGATAGATAGATAGATAGATAGATAGATAGATAGATAGATAGATAGATAGATATAGATATGGATCCCTATTAGTTGATAGAGTAACTCATATCTTTTGAATGGAGATCTCAGTACAGCAAGGATCGGAAAATGTACCCTTTTCTTCACAGTAGTAATCTCGGAGTTGGTATATATAATTTGCAGGGGGTCCAGGGGATTGCCCTCCTGCATAAATATTAAAAAAAGTAAATATTTGTGTGTGTGTATGTGTGTGTGTGTGTGTGTGTGTGTGTGTGTGTGTGTGTGTGTGTGTGTGTGTGTGTGTGTGCGCGTGTGTGTGTGTGTGTGTGTGGTTGCATGTGTGGTTTTTTTTGATGTTCGAGTTTTCAGAAACTCAATCATATGGTTTCATCTGTATGACTTTCCAGTTTCTGAAAACTCAATTATCTGACATAGATCTGTGTGTGTGTGTGTGTGTGTGTGTGTGTGTGTGTGTGTGTGTGTGTGTGTGTGTGTGTGTGTGTGTGTGTGTGTGTGTGTGTGCACCCATTTGTATATGCATAAAAGAACATGTTCACCTTTGTCTGAAGCAAAACAGTGATACATTCAGCATTGAAGGTCTTTGCTGAGATAGTAACATGGAGTTCTTCTAGGAGATTCTTGCAAACTAAGGCAATAAATAACACAAATGACATGTGATAAGCTGGTTTCTGCCACTGACTGTCACTATAGGAGTAAGACACTATCAACATTATCAACAAAATTGTCCCTTACTGTATGAGGAGAATGGATTTTGGAATGATATAACTAATAATATTTTCAAGGCTGGCTTTCACTGTACAAAGAGATAGAGCTCTGACTACAACCCAGGTAATCAGGGTTCAATTAGAGGCCCTGGCAATGGAGGAGACAGGCAAGTGAAGAAGGAAGGAGTGAAAAAGAGTGACCCCCACTTACCTTTCCCAGGGGTAGGAGTAATTTATAGAAACTTGGGGGCAAATTGAATGGTGCAAATTTGTGAAGACTTAGGAAACTTAACACTCATGCTGTGTAGGAAGAGAAAGGGCTGAATGTCCCTTATAAAATTGAGGGTGTGTCAGTCATAGACTGCAGATTGCACACTTCTTCCCTGTGTCTTGCTTGAGTCATGCAGCTGACCATGAAATATGGCTGTCTGAATGGTGGCCCATCCTCATCGACCCTGGCATTGAGGATGGAGAATAAGTAGGTTGATTGACTGTCAGGGGCTGAAAGCTGTAAAACTGGAAGTAAAAGTGCAAAAAAAAAAATTAAATAAAGTACATTCTGCTGACTTTGTTGAGTTCTGATTCTTTTGCATCCTAAAAACAGTAAGTTCAAATTCTGCCATAAAAAAAAAAATACAAAATGCTCCCCCTTCCCAGGTCATTGCTTACAGGAATGACAGGAAATATGAATAGTTGTTTGTTTATATCAGGCACTACACTGATTCAGACCATCTTGTTTGCATAAGGGATATTCATAGTGGGTTTACATCACCTCACTCACTACAGAGACTTACAAAGGTAGTCAGAACTACATAATAAGATAGGACAATGTGAACAGAACTGAATGGAAAGAGATGAATATCTGCAGTGAGAGAGAAGTAGCCATGTTTTATACATAACATTTTGAATTTGTTCTTAGTCTCTGTCCTTCCAGAGAAAGCTGCAGGATAAAGATCAGCTTCCTATCACTTAGGCAATATATAATAAGATTTAATATTTTCCCTATTTTTATTTAGTGATTCACTTTTTCCCCCATTTATTTTAACTTATACGTATTCCCCTTGCAATTAGTACATTAAGCACCTAAGGAGTGGGAATGCAAAAGGCATGTCATGTTAACGTCACTCAGTTTCCATGCTTGGCAAAGCCACAAGTAGCCCTGACTTTCTCACGTACAGATGCTTCTTAGTCGGTCTCTACTTAGATTTACTGATGAGATGTGCACCCAGAAAACACAAATCTCTTACCATTCCTCCAGCAGAAAGTAATTCAGACAACTGCATAATTTCTCTGCAAACAGCTTCTCTGACAATTGCATGTTTCTTTTTACCTTCCAGCATTTCATTCATGGTCTTGTTAGTTCTGTCAAGGCCAGCTATCAAATTCTCATCACCCTTTAAAGTTATCCAATTAAGTTTAATAACATTCCTAATGGAAGTGACATCTGTGCTACTGGTGACCCCAGTGTAGTTTTAAACCTGCTAAAACCTGCTGTGTCACTTGTACAACCAACAACATACTGCACTACACAACCTTCCCTCTATTCAGCACTGATTTTTCTATCTAACCAACACTAAAACTCATCTCATTCTGTAGACAATAGGAGTTTTGCAGGTTTCCTGAAAAACAATCTCTATTCATTATCAATACCACTCATGTAACTGATTACAAAAATTGCCAGTCTGTTACTGCAGATAATTGCTTATCAAATAAACAGCAGTATTCTTAATAGCTTTTATATCTTCAAAGATTATACCGAAATAGCTTCTTTTTTTCACAGTTTGTATCATCATACTCCTGATGAAAAGACACAGGCTGTTATCTGTAGTCATTAAACAAACATATAAAGGCTACCCTCACTGTCTGCATGTTTCCACAGCAAAGCAAAGGTGCAACTCATACAGATGATTGCCATGAATAACTATAAGCAAATTAAGTTATAATGAGATGCAAATGAGAAATGAAGTAAAATAGCGTATTCTAATGAGTCCTTCTGTCACCTATTTGCAGAATTGCATGCATGTCCTCTCCATCCGCACATATATTATAAAAGCTGGAATCATGCCATTTCTAACTGCTTTGGAATCTGCGATGATGCTTGCACTTCCTTGCAAGCCTTGCTATTTCCTGGTATGAGCTGCTTTTCTTTGCCAAGCCAAAATTGCCAGGGCCCAGTGCCCAAAAAGACAGAGATACAGGCATAGAATAACTCACTATACTTTTGATAATCAGGAGACACTTGAGAGATATAGAGTGGACAGCGATATTGTAAAGGTCTTATTAAGTATGTACAATCCCTTCAGGGACAATGGGGGAATGCATGGCCTTCCTATCCATGAGGATTCAAAGATATGTACAGCTCTCACTATACTTCCCATGGAGATCTTCTAGAGACAGACTGGGGACAAGATGGGTATCTCACAAGCTTTGAGATGATACTTCTTCACTTCCTGGATGTACCCTTGGCATGTGTGGAACAGTACATCTATTTTCCTGTGTCAACTCATGACTGATCGTGGTCTACTGAGATACTCTGTGCAATAGATTGTACCCATGTTGCATATAGGGTTGCATGTGATTAACACAATGAGGGTTACTGCAGTAGGAAGGGCTACCATCCCATCAACTGCCAGGTAGTGTGGGATGCATGGCAATGCATCACTAATGCCTCTGCCCAGCATCCTGGCAATGCAAACAACTCCCTTATCTGGCATACTTGCTCACTCTACAACCTCTTTCTGCATGGTAGGATGTCCAGTGTTCATCTTGTTGGCAAGTGGCAAAATATTTTTGTTTCTTTGTTCTTTCTTTTATTTTATTTAAGTAGTCATGGTAAAGTCTATTGCTGAATGCTAAATTACTTTTTTCCTCCCCCCTTCTTTCTCTCTCACTCTCATTTTTTTCTTTTCTTTTCATGTGCTGATGGATATCCATTGAAGCCATAGCTCATAACACAAGTGAGAAATCCAAGAGGAGTGGCTGAAGACAGTTATAACACAACTCTGTCCCTGAAGCCTATTGTCATTGAGAGGGTGTTTGGAATGTTGAAATCAAGATGCAGATACCTGTATCAGTATGGGTGTGCCCCTCAGTATGACCCAGCTACTCCATGCAGGATGTTTACTATGTGTTGCATTCTGCATAACATGATCATTTGCCAGTATGGTGAGAAAGAGACCCATGCTGTCACTGCAAATTCCAGTCCCATTCCAGATTTGATTGATGATGACCATCTGGCAGCAGTATTAAGTAAGCCCATGCAGGCTTGTGCATGGCGTATGGCTATGCAGTTAAAGAGGCAATGTCTAACCACAACTATGGACCATGGTATTCAGGTAAGTGTTTCCTTTCTTGTAAAAACACATATAATTGATGTGCTGCGGTAGCGTTGTCGCCTCACAGCAAGACGTTGTCACGTTCAATTCTCAGCTAGAGCATCTTCTGTGTGGAGGCATGCGTGAATGGGCGTGCCTTCATTGAAGGTTGTGCGTCGGCACGTAAAAATCCAGTACCAAACATTAGCGGACCTGAGTTCCGCTGTGGTGACCCCTAACTGGGAAAAGCCGAAAGACGCAACAACAACAACTGGTATCTGTGGACTGTGCTGTATGTTACATGGTCTACTGTCACTGTTCATAAGACATTCCCTCTGATATATATATATATATATATATATATATATATATATATATATATAGATAGATAGATATTTATATATATATATATATATATATATATATATAAAATATTTTTTTTCAAAACATGTAGTCATATTATTGTTTGCAAAAGTCATGCCTGAGTGCTCACTGACTCCTGTTCAGTGATGTTGGAAGACATCGTATAAAGAATGATAATATTTGTACCTATTTTGCACAATTCATACTGCTGTATGATGGAACTGAATATCCTGACTTGATGCATTTAATAAAAAGTGTTATTTTAGTATTTAAAAGGAATTCATACCTTGCAATTGAATAAACTGTATCACATTTTTTTTAATTACAGGATGTTTCCTCAGTTTTAACTATTACATATTTCAACTGACGTAATAGTCTCTGTTATGGTAGTGAACATCAGATTATTTCATTTTGTCAAACACAATAATCTGTGTTCTCAAGAGATAAAAATATCAGTTTTGCAACAGTGAGGGAGAATTGGCAGCAGTTGTTTGTTTACATATCAGGTACTCTGTCAATCTTGTTAATTTTTATTAGTATTTCTCTAAATACTTGTATATTACTGCTTTTAAGTTGCAGGTAATTGTCAGCTGTAACAATGGTAATGCATAGAGCATTAATGGTGTTAATCATTGTAATCTTAACTTATGATATACAACTTTCTTTCTACATTTCCATGAAGTTTTAAGCAATGCCATTATAGGAATGGAATTCATGCAGTTGAAAAGTGTCCTAAGACTGGATTACAGTTTTTTTTTTACTTTATTTAACAACTTATTTCCCTTTGAGTTCAATATTGACAACTCTGTGAGAAGGTGAACTTGTAAGCAAGATAAATGTCAAATTTGAATTGCAGTAGGTCGAGGTCAAATGTGCCATACACATCTCCTAAAGAACGGGTAGGTGAGGGTGCATATGATTTTGAAGAGAGGCTATCATGAGAGCTGGATGAGGAGTTGGTCCGATGTTGTGATCTACTTGGTGTAGGTGATCCTGCAGGTATTAATCTGACAGTGCTGCAAGACCAGGACTTCAAATGAGAGGTTCTGCTAGATGTAGATGAACACTGCCGTGAACTGCATGAAATTTGTTGTGTTTACCCCTCCTGTCAATTACGGTGCTTTCTTGAAAAGCACTTGTAGTCTTATGTAATTTGCTTCTGTGTCTAGACAATACCCAGTCTTCTTCCCCTTCCAAAACAGACCTCTCCTTGAGTCTGGTAAGTCCTACAAATCGAGGCAGTCATGGATGATTGATGTGTCACCACACTATGCATCAGTGTGATTATGGCATTATGCCTACTCGCTGCCATTTCCATGTGGTACTAGAAATCATCATGTGCACTTTGGAGAAGTCTGCCCATTTCTAACTGACTGTCTGTGACAGTACTCTGAACCTTAACAATGTCATGGTACATTTGATACTAGGCAGCCAATGCTTTACATGTTTCCTGGGGGAGCTTTGAAAAATTCCTGTGCCTTTCAACCCTTTGTAAAAATATCACTGTGAATACTCTTACCTCTGAACATCTGCCATCATCCTGACAGTGTTCATCTGGGACTGGAGATATTGGTGCAGAAGTGCATGGGTTTTTGTCTTGTATAAGTGTGAGTGTAATGTCAGCATATGCTTGACGTTGTGATCCAGTGTCACTTCCTGCAGAGCTGCTAACATGTTGTAGGGTGTGAGACCCTGCCATTAAACTTGGGGACTGTGTGCCACTTTCCTCAGGCTGCCTCATAAATACAACTATGTTATCATCATCATCATCAACATCCATTCTGATGCCGATATCTTCCAAATTTATTGATTTAGTGGAACAATTTGCTTCTGCTGCTGACCCTTTAAAAATGGATTCGATGCATTACTAAAATTACTTACAAGTTCTCTGTTTTCTAAACCAATTACAGCCCAGCTCGAGTAATTTGAATTTAATATGGCAGTGTGAAACTTAGGCTTAGGGCCACAAGCATTTTCTATAAAATTTAAGCCCTTTTTCACTTATCTCTGTGAATTGCAGTAATATGTGAATGCGTAAAGCAACTTATCTGTTTAACCAGTGCTTGAGTAGTCGTGAATGCAGCCTTAAGCACTCATAAACATGCTGTGGATGGCAGCAGAGTCTGCAGCAGTTCCAGCAATTCTCAGTCACCCATGGGAATGTGGGGACAAATGCAATTATTCTCTAAGGTCATAAAATTTAGAAAAGGGAAAATGCAGTCATGTATATGCGAGTTTGCATAACCTTGAATCACAATCCCTGTCCATCCAATATAATTTGGCACACCTGATCACCTCAAATCACTTCGCTTTTGCTAAAAGTTAAAACTGACACATTTAGGAAGATTTATTTCTAAGGAAATAAATAAACAAAAGCAAAAAAAATCCCATGAGTACAATACTACAATACTCTAGAAAGGTAGCCACAGCAAGGCACACAAGCAGTAAGAGGTAAGATAAAAATTGATGATTCCATTAATGACTTTTATCCACCACATAAATGAAATGTATTCCTTAAAAACATCTAGGTGACAAAGCATTTTTGATAAAACCAAACTTCCATTTATAACAGTACCATGTCTAATGCCCCTGCTTGTTAAATGGGTTTGGTTAGAGGAATGTCATACCCCAGAATGAGTGTTTCTAAACCTGTGAACCGGAGGCCTGCCCATGCTTTCTTCAGTCTGTTACTCACACTTCTAATGATGGCACCACCTGTGAAGGCATGAGGCTGCACTCTGAGCTGGTCTAAGAAGGAGACTAAGATTATGCTTTATTTTTTTAGGGAGTCATACCTAGATAAGATTGAATCCTGAGTTTGTGTTCTAGACTAGAAAAGAATTGTCATCTGGCAGGAGTACCTGTCAATACTGACAGGTATCTTCCACTCTGGATCCCAGTGCCAGCACAGCTACAAGCATGGGCATGACCAGCTGGCTGAATGGATAGATCATGTAACAGCAAGAAGGCAGAGTTTTATATATATATATATATATATATATATATATATATATATATATATATATATATATATAAAGAGAGATAGATACAAATACATACATATATATTTAAAAAAGCTTAACTGAAGGTATATGCTAGTCGAAATGTATTGTGATTGATAATCATCATCAGCCTCTTTTTTCCCATTTTCTAGTTGGGATTGGGTGTCATGTCAATTGTCACCATCTCTCTTTATTCAGTGCCACTCTCTTACCTTCTTCTACAGTCATGCCTGACTACTGCAAGTCTTTTCTCACACAAGCCATCAATCTCTTTGCTGGATGCCCTAATTTCTTCTTGCTTTCTACCTGTTTGTCCCAGATCTTCTTCATCATATTGTCATCTGGTTTTCTGTATTTGTGCTTGAACCACTATAATCTGTTGTATTTGACTTTCTATGTAATTGAAGCTGCTTTGTTTTCTGCTCTGATGTCATAATTTCTTCTTTCCTGTAGTGTACATCCTACCACATATCTCATGCACTTAATCTCCATCACCTCCAGCTTCCACAACTTTTCTCCCTTTACAGGATGGAACAGTAGCACTGGTCATGCTACTGTTATGTATGCCTTACTTTTTAGTCTCTTTGGCATTCTTCTGTCATCCACTACCCCTAATACTGTGCCAAATGGCTGCAGCCCCTCTGATTTTTGCTTTGACCTTCTTGTTCAGACTTTCCTTCTCCTCAACCTATCCTCTCAGATATTTGAAGCTGCTAATCTGTCCACTATGTCCCCTTTTATCTGAGTTCTCAGCTTCTTCTGATTTATCCCATTTACTGCCATTATAACTGTCTTATATCCACTCATTTTCATCCTATGTGCCTTCAGTTTTGCATTCCATTCAACTATCCTTTGGTAAAGTCCTTGCTCAGAGCCTGCCTATAACATCCCATCATCTGCATACAGCAGCTTTGTTGCTCTGACCCCATGACCTGTTTGTGAATGTAGTCTATCACTAGTATGAACAGCAGTTGGCTTAGAGATGAACCCTGATGCACACCCACTCCCACTGGGAACCCCTTAGTGACTGTTCATACTTGAGTCATTGGATCCCTCTACATAATCTGCACTAATTCTACTGATGTTTCTGGGACTTAGAACAACAGCAGGACTGCCCAAATTAGCTTCCTTGGGACCTTGTCATTTGCTTTCCCCAAATTTATGAATGCCCAATTTGACTCTTTCCTCATCTCTAGCTTCTTCTCAACTACCTGTCTCACTGCAAACATTGGGTCACTTGCTGCATTCTTACCTAAATCTGTACTGTTCATCTCACATCGTACCTTCTACTGTTCTGTGTATCCGTTTATCAGTCACCCTCTCCAGAAATTTCATGCAGTATGACAGGAGTTTGATACCTCTGTACTACCCACAGTTGTATATGTCTCCTTTGTTTTTGTATATTGTCAGTAGTATGGTTATCTCAAGTCATTTGTGATATACCCTTCTATAAATACTACTATAAGTACCCTCAGGAGCCATTTCTCCACAAATTCACACAACATCTTGATCATATCTGGTGTGATCTCATCTGAGCCTGTTGCTTTCCCTGATTTCATTTTCCTCAGTGCTGTTCTACCTCTTCTAGGCTGGGTTCCTCTTCTTTTTTCATTGTAGGCTATGTCTATGTTATTAGAGCTTCTGTGGGGTTTTCTTCATTCAGAATCTGCTGGAATACTCCTTCCATCTGCCTTTGATTTTCTAGAGGAAATATATGTCTTAACTGCAAATAAGTATCTAGATATAATTATAATTCATAAGAAATCATAAACATATCTGCACACAGAACTGCATCTGTATACAAATATGGAATGTTTATATGATTCCAAACTTTTCTGCATAAATGGAAATGTATACATATGCATAAATATATGTAAGTATCTATATTTACATACACACACACACACACACACACACACACACACACACACACACACACACACACACATGTATATAAATGCATGTATTCATACACAAACAAAAATACTTGTATTGCCACATAATTTCATGTACAGTAGGTATTGCCTTATTTATTATTTGAATTATACATACACAATTTTTGCAAAGAAAGGATTTTGTTTGTGTACTCCAGAAAATATCAGTATGATAATTCTAAAAGGTAATAATTTCTTCCACATGATTAACAGTTGTGAACAGTACAAGATGGTGGAACTCAGTCAAGCACCATATGCTAGCTAGAGTTGAGGATGGGGGAGAGAGTGGTGCTTAGACTATCAAGTGAATGGCCAGCACATAGTTTAATGTGAGAGATGACCAGTTGTATTACTTCTGTATTAATTTCTACACATTCCTCATATATGCTTACACTTATTAAGGAGAACATTATCAAATCACCCATGTCATTAAGTATATGTACTGTGTCCATCTGTAGCAGTAAAAATGTTTTGTTTAATGAAGGTTTATCTAGAAGGAAACTAAAACTGCCTTTCAATTGTTACATTTTTATGTTTGTATGGCATTTGCTTTTGAGGTTAAGGAAAATTGACAGGGTAGTACTTAAAACTGAAACTTAAGTATGCAAAACTTGCTGAAAGTAGATCTACATTGACACTATATAATAAGATTCCAGAACAACTCTCCCCCAAACAGACAAGCTGCACACACATATAAAAGTATAATAGTTTGAAGAAAGATGCACTCCTACTATTTCAACTTACATTAAAGGAAATATTATAAACAATAGATTAGGTGTAATGTCTGTATGACGATCTATGCTTTACTGTTTCCATGCTTAATAAATCGAAAGATATTTCAGATATGAATAAATGTTTAAAGAAATAAGCAGATATGCTAAGCAAAAGCAACCATGGGTCAGACTCAATAACAGCTGCACAGTAGTGCACTATTTGGTATTCATTAAGTGGCTCTATGCATTGATTAGAGATGTCAGACAAAGGGAGATGATGAAATATGCCAATGAAAGCATAAAGAGCCAAAGTACATGCTAATTAAACAATCCAACATGATGAAGCAATTCAGGAAGCTATAAAGCAATTGTGCACACTTATTGTAGGCTTTTGCCCTGTACACCAAAACTCTTTGGAATACAGGCACTAATACACTGCTGCAATTATTCTGTATGTACAGCAGGCTTTAAATTAGAGTTGCTTTTGTACTTAACCATGGACTGCATGAAACAGAAATTGTTAAGATGTACAGAGCAGACAGGGAAACACTGGGGGAAATATGCAACCTCTGCAGCCCTCCACTTCAGGCCAGAGGGAAGTCATGCAGAACCCATTCCACTGGAAACAAAGGTATGCTACCACAATGTATACTAGCTACTGCTACTTCCCAGAGGCCCACAGGAGACATATTAGGGGTTTCACAGGCATCAGCCTCTAGAATAAGTTTTAAATGCAATGCTACTACATGCAAGTGAGCATATCTGTTTTCCACGAATGTCACAGGAGAAAGGAAGAACCATGCATGAATTCTATACAGTAGCATATTTCCCTAAAGTATTGGGGGCCATAGACTACACACAGAAAGAAATAAAAGTTCCACCCAGTGAATAGGGAAGGAAGTGCAGCAACAGAAAAGGTTCCCACTCTATAAACTGTCAGGTTGTCTGTAATTCCCAAGGAATCATCTCCAGTGTCTCTGTAGCTAACCCAGGCAGTTTACATAACTCACACTTGTGGTAGACTCGTGAGCTGTACACCAGCTTAGCTAAGGGTTACATTCCAAAAGGGCATCTAGTGAGGGATACAGGTTATACACTGGAGCCCTGGCTCATGACAACCACACAACCCCACTGAGCAAGGATACAATGAGCCTCACTCTCAAACTAGGAATATCATAGGACGCATGTTTAGTATGCTTAAATCAAGGTTCTGGTGTGTAAACACATCAGGAGGTACACTGCAGTATGACCTTGTGCACCTCTGCTGAGTTAATTACAGTCTGTGCCATGCTACACAATACAATTCTCAGGAAACAGCTTCAATAAGGACAGCAAAGAACAAGACTACAGTTTCAAGGACCACAGACTGGGCCAGCAGCAGCAGGTAGAGATGAGGAGTCTGAGGAAGAACCAGCAGCTAAAGATGATGCAGGGAGATGGAGGCGTGCACATTATGCCCTGGCTCTGGCTAAGAGGCAAAGACAACACACATAATCACTACCTAGGTCAAAGACTAAAATTCCATTCACATACAAATGGGATAACTGATGCCTGCCAGACTCCACATTGTTTACATAGCCATGTAATGGCTCTGTTCTGATATCATCAGACAGGGACAGCCCCCAAGGACACAGTTTCTAACTCCAGTAATGACAAGGTAAGTGTGGAAACTGTAAAGAAAAGAAAAAAGTTGATAACTGTTTACTCTCATATGGAAATATGTATATACCCCTAAGTAGACCATTTGTCTGAGATGTACAGTTATATCATTAATATCTCCTCTATAAGATTTTTGCAACATACAGTTACATATTAGAAACAATAGTGGTCATCAAGCATATCAATTGACCACTATCTATAAATCACGGAACAGGTCACTTATACCCTGATTTGTACAACTATACCAAGAAGCCAGACTGAAGTGCATAATGCTTCCACTGCTGTAATGACAATGCTAACTGAAATACAATATAGTTCAAAACATTTTTTTTCAGTGTGTGTGTGTGTGTGTGTGTGTGTGTGTGTGTGTGTGTGTGTGTGTGTGTGTGTGTATGTGTGTGTGTGTGTGCCTGCATTTACATAATCAAGCACTGTGCTACCAGTACATCTTGGCATGTTAGACAGGTGTGAGCTATGCATGATAAAGTAGTCAATTCAGCATTATTGTCCCCAGCCATGAAAACCTCCTATGCCATGAGTTCCACTGCTACTTCTATGGCCCTGGCTAGAAGTCGGGGTGCAACCTGAATGTAAGCAATGTCTGCTGGATGAGATCTCCTTATAACTATGTCCACAGCCAAGACACAGTGACCTACCATGTCTGGGAAAAGATACTGCAATCACTAACAGAGCAGTGGATATAGTGTCAGTGTGGGAATGGGATCTTCCTGTGCTGCCTAATGTAGAGAAGATGTAGCCGCTCTTCAGCCATGTGGATGACAACCCTCCCACATCAGATGTTCCATCACAAAAACTGCCCAATCCAGTGTGTCATTCATCCTGTCTATGGAGTTGCCTACACATTCAGGGAGTTGCTCACCTCAGACTGCATGACATTTAGTATTCACACTATCTCTTCCAAAGCCCGAGTGGAACATGCCTATGCCTCCACTACAGCCCAACACATACATCTGGTGGCACCTAATGACACACCAGCTTCAGAAGGATCATGCACAGCAGGCCTCCTCCTAGTACCCCTACCAACCCTGCTGTGTGGCACCATCCCCTTACAATGGCTACCAGAAGAAGCAATCAGCTTTGCAACAGGAATAACAGCACTAGCGGGATCAACTTTTTCACCCTCAACCTGTCCAATAACAGAGGACTTTGTGTCCTGGGTATATATATAGACATACTGTCTGTGTCCCAAAAATGGGCAATTAATGTAGGATTCACAAATTCAGTATCAGAATGACCCTCTGCACCCTCAGGCTATGCCTCTTCATTGCCTCCATCATGGCATCAGGTGGTAGGAGATTCACAGTGTCACTCTCAGTATCACATACGTCAACAAGAAATAAACACAACAAATGAAAAAACGGACAATAATGTTGATCATTTATTTTTATTATAGTAAAAGCATGTTAAACATCATATCAGATGCCAAGTCTACACAAATGTTGCTCTCATATAGACCAGAATCTGCCTTATATACAGTATTAACAATAAAAAAAATCTGTGCTTGCCATGTACAGGCGACCTGGCAGCCTGCATTCCAGAAGGACCTATAATTGAGGAATGGAAAGTAAAGAAGTCTGCTAAGTATCACAATGCAAATAAAACAAGAAAAAGAGAGCAGTCCTCATCACAAGTGCAGATCAAAAAATGTTCTCATCAAAAATGTTAGTGAGCAGTTGTCTTTCTACCCCAAATCCATATTTCTGTATGACTGTAGACTTACAGTTATCACTGGCTTGCTCCCTCACTCACTTTCTCTCTGTATACACATACACACACACACACACACACGCACACACACACACACACACACACACACACACACACACACACACACACACACACACACACACACACACACACACACACACACACACACACACATATATATATATATATATATATATATATATATATATATATATATATATATATATATATATATATATATATATATATATATATATATATATCAATCACACATCTTATATGTATGCATATAAAGATATAACAATGACACTTTCTTTTTGCATAGCTTGAAGGTCTTCAGCTAACATTCTGCAGCTGTCATCCACATGTGCACCAATGCCAAGCATTCAGGTGGAATCCTCTGCTGAGCTATTTGGTCTCTGACAGTGGATAGGAACTCCTCAGTTTCAGTTAGCAGTGGTTCAGTAGCAGGAGCACCCCCACCCCCATAGCCACCTGTTTATGGGCAATTGAAGTGACCCAATGGATGGCAGAGGTCATCATGTCACTTGCCAGGTGTAATATCTGGGAATAGGTTCTCCCATGCCCTCCAACAGCATTAACGCCATTGATTACCTGCTGCCTTATTATGCCTCAAGCAGATTGGTCACTACTACCTCTCCCTAACAGAAAAGGTAAATGGTGATGTAAGGTCTGGATAGTGACCTCATTTTCTGTATCGCTATATGGTGGCTTAGTGGGTACAGAATTCCTCTTGGGTGCCATGCCTTGTGTGAGAAGAAATAGAAAACAGACAGAAAAAAGTAAGTATATAATACACAGATAGGATGGATGTGTGCTCAGTTATATGTGACTGCATGTAACCAACATGCATACAAATTACTTAAATGTGTTAAGTGCTCACTATGACTGCATTCAAGTTCTTCAATAATCACCCCCACCCCCACAAAAAAGAAAAATATGTAAAACTCAAATAGCACAGATCTTATAACACTTCTGTAATGGAGATAACAAAGGTTTAACTATGTAATGTGTTGCAACATTAGCAATAACAATTATAAATGTAGCATTAGAAAAGTAACCACAAAAATCTAACACCTCTTGCAGAAACACTATCAAGAACTTTATTAAAAATAGTTAAGCGCATTTGTCTTTAAAATAAAATAGACTTATTCAGAGCAACTACAATTATAATGTCTACACAACATGTAAAAGCCATACTTCATAGTCATATGACAAAGCATTAGCTAAACAATTGCCTTTATAGATGCAGAGTCAGCCCTATGAGCATTGTGACTATACAAATGAGGTGTAAAATCATTAGCATTCCTGAATACCAAAAGCTGCACTAAGTGTAAGGAATGTGAACATGGTATAAGGACATACACAATTACATGCACATGCCCTAGCAATGTAAGGATGAACATTGAGAAGGATTCCCTGTTAATAGTTTGCAGGTGTCTATGATTAGTCTGACTGCAGGAACAGTCAGTTTTCGCAGTCTCTCCTCTTTTATATGCACCTATGAAGGGTGTGACAGGGAGAAAAGTTTTAACGTTGACTGTTTTAGAAGATTGACATGACAGTCCTAACATTCAAATGCTGCCTTTAATGTGCAGAGTTATTGCGTATTAGTAAGGAATGTTGGTCATATTAAAGGGAGTACTTTAAGCATTGTGAAGACAGCATATGGCAATAGCAAGATAGCCTTGCTATTATGAAAGCATAGATAATGAAATGAGGGACCAGAGAGAGTGAAACAAAGGGATACACCTGAAGTGCTTGCAGTCTTTATTTAATATTATGCTGTTTGTAATATCTCAATCATCCATTCACCGTCAAATGTGAAGGGGCAACTTTCATGACTTGTTTCTGTTGCACTTTTAATATGATCTGATACAACATCTCATTATCATTGCATCTAAATTCTTTTCACCTTGCTAATATATTTCTGCCTGTGGCAAGACTGGGAAATATTGTGAAATGATTGCTTTCTATACTCTTGTTTGAGGATTCAAATCCATATAGCTCTCTGTTGCAACATAACAAATTTGGTAAACATGTAAAGTATTTAAACTACAATATTTTTCTTGTAATACTTGCATGCCATTTGGCATTTCAAACCATTGACTGGCAGCATTCAATAGCACTAAACTGCATTTCACTGCCCAAGGTGAAAACTGACAAATTTTATTTGGACTGCAAACAACAGGGCAATGAAGAATGGCATTGTTGCAGTTACTCAGCAGTCTGAACAGTACTGAGTGAATAAATTAAAGTTGTTACACTTCTATCACTGTGACATATCTGTCTTCTTCTGTTGGCTTTTCATGGTTAGGGGTTACCACAGCAGATCACCTGTCCACTCATGATTGGCAGTGGAGTTTTACAGTGTTGAGTTGCCAGCCCAGTGCCCAACCTTCCACAGAAGGCACACACATGCACTCATGCCTAGGGCCAATTTAGAGTGCCCTAACCACCTACAGCATGTCTTTGAGATGTGGGAGGAAACTGGAGCACCCTGAGGAAACCCACATGATCACAGCAGGACATGTAGGCTCTGCACAGAAGGCACCCCAGCCAAGGATCGAACCAGCAAACCTCTTCTGTGAGACAGCAATGCTAACCACTGCACCACTGTGACCGCCCTTTGCTATGACATAATGTATAAGGATATTCAGCTTAGACAAACAGTGCAGATGATACAGGGATCAAAACATGTACCCAGATCATTTCACTGTAGTAGTTCAAAATACTTCTTGACAGTCATTTTGTTGTATGAATGTGCCGATGTGGGAAACTGAAGTAATATAAGTGATCTAAAATGATGTAAATATGATTTCTGTGTGGTATGTGAACAGCAAAAACATTTCTGCTGTTTCCTGTACCCTTCTCTTTTTCCATGGCATTAGCTAAAGTCCTGTTAATGTGAGCCAAACATGATAGTACTGATGTTGCAATGAGATCTGACACAGCTGAATGCATCACTGTAATTCATTACTAGCTGTCCTCATTGCTACTTACACATTGTGATTAATTTCATGTGTCTTCAAGTTGTTATTCCCCAAAAGCTGTTTGAATGCTTCTGCTAAATATTGCCTTCTGCATTTGCATACCACTTGGCAGTGCAAAAGTCACTTTCACAGCTTAAGGATAAAAGCAAAAAAATTTAATTTAGGCTGGCTTATGTAACTCAAACTATCCCAGCAGCATTGTGCAGCCATCAGCACTCCGGATATTACTCATTGAAGAAAATACACCTGACAAATACCTTTTCCTGTAGCACAAGGTGCAATTGCACTGAGCATAAAGATAAAGGACATGTGATGTGTGTTTCAAATATACTTAAATTATACTTTTTTTCAGAGAGTTGCTTGAATACATATTTAATGACATGTTGTGATACCATTATCTTGTTTAAAAACTGTTACCACACTTGCTAACAACATGTGATCATTAGTCTGTCTTCTTTCACATTATTTATCATTAACTAGAAGTGTGATAATGTGTTACAGAAAGAGCATGAATGACGTTGCAAGCAGTTGTGAGAAGGAAAGATTTTTCACTTGAATCCACTTGTTCCCCTGGTTGTTGCTGCATATACCCATGTATTGCATTTAATTTTCTTCCTGCATTTTTCTATATCATATATTCATTTTCGAATGGCTTTTCAATCTGCTTTCAACTCAGCAGCATGCAAATGGGGTTCACTCCTTAAGGAAAAAAGTGAAAAATTTAGTTTAAACTGCCTTAGGTAGAGCAAATATGCCTGTTATTGTTCTGTCACCCCCCCCCCCCCACAACAGGGAGAGAAAGTACTTCAGTAAATGCACGTAACAGAAGTCAAAATTCTGTGGTACAAGGTGTAAGTGAATTGAATTGAGAGAAGTAAGACCCATGAAGCATTATTCAAATCCTGTGTAAAAATCACATTGCAATTAGTCACAATATGTCAGATTTTCTTCTTCTTCTTAAGGTTCACTTGCTCTCTGCTCATCAGTGCACAAACTGGATTCAATACTTAACAAAAAAGTGAAAAATGTAGTTTAGGCTGCCTAAGGTAGTACAAACTCTACTGGCAGCAGTGAGCATTCTTCATCACTCTGAATAGTACTGATAGGAGAAATTCCATCCATTAAAGAGCTACCCCTATGGCACAAGGTATACATGCCGAGACCTTAGATAAAGAATGCAGCTCATCAAGGGTTTGAATCCAGGTGCAATATATTTTTTAAAAAGGGTATAAGAAGCCCATTTCTCAAAACATTTTTAACAGGACTGTAACACTAAATAAAACTGATAATGTTAAACCTGTTTCTTGCAAGCTATTTATCAGTAAGCCTTGCATAATGAAGCTTTATTGTTTAGCATATATTATATTATTAATATTTTACATACAACCTCAAGCTAATGTGTGTCCAGTTTCCTAAACATGACAATGATTATATTTAATATAAAATTAATTTGCATATGTATGATGGGCACAATACTTTTGTTATAATCATCATAACTAACCACACATCCCAACTATGACTTTAGGACACTTATGTCTTGTGAAGTATGCATGTAATATAAACCAAACTGTATTAATCAATACATTAAACTACATTCATCTGAAACATATACACTGACAGAAATAATGAGTTTTACATAAGAATGCATTTCAATAAATAATTTCAACCACAAATGCACACAGACACACATATACATATATGCCTTTCTGAAGTGTATTGCCTTTAATTCAGAAATTATTATATGTCTGATTTCCACACTAGAAAGGTAGTTCTCCTGAGGCAATGTCAGTTAATAAAGGAAGTTTACATTTTTGCATCCTTTATCCCATGGGTTAGATTCCCAGCTGTTATAATAATATTTTATTATATGTTATAATAATATAATATGTTATAATATGTTAATAATATTTTAACTTTGTGTAAGCCCCAACATGATGATATGTCATAATTCATCATCTTTCACCTTTCAAACTGCAACTCTTAAAAGCCATGCCATTAAGCACTATATTGTTGAACATTAGAAGCTGTGTTAATGGGTTTTGTATCAAGCATGGCAAAACTCAATGTCATGTTTCACACCTTTACTGCTATGTGATGTAAATAGTGGCAATGTGTCTGTCAAGTAGTTCCCTCAGTTGAATAAGTATAACCTGTCAATAATATGGGATTAATCAACTAGCCAGCCAATATAATTCCTCATTATACTTTCATTTATATATTTTTTCTTTTTGTGCTGTACAGCTGCAGAGGAGATAACTGCAAACTGTGAGGTCCACCATAATAGATTAACTCACTTTAAAGAGGCACAGAGTAATTATAAGTCAGGTAAAAATTCAAAATTAAAAATTCAACCTATAATGTTATTTTCATTTCCTCCTCCATTAGCATCTTGAATAGGCATACCTCACCTTTTATCTTCAAGCATGCATGCTTTCACCAATAACTCTTGCTTGCATTAGGCAGTTATAACACCAGCTTACTGTGTGTGTGTGTGTGTGTGGGGGGGGTTCACCCCAGAAGCAGCAATTATTTTTTATTACTGGATAACTATTTATAATATATTAACAGGAGTATGTCAGGAAGAATTACATTAAGGTGATTGTAATTATTAAATTAGAATGCCTACTTCCAATATAATCTGCTGTTTGCATAACTTGCTACTTAAAAAAAAATAAATGATCAACAGCACAGAGAGGTACACTGACCACTGTAGCTTGGTCTGACACGCCTCCACAGTTGGCAGCACAAACACCCAGAACTTTATTGTCACAACCTGTTAGTGTTACCTCCAAAAGCACTGCCCAACCTGCTCCTAGTGTGTAAGGTAGCTCGGCCTCAGCTGCTACTGAAGTGGTACCCTCTGGGAGCACTAGTAGTGGGGGTGGTGATTTTATCACCCAGGAGGAGCTGACAGGGCTGGTGTCAGATATAATGGAGAGGGGCCTTGGTGCATGTATTTCCAGGGTTGTAAAGGTTCTGCATCCCATTGCAAAGATGATGCCATGTCCAGCACTGACCAAGTGAGCTGCTGCAGGAGACAGTGATGAGAATGAGGACTAGATTTCCACTGTTCTCAAGCTGGATGTGGCTATGTATCTGATGTCCCCTATTTATCCCCAATCCTGTTGTCTCCCAACTATTTGTTTCCATCACCATTCCGGTCTGTCTTGTATGTCCTTTATGTATGTAGATGCTTCTTAACATATGCTACCTGCCTGACCATTTCATTTTGAAGCATCTTTCCAAATATTACTCTCTCCCAAAAACTCAAAAAAGAGTGTCTGTCCCACAAAAAATGTGTCATTTTAACACAACTGGTTTGGTCCAATTGGCCATACAACATTATTCTGTTGTTGTCACCCATCACTGGGGTGGTGACTCTGCAAGGTCATGAAATTATGTATAAGTATATATTTATGTTGTGACAAAGTGTATAGCTATGGCGCTCTCCCACAACCCTCATGCAAAAACCTGTATTCTTTCCCCTGTGTCCTACCTTCTGTTTGCCATTCACATTTTCACTACTGTCCTATCCACCCCTTTTTCACATGTTTAATCTGATCAAGAAATAGATTCACACATACAACACACATGGCCAGAAACAGCACATCGAAAAGCTTTCACTTTATGTCCTCAGCATTTGCTCAGAGTTTGGCATAGACTAGAGCGGCATAGACTAGAGCAAGAATGCTGAGTGACATGGAATGCTGCTCAAATTCTTACTGCAAAAGCTGAAGATTTCAATTTAATCTGTAGTAGTCTTGCTATTTTCATGCAAGCATGCTTAAATCCACTGCACTATTCGAACACAGTAAAGGCACACTAAAGGCAATACTGTGGAACAGTTAATACAATAGTTCTTAGGCTACTGGATGTATTAAAGTAGGAGTTCCTAAGTGGTGTGTTAGGAGAATTACCTTGTTTGAAGCCCAGTGTTTTTTCCATAATGTCATGGGTTTGATTACAACTGTATGTCAATTCACTATATTTCATATTCCTATCATTTCTTTAACTGCAAATGTATGTATTTCTCTCCATATAAAACCTTTCCTTAACATAACATTGGAATAGTACAGCAAGAAATCATTTTCTAAAACATTGCAGCCCCAACAGGGAGACTTATTAAGCCAACCTTATTCTGGTTAGGCATTCTTGTTTATTTCACTCTCCTACCCCTTATTTGTACCTATTGTAAGCACTTTATTGTACACAGCATGACAGATTAATCATGACTTAATAAGTAAGACTAAAACACCATACAGATATTCCTACATGTCCCACAAAACATATGGTTGTTATTCCTCTTTGCATTTAACTTTGTCTCTCTCTGTTCACCCCTTTTGCTTCAGCAAGTTGTCAGTGTGCTTCATAGTGTTATTTTAATGCAGTGCAGCAATAGTTCCTTTGTGGTGTGATGCTCATCTGTGGTGAAAGACTTTTCAAATAAATTCTTGGGTTCTAATCCAGCCATTAGCTAAGTATTACTAAGTGTGTTTGGTACACTAAGTTATGTGTACTTGTTCACTACATATTTCTGTGAGCCATCATTATCTTTCTTCTGTCATAATCTATTTTGTCCCTGCCTTCATGCACCTTGCCAAAGTATCTTCTCCCTTCTGTATCATTATTCTTCCATCTCTACATTTACACAATGCCTGGCAATGGGCAACAAATGCAACTAAGGCTGAAGTACATAGCTTATGGCAATATCATGATATTTGATTGTCTTTGTCTGCATTACCCTGTCTCACTTGCTCTCCTGTGTTAAGTTATGTTTAGTCAGTTTAATGGAATTTTGAACAAGATAAAGAGTTGCATGTATGGATTATGGTGGTCAGTTATGTAACGAAGATGAATACATACATTAATGATTGCTGAAATCTGCTGTCAAATAGTAACTATCACAATTATGACTTTCTATGTGGTGTGATAAGATACTTGGTTTACTGTTATATTAGTGATTGAAACAATTTCAAATTCCAGAATAATGACACTAAAAGATTGTAAAGCCGACAATGTCAAAGACTATGGAGCAAACAATGTCAAATATTGAACTTCTCAACTTCTGTGGACACAGAAACAAGTGCTAATATGGGTCCAGAAGGGGTCAAGTATGTCTGTTCTATCCTGTGGTCTTCAATATTTTTGGCTTATGGTTTTTTTGGTCTTGTTATTCTGAAATTCAACATTGTTTCATTTGCTAATATAATAGTAAACATAATGCTCGGGTATAAATGTTTTTTTTGTTATGCTGTAAATTTTCAAATAGATATAGATGAAAATATATTTAAGGATGTGTTGTCTGACTCTTATAGATGTAAATGTTGGCTCCAGCTTTAAGTAACACAGGATTGTCCTACTGATGTATTCATGTGCCTGATACCTATTGTATGGCCTGTCATATACAAATGTTTGCATGGAAGCTGGCACAGATTAACACAGAGTACTGCTAACTACCATTGTAAGTTCAACACTTGATTATGCATGCACTAACACTTTGCCATCAGCAGTGCAATTCAGCTTAGCAAAATACCGCTCAAAGAGTATAATAAAAAAAGTGAAAATCAGCTATAGTTTTCTGTAGCACAATGTTTGCATACGTCTGTATTACTTTTGTTAACAGGTGATCTTGATTTCAGAATGATGTTGACTCAATTCATTTGTTTAAATTATATGTCCTCTCTACAGTGTTTATACTTGCACTGTGTTACCAACTTGGCTAATCTATTCTCACAGAATCCATCACTGTCATTCTGCAGTGCAGCGTCCTATGTATGACTTGCATGTTTGTCTTTCCATGCACATATTAAAAGTATGAGACAATAGAACTGTCCAGTCATCCTGACATGAAGTCACAGGAATGTTTGATTGATAATCCACTGGTTTACAACAGTCAATGTCTATGTCATCCCATTAGGTGTAACATGTCAATGTCCCTCACATTTATAATGTATAGTAAGAACAGTACCTACATTTCAGTAGAGACATATGTCATTACATGTGATGATCTAGTCATGCTACATTGTCCTGTGCACACATATGCATTTGCTGTATAACCTGTGATGCATTGTCCCATCTCTTTCAAACACTGGATTTTACAAATGTTCATCCAGTTTCATGTTGCAGTGTCAGTCTTCTCACGTGCTTGCTACTAATACAGTACTGTCTAGATTGTGCAAATACATAGGTAGGAGGTTTGACGCTCAACGTGTAAGACTTGTGTGTGCATGTGTCTGAGACTTGGTGCTGTATCTACTTCCCCCGAGAATAATACATTTAACTGCTCTCACAGCTCCCTTATCCCAATTTTTACAGAAACATCCTGTGTAAGACACATTGATGAGGTCATCCTTACAAAAATGCCCTATTTCCCCGATTCAGACTTCTCCTGACGCACTTGCAACTAATACAGTGCTCTCTATAGATTGTGTAACTAGGATAGGTAGAAGGTTCAATGCCTAGCATTAAAGACTTTGTGTCTGTGTGTGTAATGCATTTCACTGTATCCAGTTCCCCCGAAGAGAATGCATTTAAATGTTCACACAGCTTCCATATCCCAATTTTACAGAAACATCCTCTGTAAAACTCCCAGATGAAGTGATCCTGACAAAGCTGTACTCTCTCTCCATCAGAGTCAGATTTCTTCTGTGGCACTTGTAACTAATACAGTGCTCTCTGGATTGGATAACTAGATAGGTAGCAGGTTTGAAGTCCAACATGAAAAACGTGTGTGTGTGTGTGTGTGTGTGTGTGTGTGTGTGTGTGTGTGTGTGTGTGTGTGTGTGTGTGTGTGTGCGTGTGTGCGTGTGTGTAAAATGCTTGTTGCTGTGTCCACTTTTGTTGCTGTGTCCACTTCCTCAGTTAGATGAGCATGTGCTCAATCAACCAATATTCTGTGTAAATCTTTTAAATTGATGTCTCCACCATCCACTGAGCCCATCTTTCAGATCTACTTCTTTGAAACTCAGTGGTGTAGCTATGTCTACTGTTTGCACTCTAATGACTACAATTTTCTATACATTACTTAAGGAAAACATTGTTTTTAGCAGTACTCTGTAAATGTGTAAATTAATAATTCAAATAAGAGTGTTATAGGTTGAAAACATATCCATTTAATATTTTAGTGGATAAGTGATACAAACATTTAAGTGGGGTGGGGGAAACATTCCCATTGTTCAAATGGCAGTTATTTTGTGGGGCAGCAATAAGAGCACACAATTACAAAATTATTTTGTCTGCCCGTACCCCTGATAAGGTCATTCTTTCACAAGTGAACTGTCACTATTTAAATATCAGACCTGCTTGTCAGAAAGTGTAACTAAATAGGTTGGATGTTTAACTACAGCAGTGCTTAACTTCTGCATGTGTGACTGCCAATGAATTCATGATTGCTTTACACATATTTGCAGTTGCAACTTTCACAACTCCTGATGGCTGTAAAACTGATGTTACCAGATGCACCTCCTTGGCAATACCCTGCTGATGTCATCCTTTCATAGATGCTGTATGTCCCCATTTCTTCATTATTCTCCTGTGGCTCTGACTGCTGATAGTGTGCTGTAAAGCAGGTGTAAGTGGATAGGTAGATGATTCGATTCCATCACTACTTCTATAGTGTGAGAGTGATTATTGTCATATACCATTGGTCACCTCACAGCCGCTGTTATGTATAATTCTTTATGAGACTGAATTATAATGGCATTCTGTGATACTAGCAAATCCTTTCATCTGCAGGGAAAATAACTATTTGGCCACACAATGAATACATACTGCTAGCATACCTATGTCATATTTGAAGAATGAATTTTCCTGTGTTGAGTGACTTTAACAGTTTGCATTGTGCGACTACATACATAGGATGTTTGAGGCCAAATATAAGTGTGTCTTTCACTCTCATACTGTGTATACTGCTCTTCAAAAACATAATATGATGTGCAGTTGTGCAGTGTCATTGTGAACCTCAAACACTTTTTTGCATAACTATCAAACTAATAAATGGTGGTGATGTCATCAGTTTAACTGTATACTGTCTCAGTTGTACCTCAACATGATCATGTTGCCTTTGCAATTCAGGCACTGATGTCTAGCCTGTAATCTTTGGTAGTTACTTCAAATCCATCCATTACTGCTCAGACTATATTGTATCTGGGTTATTGTGACTGTAGTTGGCACTAACACTGTTGTCAAGCATATTTGTTTTTTACACATATAGAGGTTGAACTCCCTTACTAAAAACAATGACAATGTGTCACATAGCAATGCTTTTATTCAGAGTAATGATGGTATGTTCTTTTTTTTTTTACATAACATATGTAGGGAGGGTTATCCACTGGCCCAAGGGAATGAGATCACATTCTGTATGTTGTTGACTTACTACAGCAATTACAGGCACACATATCCTTGCAGTAATACCATGATGTAATGCCTTCACATAACAACATATCTCACAGTTGTTGTAACATTTCTAACATGGTACATTCATTTTTTAATATGTCATATGTGTCTGTTGTCAAACGAACACATTCAGGGCCTGTTACCATTGTTGTGCCAAATACTGTAGTGATGTAAAGCATCCACCACAGTTATAATGTGCCCATTTACAGTGTGAGAGTCCTCAACAATCCCTTTCATCTCAGAGATTATTTACCACACATACATCTTGTAATAAGTTGGCATAGGTGGTTTGTCATAACAGTGTTCAGACTTCCACTGTGGTGCTTCTGGTTCATCCAGATGGCATTAGAATCACATGGCTTGCTGTTCAATTCCAGCCAGGAACACCATTATAAGAATGGACTGATGTTGCATAAACACCATTGCATCTAGTTATTCATATCTATTTTTATGTTGGACAATGATATATCAGCACAGGTTGTGATTGCATGGCAGTGAAATGGTTATTTGGGCCGTATCATGCTGTGAGTACTCCTGTGGCACATGTATTGAGTACTGGCTTATATAGCATACCTACACAGATGAACTGCAGTTCAGTTCTTGGACAGTGTGTGCCCTGCATGATGGAAACAACTTCCTTGTCAAGAAGCAGTCATACTGTAATGCTCACTGTTGTGTGGACAGTAACGTGTAGCTCCTTTCTGGAACAGTGAATAAATCCAGTTGTTCAAGTTATATTCATACTGCTTGTCTTAATGCACACATTCAATTCAGTTATTTGTGTCAGCCTCCATTGATATTTGATGTGGCACATGCAGTCAGTATAGAACTCTGGAGAAAGCCTTGTATAATAGGCAGGGGGTTGAATCTGGTAAAATCTGTCTTTCAGACAACAGTGGCTTACACACATACAATATTTATGGCACAGTTAAAGGGCCACCTTTTTCATGGATTTTCTTACAAGGTAGGTCATCCATATACCTTCTATGGCAGGAAAGTGCTGTAAGCCCTTGAAGGGTGTTCTTCATTACATGAAAAATGCACATATTTCTGTGGTGACCATGATTATTATGCATTTCTCTAATATCTGTTGTGGCATGTGTTCAAAAATGACATCATGTAAATTTTTCATATGTCATTCATTGCTCATATGCATTACCTATTCACAAGATAAGTATGCTCTGTATTGCACGTCTTCTTCCAGAACTATCTTTAAGACTGCAGTTGTTTTTGTCACACTGTACAGTTTAAGGGCAGATGTGTCATTTCATAAACATTCCTTACTGTTTGTCATGTAACGAGACTGACAGAAACTGTGATTGGTCCTCTGTTATGACAATATTACAACATCTTCTATTGTGTTGCTGCTGTTGAATTGCTGTTATGCTAGTGTTCCCTGTAACTACATGCGAGCATGCCCAGTATTACTTTGTCAGACATGTTTGCAAATCAACAATGGCAAAATTGGACTCATGACATGTGTTCCACTCTGTTTTGTCATTTGTCACTTATGTATGTTGTTTATTAGATTAGCATTTAGCATTTACATAACCATCCAGCACTTGCTTCTCTGTTACATGCTCATAGGTGCTGACCCCCTTTTCTATTGATGACACTGTCATTTCTTTGAAAAAAACATGTACATTTCTGAGTTACCTGACATTTCATCTGTAAGGTTCTTTTGGTCCTGTGTATACATTCTGAAGTAGATAGTACATCAGTGTTGCCAATGGGCACGTATATATATTTCACGTGCAGTTTCTGCATTCTCTGCATTCGTCCCATAAAGTATCTTCTGCCCTTGCTGTTATCTCAGGTCAGCATTTAATTAACATGTATATCACATTTTCACTCTCCTTTGTTAAACTGCAGCTTTATGTCCCCATCACATCCTTTACTAGAATGTTCATTTTTATTTATGTGCATAACTGCAGGATTGTCATCGACATTAATTATCATTACATCAATAATTGCAGAACTGATGTCAGTAGAGATTCTTATTCACTTTTGTGACATTTGCCTATGGAGTATGAGTGTACTTTAAACATTCCGTCTTCAACATTAATTATTCACCATAACACAATTTAGTTTACCGATTCCTCCATTTCACTTCCCTTCACTATGTATCACTTCCCTATACTTCCCTAATATGTCTGGGATACACCGAGTGATTATATCTGAGAACTGCCTATGTATGAGCTGTTTTGTTTACATTGTGCGCTTATGCTTGCAAGCACCTTTTTTGGTCAGCAATAGTGTTTATGGCAAATCTGTAGGCATGATGAACAGCATGCATATTCGATTAGTGCTGCTGCTCATCACACTAACACAATTGAATTGTGTAGGTGTAGCGCAGCACCTACATGATTGTTAATGAATCTCATGAATCAATTGCAATTCTGAGCAGAGTAATACTAGTAGTTATATCAGAAATATTAAGGAAAAAAATTTGAGACAGGTGAACATCTATGCTATGTGTCCTCTACGCAATTGAAAAGGAGATACAGTACAGCTCTGTTCCACAAAACAGTAGACTGGCAAGACTGACTGAGGGTGCTCGTAAGTATGAATAAAAAACTTACCATTTAAAAAAAAGAAATGTCAAGCAATTGTTGCTGTTTCCTGTCTCTAATTGATTTTGTTCTATAACTGCAAATGTATTTATACACAAAGATAACAGAGGGAATAAACTGCTTTCAGTACAGTATTGCAGCCAAATCCGTATCAGGCAGAAATTTCAATGTATAATCATTTATTATGTTAAAGCAGCATATCTCATAAGTGTCAGCAGACTGAATGTAAGAAACACCACCACTTGATAGCAGCTTTTTGATTCCATGTCTAAATAATTAGTTCCCACGCATTTTGTTTTACTTGAATAAGTATTTAATACAAATATAAAATACAGTGCTAATAAAGGTTGGACTGATGAATATTATTATGTGTGAATTTATTGCCTGTATTTCTTCTTTGCCCCCCACCCACTGTTTCTCTATTTTCCTTATTTTATTTATGCGTTACTTTGACATTTTTTATTTTCTTTCTCTCCCATTTTGGTTCATTTTTCTACAAGTCCAGAATTTTTAATAGAATCTCAACCTTGTCTTTCCCAGATTAGAAAACATTCACCCTCTGCTCATCCAGGGACATCCTCATAGGGTCGAGGCAGTGTCATTGGTCCTGGCATATGGCAACCTAGCAAGCCTTACTGACCGTAGTCCTTGGGATTTGGTTGAGGATGTGGCAGAGGACGTGATGGAGACACACGTTCAATTAGTCCAAGATTCTCTTCAACAAGTTTAAGACTTGCTGCCCCAGTTAATGCCTACCACTGCTCCAGTACAGGCCCCTACCCCCTCAACATCTAGGGGCTGTTGTTGGGTTGAACTCCTTTTCACCCTTTCCTTCTTCTGTCCCCTCTCCTACACCATCTTAGCTATTTCCTACCCAAACTATCCTCTTATATAAAAAAAATATGAAAAAATGAAAAAAAAAAGCAGGGGGGGGGGTCTATCCCCTGACAATAACATAGTACAACTCTCTGTAATCTGATCTTTGTTATGTCTTCCCTTTTTCAATTTTTCGTAGCGCTCTCTTTCCATTTTTTTAAAGCAAACAGGGTATCCACATTAGGACACTCTATATAAAACAAATTAAACCTGTTTACTTTAAAATATATATTAATAATGAAAGCTGCACTGCCTGACACTTGCCTTAAGTCTTCCAAGCGTGACTGCAAATATTAGCATTCATCCTCTGTATCTGAGAATGTATAAAATCATACAAAACCTAAGGTTTTCCTGTAGTCATTCAAATACACTTAATTAACTTCAGCTACTTTACACTTTTGCAACAAGTGGATGTGATTCATAAAATGGCTTTGCATTAACTTAGTCAACGTGAATAGCCTGTGAGTACTGTATTGGCATATAGGCATAGATGCTGTCTTCATGGGTAATCACTATACAAGTCCGAACATTGGGACTATGAATATGACCCATCAAGTTTTGTGCTTTCTTTTGTAAATTTAAGATTTCATAAGGATTTATGCATCATTATGCCATGGTTTTTGTTTACACTGCTATATGTCATATCATTACTGTTCCTCCCATATCTGCACGATTGTCCCAGCTGCTCCCTTTCTGCATCATATCATCATATTGACTCAGTCATTCTTCCATGGTGGCAAGAACCACTCTTCAGCAATCTGAGTGGGAGTCTTCCAGTCCATTTGTTCCTCTCCTAGTTTGTCATATCAGTGAATCATCTGCCATAGAGATTAGAGTCTGGTGCTTGGGAGAGGGTCCATTGGCATATCTCACAGGCTGTCTTAATTCTTCCTCCAGTGGCTGATGTGCTACCACCAGGGGATGCATGCATGATACTGTGCATGCCCATTTCCTTGCCAGATGGTGTAACATATTTCCTGGGTGCAAGTTAGACTCCTCTGTGATAGTCATGCCCCTGTACTCCTGTAGATGCCACTATTGTAGAAAGCCAAGCTGTCAACTACCCCCTTGTAAGGGTGAGCCATTGTCAATTGCACACTTTCACCCTCTCCATCCAGTCCTTCCATAAACCATGCCACTAGCTGAAACTTGGTCATTTGATGAGTTATAACCCTGTACATCATGTAGCCTAGTACATTATTATTATTATTATTATTATTATTGTTATTATTACTATTATTACTATTATTATCATCATCATTATTTACTTTTTTATGGGGGTTAGGGTGGCGCACTGGATAATGAGGGCCCCTTTCACCTTAGTATTTATTTATTTTATTTATTTTATTTTATTTTACATTTGTTGACTGGGCTAGTCTAACTGGATTTGAGTCCATTTTCAGTAGAGGCCCGGGGAGAAAAGCTCCAAGCATAAACAATAAAACACAAGTTAACAATATATAACAATATATAACTAGGCCATGTAAGAAAACAGTACAGTGGTAGCATTGGTTAAAAGCAAATATATAGTAATGTAATTATAGAATATAGACATTATGCTAAAAGTTTATTTTTAGGTAAAGAATGGCAGCTGTACTAAACACAAAGTGGGCATGAGCACAACATAGTAAAGTCCTTATAATTTTTCCTCTTACTATGAAAAAAAGAAGCATGATTAGGAGGTCTAGGTTAGAGGCCTAAGATAGAGGGGTGGGGAAAATGGTATGAGTAGGAGGGGAAATAGATTTCAGTCTGGGTTAGCACAGGGACAAAGCCACTGAGTTTTAAGATGTTCTTTAATATGTTTTTTGAATAGAGAAGTAGACGGTAGGTTACATAGTTCAGGAGGGAGCTGATTCCAGTTTTTGCCTGAAGTGTTTGTGAAAAGTGAGTCACCAGCTTTATTATTAGATTTAATCAAGGAGACTAGGAGTTTATTAGCAGAACATAGGGTAGCTAGATTTGTGTATGGTGAAATCAGATTAGTGAGGATAGGGGTATTATTGGGGTGATGTAGGATCTTTTGAGTGATAAGTAACTGCTGATAGAGTATGTGGTTCTGCAATTCTAGCCATCCTAGTTGTTTGAGGTTCAGACAGTGGTGAGTTTTAAAGGGTATACATGTAATGAATCTAGCTATGCTATTATAACAGGTAGAAAGTTTGGAGATGTTATTCTTAGATAGGTTAGTATATATAGCAGAGGCATAGAAAAGAGTAGAAATGAGGTGGGTCTGGGCAATAGTTTTCCTGGCTATGGGGGTAAGGAAGGGTTTGATTCTATAGAGAGTACCAAGTTTTTTGTTAACAGATTTTATGGTGGCATTGATATGGTGATCATAGTTAAGACGATTGTCAATTGTAACCCCTAGTAGGCAGGTGGTAGTATCTGGGGTAATGTTAGCAGCATTGTTACAGGTTATAGAGAAAAATGGTGTGGAAGATTTTTGAGTTGGGGTAAAAAGCAGTAATTTTGTTTTTTGGGGATTAAGGAGGAGGCAATGTTTCATAAACCAGTTTTCCACATTTTGGAACACGGTTTGGGTGAGGGACTGGAGGGTGGCTATGTTCTTAGCAGTACAGATTAAGGTTGAGTCATCTGCATATTGAATGCAGGTCGCTTGAGGTATGTCCATGTGGAGATCGTTAATAAATAAGGAGAAAAGAAGGGGACCTAAGATAGAGCCTTGTGGGACTCCAATATTTACTGGGAGTAATGAAGACAGATTGTTATCCCAAAGTACTGCTTGCTTTCTGTTTTGAAGATAACACCTAAACCATTGTAATGCTAGTTGATCAAGAGAATGGTATTTTAGTTTGTCTAGAAGTAAGTTATGGTTAACCATATCAAAGGCTTTTGACAGGTCAATAAATAGTGCAGAGGAAAAGGAGTTATTGTTACGATTTTTATTTATAGAGTCAGTGAAGGATAAAAGGGCAGTTGTTGTGCTGTGAAATGGTCTAAAGCCATGTTGGCAGTTGGCTAGTTGGTTATTTTGTAGAAGGTGGTTGAGTAGTTGTTTATGAATACATTTTCCATTATTTTAGCTAATGGGGAGAGTAAGGCAATAGGGCGAAAGTTTGAAAGCTCTATAGAAGATCCACCTTTGTGTAGTGGGATAATGCGAGATACTTTCCAAATGGTAGGGATTTTGCCTTCAGAGATAGTTCTGTTAATGAGTATAGATATGGGGTAATGAATAGCTTTTGCGGCAATTTGTAGGTATTCAGATGGGAGTCGGTCAGCAGATGGGGTGCAGGGTTTATGTTTTTTAAGCAGTTTAAGAATAAAAGATGTAGGAATAGGTTGTATATGAAAGGTAGGAGATGTTATCTTGGTGGTGTGTGGTGGGGAAGCAGTAGGTGGGGGTACAGAATTGACTAGGGTTTGAATGGCTTCTGTAAAGTATTTATTAAAGGCATCAGGGATCTGGTTGAAATTATTATGGTTGAAACCTAATGGAGCAGGAGTAGTTGAGTGTCCTGGTTGAAGAAGTTTGTTTATCCCTGACCAAAATTTTTGTGGTGTTTGTTGATTAGTTTGTTGGAGGTGTAGGTAGTAGTCCTTAGTAAAAAGGAAATAACGCAAAATAGCCATTACTGATTAACAATCAATCACAGTTTTTGATTAATGATGAAAGAAATGTTGTACTCTGTACAGTAATTAAAAGAAACTAAATATAGTGCACCCTATGGGTAGTATTTCAGTGAATGACACTCGTTTGTTCATGCTGCTGTGAAATGATGTTCTTTTTTGGTCCATTTTGAATTTTGTGTTATTGCCATGCATATACAATTTATAGAGATGTGTTGCAGTTTTTCTAGGGCTCTTAATATCACACTATGTACTTTTTCCCACTTGGGAATTTGAACACTATTTTGTGGTGACAACAGTGTTTTAAAGGCACTTCACAGTACTGCTTGTGTAATGAGGCTGTGACCATTACATTTGGCTATGACTCTAGGACACTGATGTTTGCAGACTTTGTGCAAAACAGTTGCTATTCAGTACAGCTGTGACACTGTTCAGGCTTCCTCAGTCTCAATATTTCATTATTCATATCTTCCTAGTTATCTGCAATATAGTATCAAAAACATATCAGACAGCTTTATTACTAGATCTGCTTAAAAATGGACATTGTACTAATGAACAGAGGCAGCTCCTAAATGCTGTCCCCATGCATAAATCTCCTCCAGTTATCTATGGTATGATCCCAGTTATTCTCACTAGGGATAATATATATTAATCATGGGATGGATAAGGTCAATCTAACGCCAAACCGGATATGCTAATGTAAGCACCAAAAGGGAAATTGGCTGGATTTAAAATGGCCTCAAGGGCTGTACCCATGTATGAGTCTCCTCAAATTATCTATGGTATAACCCCAGTTATTCTCACCAGGGATAATATATATTAATCATGGGATGGATAAGCTCAATCTAAAGCCAAACAGGATATGCTAATGCAATCAACAAAAGGGAAATTGGATAGCTTTAAAATGACCCCAAGTGCAGCTAGCCTAGTAGTTACGTATGAACCTATAAACAAGATTCTATGCTACCTGATGGTTACGGAATATTTGCACTTTGAATATTCTGTTGTTACTATGTCAAGAGAAATACAGGGAAGTTACATAGCAATGCTATATTATATGCTACTGCACATTCTGACTTCACATTAGGAGCAAACATTTTATAATTAAATAGGGAGGCAACAAGAGAAGCAAACATTTTATAATTAAATAGGGAGGCAACAAAAGAAATAAAACTAAATGCAATGGCAATTCATATAAGAGGCAGTGAAAAAGACAAGCCATTAAAGACACTTCTGCTAAGTATTGCTCAAGGAAGAGAAAGATGATTTTAAACCCTGACAGTAGAAGAGTGCAAGATCAGAGAGGGCACACAGACAAGAAACCGTAAAAGAACACTAAACACTAAAGTGAAGGATTGGTGTGAAGTTATCTGTAAAATAATGATAAATGATGTACATTTCACGGTGAGGCAGGTAAAAAGGGCAGACAACTGAAACATAAGTTAAAATGGTTTAGTACATAGTATGGTAAGGTAAGGAGGAATGTAATATGTTATAGTAAGACTGTTGTGCAAAAAGTGTTATTTTGTATGATGTAAAAGATAGAAGTTTATTGCACACATATTATTCAGACTTGTACCTCTCTACATGCTTAATTTTATATTACTAATTTTGCATTTATACTGATTTTAGTTTATTGCTTCTTTGGTGGCATTTTTGCTCTGCTGAGACTAAAAATGGTACAGCTGGATCAGTGCTCTACTTTTCTTAACAAACTTTAAATAAAAAAATACTTTTGTATGTTAAGTACTCTACACAATCTAGCATCTTTGGGAGGTGATGGAGATAACACCAGAAAGAGCATGCTGTTAAGAACATGAAACACCAAACCAGGTAAAATCTTCAGACTCAGACAGGTAGCGTACATCCTTCTAAGTTGGGAACTGCTGACTGAAGGCTCAGTGTCTGTTATTCTAAAAGTGTATTAGTTCTGGATTAAGCACTTGGGCTTCAGGCCAGTTATTTTACATTAAGAAGGTTTGTGGTCTGCACTCTTGTGGAAGGAGAGACTAGATTCTGGCCTTCTGAGCTGGGAATTTCTGGTTAAAGGCTTATTGCGCATGCTTACTTGAACTGTTTCTTTATGAAATCAGTATGCCTTGTTTGCTGTAGCATAGACTAGATTCAGGCCTGCTAGATATAGCTTTGTTTGATTAACTTGTGCACTGATCCAGGCTGTCTTTTTTGGAGTAGGTTTCTCTGTACCCTAGTGGCAGGAGTCTGCAGTTAGAACTTGTCTGATTGAAGACTGCTGGAACAGGGCTCAGTTTTGAGATTTTAACTGGTTAATTGGGTAAAGTGTTGTTTTGATTGTATCTGCTCTATTTTATGAAAATATATATATATGTACTTGTTTCCCACCTTTCTGAACTAGTATAGTCCAGTTTTTGGGTCACTGCTGAATCCAGGGCTGTGTTACAAGTTTCTGTGTTGCCCATGCCTTACTTGGATAGAAGGAAGTTTCATTGTTCACCTGTGAGAGAGGGGAGCTTTGAGCAGCCTATCTGTCCCTGGAGGAGTGGTTTCAGCCAAGAAGTTAGTAGTTTATTTTCCATTTTGGGCTAATTTCTATCTCTTTCACTTCCCTGCTATAAAAAACGCATTTGTGCAGTTTCTGTGCTTGTATTCTGCTCAGCAAGTGCCGTCCAGGTGTTCTGCAGAGTCTACAGCAGCAGAGAGACAAAAGAGAGACTTTGGAGTGATTAAGTATAATTTTTCTGCTTTTCTTGCTGTTTTAACTAATTCCACCTAAAACATCATTTTTTTTAGCATTTCTGTGATTTTAAAAGTTTGTTATTGCTACATATTGTACTTATTTGCTGCCTGCACTTGAATTAAGTCATTTTTGTGTTTAAATAATCTGTTTAATTGTTATAGGCTACACACTAAAGTACAATAACTTTTTCTGTGCATTTAAAGTGTTGTTTTGATTGTATCTGCTCTATTTCCTGAAAAAAATAACAAAAAAATATATTTGTTTCCTGCCTTTCCGAACTAGTATAGTCCAGTTTTCAGGTTATTGCTGAATCCAGGGCTGTGTTAGAAGTTTCTGTGTTGCCCATACCTTACTTGGATAGAAGGAAGTTTCTCTGTTCACCTGTGCGAGAGGGGAGCTTTGAGCAGCCTATCTGTCCCTGGAGGAGTGGTTTCAGCCCATATGTTAGTAGTTTATCAGCCATTTTGGGCTAATTTCTATCTCTCTCACTTCCCTGCTATAAAAACCGCATTTGCGTGGTTTTGCGCACATAGGCAGTGCCGGTTAGCTAGAGTTAAACTATTCTCGGCGCCACAAAGTCTACTCTTCAATTTTTCCCTTGGAACTAGACAAACCTTCAACTTTAGCACTCAAACCATTCATTTCACAGTCAAGCACCTGCTTAAAACTCATAGCAAGCACTAATTAACCCTAGTACTAGACCCCCCTATACTGTCCAGAAAGACAAGGCTCTCTATTCGTCCCCACCAGCCAATCAGAAAAACAGCTTTCTCTATCTATTCATGCATGTCCAAAGGGCAGTTTCCGGTGTACTTTCCAGTCCAACTGGTGAATCTGGGCATTTTGAGGCAATGTTACAACTGCCTCATGTACACAGACAACCTCTCCTCCTACCACCAAACACTAATATATGTGAGAGATGCAATTTTACAGCCAAACTGGAGCAAAACTCTCTCAACCCAAGACTGGAACTGACAGTCAAGAGGAGAAGGGTAATACTTGCAACACACCACCAATCTCACATAGACCTAATAAACCAACACTGGCAAATAACACACATGAATACATAAAAACATACTCGGAGGTACTAAATAAAAATCTGCAAAAGCAACAGAGACCTCCAAAGCAGACATCCAAGCAACCTCCACACCCCATCACCAACCATGAAACACATACTTCACATAATCAGTGTGCCATGAAATTACAGCCCTTAAGGCAAAATAACATACCCAACACACTAGTAATAGGTGACTCTATAGTCAGGCACACTGATGTCCCACTAATTAGGCTGGACAAAGAGAAGCTTACAGTTAGCTGCCTGTCGGGTGTCAGGATCCCCCACATAACACAAGCACTCAGGTCGCTCCAGAACAAGTACAAATATGACTCTATCATTGTCCATGCTGGTGTGAATGACCTCAGACTTACCTCCCTGGACTACATGAAAAGAGACATGGAAGAGCTCTCTGATCATGTAGCCCAGGCCAGTATGATCCTGACCCTGAGTAGCATCCTGCCCTCACCAAGAATGATGCCACAGTATAAAGAATAAATGATCAATTTTAACAATTAGCTAAGTTTCTGGTGTCATTCAAAGGAGATCCAGTATCTGTTTGCCTGGGATGACATGCTTGACAAGCCATGTTGCTTCGCAAGAGATGGCTTGCACCTGTCACCCTTAGGCTTTTGAATACTGGCCAAAGTTCTTGCCACCCCCATAGTGCCTTTTTTAGGCAAGGCTCAAAGACAAACCCACCACCATAAATAGCACAAGTAACCAAAAACTGAGGGTAATGCTACTCAACGCAAGAAGTCTAAACCTCAAAATGCATGCACCCGAGGCACTCGTCAGTATGGAGAACATCGACATGTGTGCAGTAACAGAAACCTGGTTTAAGGCTCCTGAGAGCACCCCAGCACTACTCGGCTATAACTCATACCATACCTTTCGCCACAGAACCAGGACTGAAACAGAAAAGGCGGGGGTGTATGCATATTCATCAAGGATACCCACACCTCCAGGTTAGTGGTGCAGCACAATGCATTAGAGATCATCCATGTGCAACTAACAACAGGCAAAACTGCAATCCAAATTGTAGCTTGCTACAGATCACCCACCATGACCCAGGACTCCCTTTCCGCATTTCTGGAGACACTGGGAAATATGAAGGCTCTACCAAACACCCTAATACTGGATGATTTCAATTACCCAAACATAAACTCGAACTACTCAAGTACTAACTCCCTTGCCCAATGCTTCCTAGAATTTATAAACTCGAATGCCCTGGATCAACTGGTCAACACCCCCACCAGAGGGAACATATTGGACCTGGTCATCACCAACATGGTGCAATCTCACCACACCAGAGATCAATCCCT
This sequence comes from Protopterus annectens, assembly GCF_019279795.1. Classification (NCBI taxonomy): domain Eukaryota; kingdom Metazoa; phylum Chordata; order Ceratodontiformes; family Protopteridae; genus Protopterus; species Protopterus annectens. Next base: position 111,849,577 of record NC_056737.1, on the reverse strand, counting down.
CGCTGGTTAGATCAGACCATAGACTAATCACTCTGGATATCCACATTCCACCCCCACCCCCAATCAAGGAAACCACCGTGAAAAACTTTTCAAAAGCAAACTTCACATTACTTAAGACTGAGGTGGAAAGGTTCACAGCCCCTATGCTAAAGGACAATGCTGTCCAAGCTGCTGAAACCTTTACAAAGGCACTCTATGAGCATCTGCAGGAAAGCATGGATCATGCTATCCCAAGTAATACCAAGACTCACTCCTCCAAGAAAAGGAAACCAGTCTGGTGGACCCCTGCCATAAACAAGCTTTACAACAGAAGGAGGAAACTAGTAGAGAAAAGAGTGAAATCCCAAGAAGTAAAGACATCCCGGATCAGTATCAGGAAGAAACTACATTCCCCTCATAAAATTATCCAAGGCTAGTTTCGAAAGAAAAATTGCCAATGACTCCAAAGATAACCACAAAGCATTCTTTAGCTATGCCAAGAACCTAAGTGGAAACTCTCAGATCTGCTCTGAGTTAGTGCAGAATGGCACAAAATACACTGAATCGACTGATAATGCCAACATTCTGGCAGACAGGTTTAGTGCAAACTTCACCCCCCTCTCACTCCTTAAAGGGCCCATAACCATACCAGAAGAATGTAGGGCCCCATCACTCACTGACACACAGGTTAAAACAGCCCTATCCAAAGCCAAAAACACAGCTTCAATGGGACCGGATGGTGTCCCAGGCTGTGTCTTACAAGAGCTCCAAAATTAACTAACCCCTCACCTAAACACACTGTTCAAACTCAGCCTCTCTACAGGCTATGTACCCACAGAGTGGCACACAGCAACAGTTATCCCACTCCATAAAGGTGGAGCCACAACGGACCCCGAGAACTATCATCCTATAAGCCTGACTAGCCTGGTCTACAAGGATATGGAGCGCATCATCATGGAACTCATTAACAGAGACATTGGGAACCTGCAAAACTTGGACCCTACCCAGTTTGGCTTTGTTAAGGGCAGATCATGCCTCCTAAACCTGGTGGACTTCTTTTTGACAGTTACCAAGGCATTAGACGAGGGAAAGGAGGTCCACACAGCCTATCTAGACCTCTCAAAGACTTTTGACACCATTCCCCATTCTAGTATTATAGACAAGCTCACCAGCTTGAACATAAATCCCTACGTCATGAGATGGGTTGCCAACTGGCTCATGGATTGAACCCACATGGTGAGAGTTGCAGGCTCTATGTCCAACTCTAAACCGGTTACAAGTGGCATCCCCAAGGGCTCAGTCCTAGGACCCCTCCTGTTCAGTATATACTTCTCAGAGGTACAGGCAAGCATAGGAGGACTATGGCTGACCAAGTTCACAGACGACTGCAAACTAGGGGCCATAATTGATTCTCCAGCTGATACAGACACCCTCCAAAATGGTCTCACTGTGACGGATACCTGGTGTCAAAATCATGGCCTCAAGCTAAATGCCAAAAAGTGCATAGTCATCCCCTTTGGAAAAAATATAGTACCAGTGAACTACCACATAGGTGGTAGTCCCCTAAATACAGAAAATGTAATAAGGGATCTGAGGACCCAAGTAGATGGTAATCTCTCCTTTGATAATCATATTGTCAAGGTGGTTAGAAAATCCTTCTATGTGGCCCACCTAATCACAAAAGGGTTCACATCTAGAACAAAAGAGGTTATTGTGCCTCTCTACTCATCACTCATTAGACCCATCATAGAATACAACGCCCCATTTGGGATGTACCTTACAAGACACCTGCAACAGCTGGAAAGACCACAAAAGTACCTCACCAAGAGGATTACTGGCCTCAGACAGATGCCCTATGCAGCCCGACTCAAGAAACTCCAGCTGTACTCGGTTGCATACCGCTTACTCAGAGGTGATCTCTGCCTGACATATAAGGCCATGTCCAACCCAGAACTGATGGACATGCTGCACCTAAAAAAAAAACAAATCCCAGAGAGCCACATGCTCTAGAGATTTAAACCTCACCACAAAGATAAATAGGACATGCTGGAGGGATAGATTCCTGTCCCAGAGACTCCCCATGCTTTGGAACAGGATTCCAATATACATCAGGCAGAGCCCTTCACTAACACTCTTCAAGAGAAACCTTGTCAGGTGGATGGGGAACAGGAAATTTACCCCAGGGATCACTGCAGTGGCTCTGCTGGACAGAGGCACAGGGAACTAGTCTAAGGAGGTGGTGAAAGCCAACACATTCTGGCTAGGCTTATAAATGCCCTTGGGCAGATAGCCTAGCACTTAGCTATGAACCTATGAACATATGAACTCATGAAAGCCTTAAGCTCTTGTTTCCCATGCACAAGGTCTTTGGATGTGCCAAAAAATACTGGACAAGAGTCAGTGCGGTGGTGTGTAATGGTTGTAGAGAGACTGCGGGAAGGGCAAAAAGAACATGAACAATTTTTAACCTCCATACCACATTCTCATTTTACTCCTTTCTTTCTTCATGGGCTTCCAATCCTCTCCCGCACCTGCTCTGAATGCTTGGAGTTTCTTACCCAATTATTTTTCATAGCTTCTTACAGTTAATATATTTCCTCAGATTGCTCAACCAGTAACAATCTCAGGCATCCCCTTATAAATGACATTGCTCACACACCACAACACTTAGAACTATTTCTGAAAATGTATTTCTATTTATATACTAGTGGACTAATATATGCAGATCTTTCCCAGCCATATCCTAGGTCACAAGGACAACAGTAAGGAATACATGCAAGGATGATTTAGAGTGGTCAGAGGTGGGAGGAAATCAGAATGCCTTAAGGGAACCTAAATGGATGTAGAAAACATATGTAAAACCCACAGACTTTCTTCAGCTTTCTGTAATATACAGTTCTACCTAAAACTCTCCCCAATCTAGTTGAACCATTTTCTAGCTTTATTATGCTTTCCCTTGAGTTTTATATGTGAATCTAAAACTGTCAAGCTGTTTGTTACTGTTTTTCACCACTTTCAGTCAAGTGAATTATTATTCAATCCACCTCTGTCTTCCACCACTTAACATTTACACACAAACACAAACAGGCACACACACACACACCCACACACACACACACACACACCCCCACACACACCTTATATTTCACTTCTCTATGATGATTTTGCTCTTATTGGTCACTGCAGCAGAAATTCATTACCACATTGTGACACTGGTAACATTCCAACACATGTTTTAGTGACTAGAAGATTCAATATTGTATATTTTCATCCATTTCAATGTATAGGTTATAGAATCAGTCCAACCTCGGCACCAACTTTAAAGTTTCATCAGATCCAGAGCACTGACTCCTTCCCTACCCATAAATCCATAGGACTTGACTTAGATGTTCAGATCTAAGAATTCTCCAGAAGCACTTGGTCATATCTTTATTTTTTCATGCTACTCCTCTCCTACTGTGAGAGTTTTCTCTTACACTGTTACTTCTTGTTAGTTTAAATTTACAATTGTTAGTACAGTTAGTGTAGTTAAGCTAATTAACTTAGCTAAGACATTTGGCCCTTTTGAATGTTTGCTGTTCTTGCAGATTAGAAAGGCTCATCCAGACTCTGCTATACTTTGCTGTGAGGGAAAGTTTAGTTTGCGTTTTATTTGTTGTATTTTGTATTACTTTATTGCCTTTTTCTATCTATTTTGAATACTGTGATTTGTTTTCTTTACCTTGTGTTTTACTTGTATACTGCTTTAAACTGCATATTAAAACTTGAAAAGAGACCACAGCTCTGTCTCTTGTGAGTAAGGCAGAAATCAGAACAGATCAATTAAGGACTTACACATAAAATAGAACAGGTCAGTTAAGGTTAATCATCTGTGAACCGATGGGGTGGAGCTAGGAACTAAACATTCTATTTAAAGGGTAAAATAAAACATTTCAAACCTTTATTGAAAGGCTCACCCAGACTCTGCTACATTTTGCTGTGAGGGAAAGGTTAGTTTGCTTTTTATTTGTTGTATTTTTAAATACTTTATTGCTTTATTCTATTTTGAATACTGTGATTTGTTTTCTTCACCTTGTGTTTTACTTTTATTCTGCTTTTAACTGCATATTAAAACTTCAAAAGAGACCACAGCTCTGTCTCTTGTGAGTCAGGCAAAAATCAGAAGAGATCAATTAAGGACTCACACATAAGATAAAACAGGTCAGTTAAGGTTAATTATTTGTGAACCGAGGGGGTGGAGCTAGGAACTAAACCTTCTACTTAAGGGGTAAAATAAAACATTTCAGAGCTTTACTAGAAAGGCTCACCCAGACTCTGCTACACTTTTCTGTGAGGGAAAGGTTAGTTTGCTTTTTATTTGTTGTATTTTGCATTACTTTATTGCCTTTTTATATTTTGAATACTGTGATTAGTTTTCTTTACCCTGTGTTTTACTTGTATTCTGCTTTTAACTGCATATTAAAACTTGAAAAGAGACCACAGCTCTGTCTCTTGTGAGTCAGGCAGATTTTTTTTCCCCATCCTCCCACCCAGTTACTGTTGTGTTGTTAAATACCACTGTCTTTCTAGTTGCCTGCCCCTTATGTTAATTTGAGCATATATCTCATTTGCTCTCTGAATTTACTGGCTTGTGTGAGTAAGTGCAAAATTGTCATTTTGTGAAATCCCTCACCTTCAACTATTTAAATTTATTGGCCATCCTACTGTATTTCATAGTACCAGAATACAAAAGTGACCACACCCTTTCAATCTATCTTGCTGTTTTAAAAATAGTGACTCTCCACTAAAACTTAACTTTTTAGACAGGTAAAACTTAAGTTACCTACTTTCACATCTAATTCCTCTAGTCCACACTGCAGTGTTTAGGATATTTTTTTTCATCTTACCTTTAAACATCCCTTTGACTAACACTTGCCCTAAAACCTGCTGAAAAACACTAGGAAGTCTTAAACTGATACAAGCACTCACCTCTCCTTGTTAATAAGGATTAATTAATTGTAGGCACTAAACAGCCTATAATTGCAAAGTACCTTGGTAATGTAAGGGAAAACAGCTCTTGTACTTTACAAAAAAAAGCACCAAAGCAGGCATGTCCAAGGGTCAGCTTTTGGCGATTTCTCCTGTCCACCTGGTGAATCTGGGCATACTGGGGCAATGTAGCAATTACCTCATGTACACAGACAACCCCCTCCTCCTACCACCCAACACTACAACCTGCGAGAGATGCACTTACATAGCCAAACTGGAAGAAAAGCTCTCTCCACCCAAGACTGTGCTAGACAGTCAAGAGGAAAAGGTTAACACCCACACTACACCTAAAGCAGCAATAAGGACCTCCGAAGCTGAAACACAAACACCAATCACAACTAAAGTATCACATAGCTCACAACACCAGTGTGCCACCCAACAACAGCCCCTAAGGCAAGACAACGTACTCAACACTTTAGTCATAGGTGACTCTATAGTCAGGCACACTGATGTCCCTGTCACCAGGTTGAACAAGGAGAAAATTACAGTCAGCTGCTTGTCGGGTGCCAGGCTCAGCCACATAACGCATGCACTCAAGTCACTCGACAACAACTACAAATATGACTCTGTCATTGTCCATGTTGGAGTGAATGACTTTAGATGTACCTCCCTGGACTACATGTAAAGAGCTCTCAAATCATGTGGCCCAGGCAGGTATGATCCTAGCCCTGGGTAGCATCCTGCCTTCGCCCAGAATGATACCATAGTATAAGAACAAAATCATTGACTTCAACAACTGGCTAAGCTTCTGGTGTCATTCAAATGGGATGACAAAAAAGCCTGGTACAGAACACGGATGGATTAATACATTTTATGGTTTTATTAAGTGCTTTTCATCTAGCTTAATAACTAGACTTCCTCAGACAAACCACATAAAACAAGCAACTTCTTAAATAATACCAATGGAAATCACGTGAGACAAAAGATAGAAGATAAAAATTTAAAAGGGCAACAGCATTAAATGATGCAGCAGTCTTTCCATTCATAAAACATAAAATTACAATCAGTGAAGGTATTCACAAACAAATATATATATATATATTAAACAAACATTCAGAATATGAATCAATGTTTAACTATTCTCATCTCGTTAAAAATATTGAAAAATAAATAGATGAATGAATAAATAAATAAATGAATGAATGATCAAAAAACAGCTTATATTTCAATGTTAAAAGCTAAACTTGGAATGAAAAACACACTAAAAGATACATTATAAAAAATACAATAGGAAAAATATATATATATATATATATATATATATATATATATATATATATATATATATATATATATATATATAAACATATATAAAATATTAAGAAAAATCAAACAAACAATAACCCACTGGATAAACGTTCCGTTACTCGCTAATAACAATGAAAGTATTAGAGAAGTACTTAAGTAAAGGAACGACCAAGGTGACATAAACTGTAAAAACTAAAAGACGTTTATTATGTCCAAGATAAGAGGTAAGCACTTTCGCAAGGAATTGCTTCTTCAGACCTTTTAAGAACAATTAATGAAACAACAATATATACACAAATAGTAAATTCAAAATCTCCAATCATAAAACAGCAGCAACTAAGTAGAGATACATCATTAAAAATGCATCCTTAAAGGCACAATACAACCATTCTAAAGAACATTCTGATAAAACCTCATACAGATGATAAAGAAATAAATAAATACTAAAAAACATATATCTATCAAAAACAAAACTATAAAAATATATTTAAAAAAAAAAAATATATATATATATATATATATATATATATATATATATATATATATATGAACAAGAAAAAAGTAGCACAACGACCGTAAAAAGGATCCGATCCAGTACCAGGAACTCGGGCAGAACGGAGAAAGGCGTACAAGTTGAATAAATTCTCCACCAAGTTGATGCCAACGGTTTTATTACATAAAACACATAAATGGTTGATTCCAAGACCATAAAGCAAGATAGAAGTAATACTGAATAGTGCAACTCTACAAAACACTTAATTCAAACAATAAAGCTTTCATCTGACAATAACAGATTTCATCAGAACCATGTGGTTGACTACATCACCAGTTTAAATAACCTACATTTTGGCGCCAAGCGTTAATTAATAATTAGTTATTCATTATTGAACTAGGAGGTTGCATTTAATCATAATATATTTTCCACAATTAATATTGCAAATCTTTAAATAACAATTACATAAAATGTATAAAAAATATTGTGAAAATCACATTTTAATATATATATAAGTTCCTTGTGTGCAAACCTACCTTATTAACTAGTACTATGTCCTTACTAAAATACACTATATATAACTAAAATAAATACATGAATAAATACTATCTAAGCCAGCCTACCTATGCTAATGGATACTTTTATAAGTTAAAATACATACATAAATTCTGATAGTTATACATTGTGACATATTTAAGTATTTAAAATATGTATATAAATATATATATTAAAATTGCTTGTAAAAAATGAATATAAAAATGATAAAAATATGAATTTGTTTAGTCAGTATATATAATATATGGGGAACACTTATAGTCACTGGTAACAAACTATGGAAAAATAATCGCTGGTGACAAAGTATGGAAAAATAATGTCTTACTGTAGGCAAAAATGGTTACTCTAATCTTCGATAAACTCATGGGCATCCCAGAATTAAAAAGGGTTTAATGCTGATATATTCATTAATTCCTGGGTGCATCGTAGCATCCAGGAGTATTTGCCATCTACTTTCCATAGCTATTACCACTCCCCACAGTGCTAACTACCTGGTCTAATATAGCAAATTTGAAGCAATGATCCTTACCATTTGCTATAATGTGTTTGCTTAATGCATTTTTCTCGTCACCTTTTTTCATCTTGTACGTATGTTCGTAAATCCTAGTTTTAAATTTTCTTTTGGTTTTAAATATATATATATATATATATATATATATGTTACAAATTAGTAATAATAAAAAATAAGTAATCTCAGTGGTATCCCCGAAGTCTCAAAACAACCCACTAAAGTGTTGTTGGTCTAAAAACAAAACAGTGTAAGAAACTTCTCTGTGTGGAAGATTTTCAGTCCATATATTTCTAGTTAATCACTGTATATTAATCAGATCAGACAATAGTAGTAGAAGTAGCAAACGTAAACTCGTCAAGTCAAAAAGTAATAATAGAAAATATATAATTCTACAGCATTACTAAGTATTCGAAAGTAATTCAAGCAAGGCAGGCAGTCTGTTTCCAGTCGAAAATCCTTTATTAAGTACACAGACAAGTGATCCAAGTAAAACAAAAATAGAGTAATAATTTCCTCACAAGCTTTCTAAATATATATATATACTTTTTATCAGGCATGGGAGTGGTTTATTGTGCTGTAAAACAAAGTGTTATTGGTACACATGTTAAATTCACATCCCTTCCCCCATCAGTGTGACATTCGAGCTGGTCCTGCCCTACCTAGTAGCTGTCATAATAACATATAGCCCTAATGTACTTTAATGGTACATCTTATTTAACCAAATTATTAAGTCTGTGATTTTATACAAGGCAATATACTACATGGCTGGAAATATATCAACCTTAGTTCATTTTGCGATCAAAAATTATATATAAATATACACATATACATTTTGCATGTAAAAATCAGTTTCTATTTTCATAACCTATTGTTAACAAAGATCGCTTTCGTCCTTCTAGACTTCTTCAGGTCTGTGTACAAGAACCCTAAAAACCTATATAATTGTATAATTAGTTAGTATTGTTATTACCATCATTTTGAATAAAGTGGAAAAAAGAGATTCAGAAAAAATAAAAAAAATATATGTATGATTGAGAAAAGACACACAGGTTTTAAGTTCCAGATCCTGGATCACATAGACATGGGTGATCTTGAAGGAGACATCCCAAATATTCTGGAGAAACAGGAACTCATGTGGCAATTAAAGCTGAACTCTTTTAGAAAGCCTGGACTAAACTACTACTGTTCAATTAAAAGTGCACTGGAACTTAGAAAATTGCCACATTGTTTACATGATTAATTGTTATTTTATTTTTTTTCTACAAATTGGTTTTAAATACCATTTTAAATCATTTGAAATTTAAGTGTATATTTTGTTTCCATCATCATACATACATAGCTGTGATCTGCTAATATTCTTGGTTGAGTATGAATAGTTTATTTATTGCATATCGCAGCACCCACAATAAGTTTTCCTCCACATATATGTATATATATTCTTTATTCTTTGCATGTTATGGGAGGTTTTAGTTATTGTATGTGGACAGGTTCCTATATGAGAAGTGCTGTGCTCTGTAACTGTCTGCAATACGTTATGACTTTAAGCAGAAGCTTGAGTTAAATCAATTACCATGACTGATTGATTTACATGGCTCTCCTTATATATAGACTATCTGTTAAGATGTTTGAACATGGATCTGATGAAGCTGTTATAGTGAAAGTGCGTATCTGTTTTATTTTCATTAAACTACATCGATTTTTAACTGGAGTGTTATTTTTTGAAGAACTTTTGAAGAACTTCTATGCTCACTATCACTTCTGCTCAGTGCTTTGTTGATGTGATTATGCTTTTTCTCTAAAAATAGTTCCAAATACTCAATCCGAGTCATGGAAGCAACCATAGTGAATTTCAAACATTCACATAGCTCATTCATTTGGATAAAAAAACTTTCCAATTCAGGTTTCGTCCCTCTCCAGAGAAAAAACAAATCATCGACAAATCGTCGATAAAATACAACCTTCGTGTCAAACTCTCTCAATATAAATAGGGCTGTGTTTTCCCAATGCCCCAGAAACATATTGGCGTAGCTATTGGCATAAGACATGCCCATAGCTACGCCATGCCTCTGGATAAAAATTTCATCACGAAAGGTGAAAATGTTATTCTCTAATACAATCTCAAGAAAAAAACAGATCAATTCAATCAAAGTCGCATCATAATTACTATGAGACTGCAAATACTCCTGTATATACCTTACCCCTAAACCACTGGGTATCATAGTAAAAAGTGATTGTATGTCCATTGTCACAAAGGTTATATTCTCAACATCATCTAGGCTATGTATACACTCATAAAGGTCCAATAAAAATTGCTTAGAATCTTGAAGCACAACCTTATTTAAACTAATGACCGGTCTGAGGTGCTTCTCTATAAAGATAGATAGTGGTTCAGTAATCCACCCACCGCCCAAGACTATAGGGCACATGGGTGGAACCATAGGATGCTTATGGATATTGGGAAGTCCTTGTATTACTGGTAATAGTGGGTCAGATACCATTAAAAAAATATTTGTCTCATTAGAGACTAAACCAGCCTGAAAGGTCTCTTGTATAGATCCCTTGACAGTTTTAATAATGCTATATACCTCTCCAACTCCAATCTTAAGAAAAAATCTACTCTCACTCAACATTTCCTTCATAATAGTATTGTATTGACTATTATCCATAACTACGATTGAACCACCCTTATCCGCTGGTCTTATAATAATATTTAAATTCTCCCTTAAACGTTTCAGTGCCCTTCTTTCTTCGAAGGTCAGATTAAACCTCATTCCATCTCTATGTGCACCAACACAATTGTCATAATACTGAACGATGTTGTTGTCAGTTAGCTTCATATAAGCCTCAATAAATGGAGGATTAGAAGGAATGTATGTAATGAGCTTGTTAAACTAGGTAAGTGTTGAACCTCAACACTATTAGTCACTTCTGACTGTGTGTTACCATACAAATAACTTAACATTACATTCCTGCAAAACACTCTGAGGTCTAAAACCGTGTCAGTCAATTTACTATTACTAGAAGGAATAAAAGTTAAGCCCTTACACAGTACACTAGATTCATGACAATCCAGTTCATAAGAAGAAATATTCACAATCAATGATTCAACATTTTCCCCCATATTTTCTTTAATGTCTGCGTCTGGTGATATTCCCCTGAAAATTTCCTATTTTGGCAGCCCCTGCTCATGGACCTGCTCCTCCTCCCAAACCTCACCGCACGAACAGGCAATGGAAAAGGGAGGTCACCAGTGGGAATGCCAACTGAGGAGCCAAATACAGAGGGAATATTAGACCCAACTTTATATTTAGGATGAACAACCCTTACCTCTTCTATAACACTATTAACAATCACATTTGGAAATAAATTTTGTCCGCAAGAGATTACACCCTCACAAGTGTCATTAGTTACTGATTTGTCAGCAATGTGCTCCAAAGTGGCTTTTGAGCCTTCAGTCTCATTAGATGTAATGATTTCAATGTCACTAGAAATGACAACAAAGCCATTTCTATTCACCTTCCCATCGAGTGTTAATTAGTTGGTTGGAACATGATTTAAGAGGGAGGCCGAAGATCTCGTGTCAGCCACTTTCTCACCTACATCCCTCTGAGACCTATGATTAGCCTTTGGTTGATGTACACATACATATCACAATTGATATATGTTAAATAAATAGATAGAATTTTATGAATAATAAAATATATTGATGTGTTAAAAAGGACTTGAAAGGCACATTTTCTATCTGAGCAAACTTTTTATCTGAGCAAACTTTTAATTTTAATAGACACATAAGCGTACATTTGTCATTTAAACCTGGATAATGGTATGCTAAAAGCCTGATCTGCCAAAGCAATTCTAACCTCTCCAAATATAAAGTTGTAGGTCCACCCCTACTACTAGGTTCGATCTGATCTATAATCCAAAATTTAAAAGTGTGATGTGGAAAGGTTTTAATGTGTTTGGCTAAAGCATTCTCCTCTTTTTGTCTCTGAATACTATACAAATGCTTGTACATCCTGTCATGCAATTTACAATCAGTTTTCCCTATATAAAAAGAGGGACAAAGTTCACATTTAGCCAGATAGACCACTGATCTAGAACTGCAATTGAATTTCTTTCTATTAGTTAGCCTAATACCATTAACCATTACATGTGTACCTATTTCTACATACTTACAGTAAGGACAATTACCGCAATGTGCCATACCAGGGTTCCTACTTGTAAGGGGTTCACTCTTCTCTAGAAGATTCTTAAAGTTCAACCCTTTTCTAAACACCACCTTAGGTTAACCCCTACCTTCCTGATCACATTGAGATCATCTTGGAGAAGTCTCCAATTTTTGTAGATGATGTCCCTAATCTGTTCATGTTCCAAACTAAATGTCATAATAAAAGACAGTCCAAAAATATTGTTATTGAAGTTGTTAGCATTTAAATTAGTGTCAATCAGTTGGCAAGCTGTATCTTGCTTAGCAAGTATGGGAGTATAAAAAACAACATTCCTTTTTTTTTAACTTCCAAAATCAAATTATCTACCAGGGCCACAGGATAACCTCTTCTAATAAACATGTTTTTCAAATTCAAACATTCGAGGACAAAATCCTTGAATGTAGTAACCATGCGTGCAGCATGTACCAACTGACCCTTCACTACAGATCGCTTTTGTTAATGCGGGTGGGCACTAGTGTAGTGAAGGAATGTATTGGAATAGGTTGGTTTCCTAAACATGTTTGCTTCCCATGTGTTTTCTAATCGATTTTTAACTATATGTACATCCAAAAATGAAATCTGTTCCTCATGAAAATCATAAGTAAATTTAAAAAAATTGGATGTACTGTTAAAATATTCCACCAATTAATCAGCTTCCATTCTGTTACCTTCAAATAACATAAAGATATCATCCAAATATCTAATGTAAAATTTTATGTTATTACAAATCTGTCTTTCTATCAACACATGTGTATGTTCCCACTGTGACATAACTAAATTTATGTAACTTGAACCACAAGGGGAGCCCATTATAACTCCCCTAATTTGAAGGTAAAAACTTTTATTAAAAGTAACAAAATTGTTAGTGAGGATGATGTCTAATAACTCTTCTACCAAAGATATCTCAGCCTGTGGTGCACCCAAAATTTTCATTCTCAAGCTAACCCATTCAATGCCTTGGTCATGAGGGATGCAGTTGTAAAGATCCTTTACATACACTGTTAAAAAATTAAGACTCATATCGCCAGTAGTCCTGTTTAACTTCTCTAAAACTGACCAGGAATCTTTAGCTATGTTTCCCTCTTTATTTACATATTTCTGTAAAATACTGTCCACCATTTTAGCACAAGCATAAGTCGATGATTGCCTACCATCGATAATTGGCCTGAAGGGTGGATTCATTAGTCCCTTATGCAATTTAGATAGTCCAAATATAGTTGGAGTAATATGTGCTAACATTTGTATATAATTAAACATACTAACATCAATTTTACCTTCAATAAAACCCAATAAGCCCTGTTGAATGTTGCTGTCCCATCATTTGTACAGTTATTATTAGTAATAGCTCCAGTGTTAGTAAGGGCAGTGGTGTTCAATAGATTATTCGTTTGGCTAACGTTAAGCCCAATATCGCCTTCATTCCTATTGCCATTACTAAGTTGCCCAATCAATGTTTGTTCAGAATTACTTGTAATAAAAGGAACGCAGGGGGTACTCACATTAGATGTGGAAGACTGGTGATTCACGACGGCATTTCCCCTTACATTACTATTAGTTTCCACACGTTGCAAATGCTGTTGCAACAAACTTTGACTTGTGACAATAGAATCCATTCTGGTGCTAATGGTTTCAATCCACTGTGTTAACGCTTGGATAAGAAGCGTTTAGTTAACAGAAGTCTCTTCAGTTCCTCCTCTTGACAAATTAACAGCTGGTTCATTAGAATCCACACGTTCCGTTCCCATGGCTGTAAACAAACGACTAAGCATGGGATTCAGGTTACTGGCTAAGGCTCTTGCCACCCCTATAGTGCCTTTTTTAGGCAAAGTTCAAAGGACAAAATAACCACCATAACAGGTACAATCTTGCAAAGTCTGAAGGTAATGCTACTCAATGCTAGAAGTCTAAACCTCAAAATGCACTATCTCGAGGCACTCCTAAAAATGGAGAACATTGATATCTGTGCAGTAACTGAGACCTGGTTCAAGGCTCCAGAGAGCACCCCTGCAATACCAGGCTACAACTCTTACCACACTTTTCGGCCACCAAACCAGGACCAAAACACTAAAGGTGGAGGAGTGTCCATATTCACCAAGGATATTCATGCCACCAGGCTAGTTGCCCAACACAATGCATCTGAAATTCTCCAGGTTCAACTAACACTAGGTAAGACTGCAATCCAAATTGTAGCTTACTACAGGTCTCCAACCATGCCCCAAGATTCTCACTACACCTTTCTAAACATACTGGAAATATTAAGATACAACCAAACAACCTAATACTGGGTGATTTCAACTACCCTGTCATTAACTGGGAAAACTACTCATGTCCCAACACCTTTGCCCAACGGTTCTTGGAATTCATAAATTCTAATGCCCTGGATCAACTAATCCACAGTCCTACCAGGGGCTCCAATATCCTAGACCTGGTCATTACCAACATGGGAAATTGATGCTCCACAGGTATGGCCAACCCCTCATTGGTCAGGTCTGACCATAAGCTAATCACCCTTGACATCCACTTCCCTTCCCCACCTCCCAGTAAGGAAACCTCCATAAAAAACTTCTCCAAAGCCACTTCATGCTACTCAAGTCAGAAGTGACAAACATCATGACACCCATGCAGACGGGAACTGAAAATTCAACTGCTGAATCCTACACTAAGGCACTGTGTGAGCACATCCACTCATGCATAAATCGTGCCATCCCAAATATAATCAAGATGCTCTCCTCCAAAAAAAGGAAGCCAATCCGATGGTCCCCTGCCATAAACAAACTTTGCAACAAAAGGAAGAAACTGTTGCAGAAAAGAGGAAAATCTCAGGATGCAAAAAACTCTCTTACCAGCCTCAGTAAGAAGCTGAGGTCCCTCATAAAATTCTCCAAAGCTAATTATGAAAATAAAATTGCCAAAGATTCCAAAGACAACCACAAGCCATTCTATAGCTATGTCAAGAATCTAAATGGCAATGCTCAGATCTGCTCTGAGCTACAACAGAATAGCATTAAATATACTGATCCCAAGGATATTGCCAATATCCTGGCAGATCGATTCAGTGCCAACGTCACCCCCCTCTCACCCCCTAGAGGGCCCATCTCAATACTGAAAGATTGCCAAATTCCGGTAATAATGGTCACACAACTAAATAACGCGCTCTCCAAAGCAATACAGCATCCATGGGACCAAATGACATCCCAAGCTGTGTACTACATGAACTACAAAATGAACTGACACTTCACCTAAGTGTCTTGTTTAATCATATCCTCACCTCAGCCTTCATGCTCACTGAGTGGTGCACAGCTACAGTTATTCCACTCCACAAGGGGGATCCACCTTGGATCCTGGGAACTACCGCCCCATCAGTCTGATGAGCCTGATCTGAAAGGCCATGGAATGTATTATCATGGAACTTATAAACAAAGAAACTGGCAACCTTCAAACACTGGACCCCACCCAATTTGAGTTTGTGAAGGGCCGATCTTGTCACCTGAACCTGATTGGCTTCTTTGAATCAGTCTCCAGAGCTATGGATGAGGGTAAGGCAGTCCACACAGCTTATCTGGACCTCGCCAAGGCCTTCAACACCATCCCCCACTCTGGAATCATAGATAAACTTACAAAGGTAATCCCTATGTCACTCGAAGGGTTGCCAACTGGCTTACTGACAGAACCCACACTGTAAAAGTAGCCAACTCCAAATCCAGCTCCAGACAAATGACAAGTGGAGTACCTCAGGGTTCAGTCCAGGGACCGCTCTTGTTTGGCATCTACTTCTCTGAAGTACAGGCCAACATTAAGGGACTCTGACTAACAAATTTCGTAGATGACTGCAAACTGGGAGCCATTACTGAATCCCAAATGATGTGGATATTCTACAAAAGGGCCTTACAGAAACAGATACTTGGTGTCAGAGCCATGGGCTCAAGCTCAATGCCAAGAAATGTATATTTATCCCCTTTGGGAAAAAACATGTACCCATGAATTACCACATAGGTGGCAGTACACTAAACACTGAAAGTGTGATAAGAGACTTAGGCACACAGGTGGACAGTGGTATTACCTTCGATAACCACATTGCCACAACAGTCAGGAAATCCTTCTATGTGGCACACCTCATCACTAAGGGCTTTTCATCCAGGAAAAAGAGGTCATTGTCCCACTGGACTCATCCCTCATTAGACCAATTATAGAATACATCGCCCCATTTGGTATGTACCTCTCAAAACATCTGCAACAACTGGAAAGGCCACAGAAATACCTCAGTAAAAGAATCACAGGCCTAAAGCAGATGCCCTATGCTGACCATCTAAAAAAACTTCAGCTATACTCTGTCACATATCGTCTACTCAGAGATGATGTCTGCTTAACATACAAGGCCATGTCAAACCCAGAGCTGTTGGACATGCTACACTTAAAGAAATCCCAATCCCTCAAAGCTACATGCTCCAGGGATCTAAATCTTGTCATCACAATGAACAAAACATGCTGGAGGGATAAGTTCCTGACCCAGAGACTCCCCAGACTCTGGAATACACTGCCCATACATGTCAAGCAGAGTGCCTCTTTGGCCCTCTTCAGAAGGTACCTTGACAATCAGATGGGATATAGGAAATTCACCCCGGGGATCACATCAGTTGCCCTGCTAGACAGGGGTCCAGGGAAGTAAATATTCTGTGAAGAAATAGCCAGGGAATTGTTATGGCTAAGCTTGTATAGGCCCTAGGGCCAATAGCCTAGTACCAACCTATGAACCTATAAATAAGAAAAAGTTTAGATATATTTAGTAGATAGCATGATAGATATAGTTATTCTTGGTGATTAATGTTTAATTGACTTTGTATAGGGTTTTCATCGTGTCAGAATCTGCTTGTTTCAAAAAATGTTTGTAGTGTGGGTGCAAACTTCCACCCCAAGACCCACACTCCAAATGTGTTTATTGTTTAGGTGCTGTACACCTCGATGTGGGCTGTCAGTCTGGTGCAGCTTTCAGCACCAAGACCCTTCATACCATAAGAGGCAAATTTGTCTTAAAGGGCCTCCTTCCAGCACAGACAGGGGCCACCCTACATCTTCTTCAGCTTTCCCTTCAAAATAAAAAGTAGATCTAAATCAAAGGGGCAAGAAAAAGAAAAAAAAAAGATGATAAGGACAAGAGAGAGAAGCAAATGAGCAAGTCTTCCTTTAAAAATCACCCAAAAAAATGATCCCTAGAACCTATAACCTCACTTTGTCCTGACCCTAAGGTACCTTAAAGACTGGATCTGATGACTCCTTGAGTCCAATCTCCTCCTCCATGAACCAGTTACTCAATGGGACTGTTGACATCTACACTACATTCATCAATCCTGCAAGAATGGACATACTGTCAACCACCTTCAGTGTCATCATCCATTCAGTCATCAAGAAGCCTCACCCAACTTGGTGTTGATAGAATGATGAGGGAGTTTTTGAGGATGTAAATTCAGATTGGGTTTATCCAAGTGCCATCCTCTAGGAAGGTACAGAATACTTGTCAACTTACCCCTTCCTTGCTGAATCCATACCGACTTGGACTTTGTGTCTGGTCTTATTGGAGCTGACTAGAACTGGAGTAACTTTGTCAGTGGTGGAGCTACTTATGACTTAGAGTAATGGGAGGATTCCCCCTGATCCCTCTCTGAAGATGTCCCTGCAGATTACCACATTGATAACAACACCCTAAGCATGCAACCAGTGATGAGAGATTTGGGCACACAGGTTGACAGCAACCTTTCCTTTGATCGCCAAGTCTGCACAGTGATAAGAAAGGCTTTCTGCATCACCCACCTAATAAGTAAGGGCATTGCATCCAGAACAAGAAAGGTTATAACTCCCCCTGTACTCCTCACTCATCAGGCCAATAATAAAGTACAATGCTACCTTTGGTATGTACCTTACTAGGCACCTGCAGAAACTGGAAAGACCTCAAAGGTTTCTTACAAAGAAAATTCGGGGTTTTCAGCATATGTTATACATTTTTGTTGTTGTTGCTGTGTCTTTCGGCTTATCCCGGTTAGGGGTCGCCACAGTGGAACTCCGGTCTGCTAATGTTTGGTAGTGGATTTTTATGTGCCGAGTTACTAGCCCTGACGCATAACCTCCAACGAAGACACGCCCATTCACGCATGCCTCCACACAGAAGACACTCTATCTGAGAATCGAATGCAACAACGTCTTGCTGTGAGGTGACAACGCTATCGCAGCACCACTACCGCAGGACAGACTGAAATCATCACTATACTCTGTGTCTAACAAACTACTCAGAGGTGACCTCTGCCTTGCATATAAAGCAATTTCAGATCCTGCTCTAACTGAAATGCTGCACATTCATAAAACAAATGGTATAAGATGCACTCACTCTAGGGAACTCAACCTAGTATGTGACATCAACAGGACCTGCTGGAGGGGCAGATATGTCTCACAGAGGTTACCTCACTTCTGGAACAAACTTCCAGTTCAGATGAAGCAGAGCCCCTTGCTGACCCTATTAAAGCATAATTTGGATAAGTGGATGGGAAACCACAAATTCATCCCCGGAGTTTCACCTGTGTCCCTCTTGGACAAGGGCAGTAGTTGTTGACTTAGTTCCACTTAATACCTTGATATTCTTGGGAACAGGATTTGTACATGGCTAGGCTTGTAATAGCCCTAGTGCCATTATTCTAGTAACCTGCTATGATCCTATGATCCTATTAATGCAGCAGAAGTGGGGTTGGTCATTCTAAGTCCCTTCTCAGAATGAGTCAGTATTCTTGGAAGCTTTTGTTTTTGGTTCTGAACCAACATTGTCCTGGGTGGAACCTCCCATTAATCCACTTTTGACCTTTGGGTCAAAGGGCATGGAAGGATCCTGATGTCGTAGACTCCAACCCTAAAAAGCTGATCGCATCTTAGCTGCACTTACACACAGGAAGCAATGGAGTAAGGGTCCACCAGTAGATGCTATGATGGTAGCAGCAGCCACCAAGAAGGAACTGTCCGTTAATAGAGAATCTAGGGTGATTGATAGATTTGGGAAGTGGGTCTATGCATCAGCAACTTTCACCCTTAGATTGCTGAACTATCTGGCTCATTTAACAAGATTTCACAGAGACTTAACTAAAGAGATTATCAAATCCCCCTCTGGTGTATTACTACTTGATATTCAGAAAACCCGTTGAGAAAACTGCAGCTTAACAAGGAAAGGGATGCTAATAATAATTAAAATCTCAGTAAAAAAAACTTTAACTATAACTAACTTTAAATATATAACAGCTAAAACAAAAATCCACTTCAAAATTGCCAGGATGAACACTTTCGGCTTATGCTTTCATCAGATCTTGTTAGGCAAGAACACACACCCGTCTTTAAACAGTATATCACCCAATCAGATTATCTCCTCAAATTTCTATTCTTTAATACTAGTTTTAAAGGAACCACACCACTGCGTCTGGGGTTCCTGTCTGTCTGTAAATCTGATATCCATCGAGTTTCAAGTACTTCAGTCTTATTGATTAAATCACCTCCCCTGGTATTTACAAATAACTTATCTAGTGCTAAAAAAGGAACTTATGACCAGGATGTCCTTTGACACGTTGGGCTAAAGCATTAGTTTATGTAACCATTCTAATATCACTGAGATGTCCTAATATTCCTTCTTAGAATAATCTATTTATTTTCCCAACATAAAATGCTGGACAGCATTCGCATCTTGCAAAATATATAATGTTCTTTGTAAGACAATCCACATAGTCTTTCTGTCTATACTCTCGTCCTGTGACTGGATGTACAAATAAATTACTGGTGTCAATATATCGGCATGCTTTGCATCTTTTGCAGGGGAACATACCCATCCTACTTGCATGTTCACTAGGAGTACATACATCTCTATGACATAAAATTTTCTTCAGATTTGATTTGTTCTTAAATGTGCATCTTGGTGTTTCACCTACTATACGTTTAATGTCAGCATCTGTCATTAAGATTTTAAAGTTATTCTTAATCTGGCACATACAGTACCTCTCAACTGTAGAGATTTTCACAGAATGTCCAGATTTTTGCCTCATGCACTTGGTCTGTTTTTCATAAAATTGTGGTTTTCTGGCAAATTAGTGGCAAATCATTACAAATTGAAGTTAGGAAATAATGACAGACATTTGAGTTTCAGACTTCATACCTTTCAGAAAATGTGTGCAATGGAAAACCTGTTATTCTATCAACTTTCTTAGTTTGTAAGAGCAGTATTTAAAAAGTGTCCCTATTTTTGGGCCTTTGTCCCACTTTTATTGATGGTTTTGTCCAGATTTCTTACTCTAAGAGGTTGAGAGGTATGATCTGGCATACTGAAGAGATGCCATTACTATAAGTAAGTAGACACCTGACACCATCAGTCCTATCTCATTGACTATTTTCATCAGATCTATTTTCTTTCCTTCTCTTGGAAAAATAAGGCTTTCCATTCATCATTCTCTGCTCCTGGGATTCTTTCCATCCTTGATGCACCTCTATCTTCTTATGTCCATGAGCTAATAAACATTCTTTCATCCTTTCTGATTCTTCATTGTATATCTCTTCCTCTGCATGCAGCCTTGAGGCACATAGAAATTGCCCCTTGGTTATTTGTGTATAAACATGTGTGGGATGCATACTGTTTCTATGCAAAATGCTGTTTTACCAGCATTCTTTCCTATGTAATCTTGTATTAAAATATTCAGAAAACAGTGGACTTCCAACTTTCCACCCTGCAATCCTCCTGAAATGTGGCCATGCATTTGCTCTCTAAAGCAGATGACGGTGCAGCCAGAGCAGCAGACACTGGCATCACCATGGACCTCCACACCTGGATGCAACTTTGTGACTTTGTGTAAGGCTTTAAGTCATCCTTTGTTAATGTAACTTACAATGGTTCCACTTTGTTTGGATGTAAAATTAAAAACACACTTACCAGGAGCTGAGAAGATGGTAAGACTCCCTCTCTGCAGTAGGAGTACACTTCTCAACCACACAACTTTCTCATGTAACCAGATAGCAAGGAAAAAGCTGTAGTTCTGCAAATAACAGAGTACTTTCCATGATTCTCAGGGTGACAGACCTCACTATGGCAGAGGGGAAGGCAAGTTTAATGGATGATGCTCAAGAGGCAGAGGCAGACTGCAGAATCAAGGCATTCGTAGTCCATTTCCTGAGAAAAGCCTTTCAGAGCTCCTGAATGCTTGCCTGACTGCTGCAGTCTGGAGGCAGCGGGGGATGTCTATCTCTGCACCATCCAGCCTGGTACAGAATAAATTCAGATTCACATGCACTAAAAATAATATTCAGAGGTTATTCAACTTCCTTTTCCCCTAGCACTTCAGAAAAAAAAGAAAGTCTCCAGAGTTCCACTGAGTCAGTGGGACTCAGCAGCCACAGAGCTGCTCAAAAAAAGAGCCATCCAACCTGTCCCATGGGACAAGTTAGAATCCAGAGTCTATTCCAGGTTCATTTTAGTGCCAATGAAACCAGACACCTAACACCTATTTTGGATCTTGGTCACCTAAAACAGTTTGTGAAACAGACAAAGTTCCAGATGGTTACAATACAGTCCATTTTACCTCTTCTGAGGAAGGACAATTGGATGTGCTATATAGATCTTCAGGATACCTACTATCACATCAAAATAGCAAAGTAATCCAAGATATTCCTCCACTTCTGTCAGAAAGCCAAACACTATCAATTCTGGACACTGCCATTCAGTCTCACCACAGCCCCCAGTGTGTTCACCAAAATATGGCTATTGTAGCACTGCACCTGTGCCTTTGGGGGATCCATAGGTTCATAGGTTCATAGGTTGGTACTAGGCTATCGGCCCTAAGGCCTATGCAAGCCTAGCCATAACAATTCCCTGGAAATTTCTTCCCACAATATTTACTTCTCTGGGCCCCTGTCTAGCAGGGCGACTGACATGATCCCCGGGGTGAATTTCCTATCTCCCATCCAATCATCAAGGTTCCTTTTGAAGAGGGCCAATGAGGTGCTCTGCTTGACATGTATGGGCAGTCTATTCCAGAGTATGGGGAGTCTCTGGGTCTGGAACCTATCCCTCCAGCATGTTTTGTTCATTGTGATGATAAAGTTTAGATCCCTTGAGCATGTGGCTCTGAGGGATTGGGATTTCTTTAAGTGGTGTATGTCCAACAGCTCATGGTTTGACATGGCCTTGTATGTTAAGCAGAGATTGCCTCTGAGTAGACGATATGCCACAGAATATAGCTGGAGTTTTTTTAGACGGTCAGCATATGGCATCTGCTTTAGGCCTGTGATTCCTTTAGTGAGGTATTTCTGTGGCCTTTCCAGCTGTTGCAGATGTCTTGTGAGGTACATACCAAATGGGGCATTATACTCTATAATGGATCTAATGAGGGATGAGTACAGTGGGACAATGACCTCCTTTTTTCTGGATGAAAAGCCCTTAGTGATGAGGTGTGCCACATAGAAGGATTTCCTGACTGTTGTGGTGATGTGGTTATCGAAAGTGAGACCACTGTCCACTTGTGTCCCTAAGTCTGTCATCACACTTTCAATGTTTAGTGTCCTGCCACCTATGTGGTAGTTCATGGGTACATGTTTTTTTCCAAAGGGGATAACTATACATTTCTTGGCATTAAGCTTGAGCCCATGGCTCTGGCACCAGGCATCTGTTTCTGTAAGGCCCTTTTGTAGAATATCCACATCATTTGGGGATTCAATAATGGCTCCCAGTTTGCAGTCATCTGTAAACTTTGTTAGCCAGAGTCCCTTAGTGTTGGCCTGTATTTCAGAGAACTAGATGCCAAACAAGAGTGGTCCCAGGACTGAACCCTGAGGTACTCCACTTGTCACTTGTCTGGAGCTGGATTTGGAGTCGGCTACTTTTACAGTCAGGGTTCTGTCAGCAAGCCAGTTGGCAACCCATCGAGTGACGTAGGGATTTATGCCCAGCTTAGTAAGTTTATCTATGATTCCAGAGTGGGGGATGGTGTCAAAGGCCTTGGCAAGGTCCAGATAGGCTGCGTGGGCTGTCTTACCCTTGTCCATTGCTCTGGAGACCGATTTGAAGAAGTCAATCAGATTCAGGAGACAAGATCGGCCCTTCACAAACCGAAACTGGGTGGGGTCCAGTGTTTAAAGGTTGCCAATGTCTTTGTTTATAAGTTCCATGATAATGCGTTCCATGCCCTTGCAGATCAGGCTTGTCAGACTGATGGGATGGTAGTTCCCGGGATCCAAGGTGGATCCTCCCTTGTGGAGTGGGATAACTGTAGCTGTGCGCCACTCAGTGGGCACGAAGCCTGAAGTGAGGCTATGGTTAAACATGACACTTAGGTGGGGTGCCAGTTCATTTTGTAGTTCATGTAGTACACAGCCTGGGATGTCAACTGGTCCCATGGATGCTGTATTCTTAGCTTTGAAGAGTGCTATTTCTACCTGTGTGGTTGTTATTTTCTGAATTTGGCAATCTTTTGGTATTGAAATAGGCCCTTTAGAGGGTGAGAGGGGGGTGAAGTTGGCACTAAATTGATCTGCCAGGATATTGGCAATATCCTTGGGATCAGTATATTTAATGCCATTCTGTTGTAGCTCAGAGCAGATCTGAGCATTGCCATTTAGATTTTTGACATAACTATAGAATGCCTTGTGGTTGTATTTGGAATCTTTGGCAATTTTATTTTCGTAACTAGCTTTTGAGGAATTTATGAGGGATCTCAGCTTCTTACTGAGGCTGGTGAGGGAGTTGTTTGCATCCTGGGATTTTCCTCTTTTCTGCAATAGTTTCTTCCTTCTGTTGTATAGTTTGTTTATAGCAGGGGACCACCAGGTTGGCTTCCTTTTTTTCTTTTTTCTACCTGTACCTCAACAATTGGCTCTTCACTGCTTCCACCAATCATCTGATGCAACAACAACTGGACCAATTACTCCAGTTGCTTTGAAACTTAAGAATATATGTGAATATACCAAAATGTCAGCTAACTCCAACACATATTATAGAGTTAGTACGTAGACACCAAAATACAAATAATCATCCTTCCCTAGTCCAGGGTTTTGCCACTTTGTCTTGTCTATCAGCTTTTTACATACTCAATCACCCATCACCACCAGTGAGGTTAGTTCTTTATCTTTTAGGTCTCATGATATCCATAATACTAATGGTCCCTTTAGCCAGATACCACATGAGAGTACTACAGTGGACTTTAGCAACACAGTGGTCTCAATCCATTCACCCCTTGCATTCAGAAATCAAAATTATACAGATCTGCAGACAACACACTGCTTGGTGAATTATATCAACAAGAGTAACTTGGTGTCACCATTTTCAGGCAGAATTGCCAACTGCAACAGTACCATGGTCACCTCCCTTTTAAGGTGGGGGGAGCATTTTCAAAGGAAAATGGTCTAAGGTACATGGTCATCACTAGAGGCCTCCTAGCATTGCTGGAATTTCAGGACCTTCGACTAAAGGGTGTGATTTCCATATAAACAAACAAGTCAGTGGTATGGTACATTAACAAGCAAGGAGGAACCCATTCTTATCCTCTTTGTCAAGAAGCCATGCCAGTATGGCAATGGGTGATGTCTTCACAATGCTTTCTAATAGCAAGACACATCCTGGGGTTATCCAGTATAATCACGGACAAGTTGTGTAGATCATTTCTGATGCCCCATGAGTGGTCCCTCAATGTTGCAGAGACATGTGTAATCTTCAATCACTGAGGTCAGCCTTGCTGCAATCTTTTTGGATCCTATCTGAACAACAGATGCAGGAGTTACTTTGCCCCAGTCTCTCTCCAGGGACAATCACTGAGGGTTGTTCTGGTCCACAAGTGGCCCCTGGGATTCCTGTATACATTTCCCCCTTACCACCAATGAACAAATTCATACAGAAAGCAAGACAGTGCAAGGCCAGGGTGATCCTCATTGCCCCCCCCCCCGGCCCCTACAGAGATGGTTCCCCTACCTATGGCTTCTACTTGTTCATCCTCCATGGATGTTGGATCATTACCCAAACCTACTGAATCACCCATCTAGGCTGCCTTCTCCATACCAGAAGTCCAAGAAGTTAACTGCATGGTTCCTCCAGTTTTGAGCTTTTTCCTGCAGTAGTCAACATTCTTTTATGCTTCATAAAAAATGTCCACCAGGAAAATTTATCAGAGTAAATGGAAGAGATTTTTGATTGGGCCTCCTCCAAAGACCTACACCCGTTTTCAACACAGGTCCAATCCATACTAGACTTTCTATCTGATCTTTTTGACAAAGGTCCCAGATTTGCCACCCATAAGGTACAATTGACAGAATTATAAATTTTCATTTTGGATTTAAGCATGTTCCAATAGCTTTCCATGCAATTTCAAAATCCTTCCTGAGAGGTGCTTTTCTACTTAGACCTCCCATTAGGGACCCAGCATCTCCATGGGACATCACCATTATGCTATAAGCCCTAACTTAAGCTCTGTTTGAGCCATCTAGTACTGCCAATTTAAACTTTCTTACTTGGAAAACAATTTTCTTAGTGGTAGTGACATCAGACAGGCAAATATCAGAGTTGTAGGCCCTCTTTTCTAAGCCTCCATACCTAGTGTTCCACAAAGATAGAGTTTCCTTGGAACTAATGCAGCCTTTATTCCTAAGGTAGCATCTGACCTTAATTTAAATTAGTCAATACATTTACCTGGGGTTTTTCCAAGGTACTCAAACAAATAAGAATTTTTACTGCATACGTTAGATGTTAATAGGCAGCTCAGACTGCATATTCACAGAAGAAAGGAATTTAGAAAGGATAGTCAATTGTTCATTTCTTTTTCTAAACCAAAGTTGGGAGAGGTAGTTAGAAAAGTTACTGTATCCAGATGGCTAACAGATTGCATTTCTGTCATATATAATAAGAAAAATTCACTCTTACCAGGTAAACCTATAGCCCATTCAACCAGTGCAGTTTCTACATTGACAGCATTTGGCAGAGGTCTGTCCACCTTGGCCACAGTACACACCTTTGTGTCTCACTACAAGCTGGAAACTCAATCCAGATCATGTTTCTCATTTGGCTCCACCATACTCAGGAATGTCCTTCCTTGATACCACAGAGTTTGACAGCTTGGAATTCTGTCCCATACATTAGAAATGGATGAAAACAGGCAACATTGGATATGAAAGTTATGTACTTACCATGATGTTACATCTATTTTGTCTGGTTTTCATCCGGTTCAAACACCCTCCCTCCTGCCCCCTTCCAAATTGTCACCTATGGCTTTGGGATGATTGAGTAGGTTTTATTCTCTGTCTATGCACAGTCATAGGAGGCCGTACTCACTTCCTTAAAAATTCTTGGTCTATCCTATTTATGTAGTTGGTTCCTTAATCAGGCTGTGTAGGCAATATAGTCACATTGTTTTTCACAAATTTGGGAGGGCGAACTCGATCTGAGCATCTAAGATGGGTTCCAGGAAATTATGGATAGGGGAGGAGTTAGAGCTCTGGAGCAGATGACGCTTCAAAGTTGGTGTCGAGATTGGAGCTTGTTGGATCTAAATAAACAAATAAAGCTGGAAACAGAACTGGAATACACCAAAACACTGATTTTAATGAAGCGCTTTTCATCTAACCTATTGGTTAGACTTCTTCAGACAAAATCGCAACAAAGAAATTCAAACTTAAATAAATTCATCATTTAAAAACCATTTGACCAACAAAGCCCAAAATTTAAAAGGGCATGACATTCCATATGAAAAGCCAATTAATTAAAAAGGGGCAACAGTTTAAAATGGAGCGGCTTGTACTGAATATACTGAATAAACTAATATTATTCAAGTGCCAACTAAACACATATGTATTATATCCATCTAAGCTAAAATCACTATTTCATTTATATTGAAACTCATTAATTAAATAAGAGAAATATATGTTTAAAGAGTGTGTATAAATAAACACGCATAATTAAATAGACCGATAAACACATACATAAAAATAAAAATACACAATTATGATTGTACATATATAGTTTCAATATAAATGAAATAGTGATTTTAGCTTAGATGGATATAATACATATGTGTTTAGTTGGCACTTGAATAATATTAGTTTATTCAGTATATTCAGTACAAGCCGCTCCATTTTAAACTGTTGCCCCTTTTTAATTAATTGGCTTTTCATATGGAATGTCATGCCCTTTTAAATTTTGGGCTTTGTTGGTCAAATGGTTTTTAAATGATGAATTTATTTAAGTTTGAATTTCATTGTTGCTATTTTGTCAGAAGAAGTCTAACCAATAGGTTAGATGAAAAGCGCTTCATTAAAATCAGTGTTTTGGTGTATTCCAGTTCTGTATCCAGCTTTATTTGTTTATTTAGAAGTTTTAGTCCATTTTTATTCGTAGCTTGTTGGATCTGACAACCCATACATTTGAACCGGATGAAAATTAGACAGCATGGATCTAAAGTTATGGTAAGTACATTACTTTCATTTATCATGCATCACAGTGTTATTCAGCATGCTTACTATTCCACAATCCTATAGATTAGCAACCATTCATAAACCCCATCATGTCAGCAAGAGAAGCCTGATCTTAACTTCTGAGACAATAACTGGAGCAGTACATAAAATTAGATGGTTCATCCAACCAGTTGTGAGTTGAAATCTCTGCTGAACACTCAGTAACAGCAAATTACCAGTATGGCAGCACAAGCACCTAATACTGTCAGCCATACAAGAGGCATGAAGTTGCTGTAATTAATAATAGAGGGCTACCCACTTGTGCATTGCATCATGGTAAATTCCTGCTCCACTAACAAGTGTTGTAACAACCACAGAAGCAAGACGATCAATAGAAAAATGCCATGAACTTTGCTGTAGTATCTTTCAGGCAAATCACTGGGCCACATAAGTCATAAAGACCTGTCATAGTCTAATGTGGGGCACCCTGAGGGAGCAGGTCCCTTTTGGGCCAAACAAGTCTAATTGGCCTAAGACTGTTCCTGTGTAGCTAGTATCTTGATTTCAGACTGGCATAATACTTTGATCCAAAGACAAAAATGAATACCTAGGGATTTGATACTAAACATATGTTCTGTGCTATCAACTTATCTTCACTAGTACTATAGCTACAGTTTTGACAACTGCACACATGTTGCATGTCATTACAACTATTGCCATAATCTCTGCTGAAGTGATCAGGCAAAGTTTGTAATAATATGTGACACTGATTTTCCTGTTTTGTACAACTTGTTTTAATATTTTGAGCTTGTCTACTATTATTGTCATCATTATATTAGTAGTAGTAGTATTCAGATATGTTTTGAGTAATATGATCAATGTAATGAAATATAAATAAATAATTAAATAAAGATTCAAAAATTGACAACACAGAGTGTCCCTCTGCTATCTTACAAAATGCAGTAGATTGAACATTCATTAGACCTTGTGACTTTGGATCAGGGAATTATTAGGTTTGAAAGATGACAGATGCTTCTTTTTGTATTTTCTCATCCAACTAAGTGCATGCATTCAAAGTATCACATGTTGTAAAATATACTTTTCTGGGGATTTCTGTTCTGATTCACTGTATGGATTAAGAAAGAGATGGAAGTACATTGCTACAGTGCAGGCCAGTTGCTTGGTAACCACGCATAAATGAATGATTGCTGTTTTTATCACTCTGAAAATACATTCTGTCATGTTTTTATTCAATACCTGAGAGAAACAGAGAGATACAGACAAATTCTGAGATGCACAATGACACACACACACACACACACACACACACACACACACACACACACACACACACACACACACACACACACATTCACAGAAAAACGTGTACAATAGGTCTATTGATATGCAAGTTAGTAAGTATTTTTGAACAATATTTTCAGTGTCTTACATGGCACAAAAATAGCAACAACCTGAGCAAGGAGTGAGAGAGAAACAACTCTGTATTACTTTGCTGTGATGACAAAAGATTATAGAGCTGTCGTGAGTCTATATGTGCTGTGAATATGTATAGTAGCAGCCATTTTAAGATGAGTGCATAGCATTGCCATTTTAAGAAATACTGTATCCCATAATACACTGAGGCTAGTGTGAGTGGGACATGCACTCAGGATAGCTGAGCTGTTAGCATTTTTCTTGCTGTGCTGCCATTCTGCTGCTGTTTTACTTCAAATGCTGCTGTATGCTGATAAAGATTCATCAATTCAGAGTGTGTTACTAGGCTAACAACTTAGGGGGCCTTTCTAAGCCTAGTCAAGTTTTCCCAAAAAATGGATGATGTCTTGTGTCCAAATAGGACATTGAGGGCTAGGAATTTATAAGCTACCTCTATCCATAAAGGACATGGCTGCCAGGGCCAGTGTAAATTTCCTATTCCCCATTCACTGGCCTAAAATGCCCTTAAACTGGATAATAGATGAACTCAGCTTCAAATGGATGGGAAGCCTGTTCCATAGGAGGTGCAGTCTCTGAGACACATATCTATCTCTCCAGCATGTTCTGTTTAAGTCACAGACAAAACTCAGGTTCCTATTCCTTGTATTTCTGGTAGTGTTTGACTTAAAAATGTGCAGGAGATTCATAATTGTAGGGTTTGTAGATGCCTCATAAGCCTGGCACAGATCACACCTCAGCAATCTGTAGGAGACTGAGTAGAAGGAAAGAGCTTTGAGGCACTCTGCAAAAGGTAGGTTTGTTACACCTTGTATTCTTTTTGTAAGGAACCCCTGTGGTTGCAATATTTGCTGCATATGCCTGGTCAGATACATACTGAAGTCAACATTGTGCTCTATGATTGGTCTGATAAGGGCAGAGTACAGTGGGGTAATGACCTGTTTGGATGTAGAAGCCATGCCCTTTCTTAAATTGTGCAAAATAAAATGATTTCCTCACCACTGAGGCCACATTGTGGTCAAAGGTATGGCATTGTCTATGTGCACACCCAGATCCCTGACCACTGCATCCACTCTTAGGGACAAATTATCAACATTGTAATTTGTCTGAATGTTTGACTTCCCAAAGGGTACAATTATGCATTCCTTAGCACTGAGTTTAAGTCCATGGCTTTGGCACCATTTGTTAGTTAGAGATGGGCCTTATTGAAGAATACTAGTATCTGCAGGGGAGTTGATGATAACTCCTAGTTTGTAATCATCCCCAAACTTAGTCAGTCGTAAACCTTCAGCATTTATTTCCATTTCAGAGAAATAGAAGCCAAAAAGGAGTGGGCCCAGTACTGAACCCTGGGGGATTCTGCTAGTGACTGGTCTCTTTGTGGAGGTGGCCTCACCTATTTTGACCTCCTGGGTCCTATCAGTGAGCCACTTGGCTATTCAGCAGGTGAAAAAAGGTATTTCTACATAAATTAGTGAGCTTGTCAATAACGTCTGAATGGGGTATTGTATCAAAAGCCTTGGCCAGGTTGAGGTAAGCTGTGTGTACAGTACTATCTTCATCCAAAGCTTTGATGACCCTCTCAAAAACATCCACCAGACTTAATCGGCATGACCTTCATTTAACAAAGCCGAACAGTGATGGGTCCTGTGTTTGCAGGTTACCTATGTCCTCATTTATCATGTCCATGATGATTCTTTCCATGGCCTTATATATAAGGCTGGTCAGAATTATGGACCTGTAATTACCCAGATCGGTGGTTGGACCTCCTTTGTGCAGAGGAATGACTGAAGCCATCTTCCATTCCTTGGGCACATAACCTGACTATAGGCTCCAGTTGAAAAGTGATGTTTCATGTTATTTATTAAGCATCCCAGGATGTTATCCTGTTCCCTAGTAATGGCTGAGGAGATTGTGGTACATGATATTTCCTTTGGACTATCACAGGGAGTGGGGAGGGAGAAATTTGAGCTGAACCTGCCAGAGAAAAGTTTGTCAATGGACTCTGGTTCAGTGTGGGTGATGCCATTTATAATATGTTGTGTGTATTATTGCATATTTCCCCTGAGGTTACAGACATAGCTGTAGTAAGCTTTATGGTTGTCCTTTGCCGGAGAAGCTATTTTTTCTTTAAAGTTAGCCTTTGAAGTATTAATTAATCCTCTTAGCTGTCTGCTTAGGTTAGTCAGGAAGCTTTTAGTATGTGTGGCTTTGTTCATCCTACTCTTAGCCAAGATTTTTTTCTTTTGTTGTATAACTGATTGATCCTTTGATTCCACCAGAGTGGCTTGTCTTTTGAGTTTGTCTTATTCTTAATATGAGTGGGCAAAACTTGCTTTATATAGCTATCAATATGGCTGTACAAAGATTTTTTTAAGTAGCTCAGCATATGCTATGATTTTTACTGGGTTTGGAGGTGCTTGGAATGTAGCCATACAGTTGCTTAGCAGAAACAGGTTAGCACTGGAATAGTTCCTAAAGGTTTTTGGTTTTGCTTGATCCCTAGATTAATTTTTATTTCAAACAGTACTACCTTATGGTCAGATCTGATGAGTGAAGGCATTACATTGGGTGAGGAACATTGACCCACCATGTTAGTGAATGCAAGGTCAAGGATGTTGGTACCCGTGGTAGGAGAATGGACCGACTCCTCCAGGATTTTGTATTAACAAAGTTTAAGAATTGCTCGGTTCTGCATTACAAGTGATGTAGGATTCCCAATCTATAAAGGGGTAGTTGAAATCCCCCATGAATATTGATTTGGGTTGAATGTTGAAGGACTCTAGTAGATTGAGAAGGAGAGTATCAGTTTCCAGGGACATGGAGGGGGACCTATAGGTTGTAAGGTTATGGTACTAGACCCTGTTTATAGTGACTTGCACATGTATGAGTTCCAGTGGGTCATACACTTTAACTAGTCTGGATGTGAGGTTGGTTTTACTATAGGCTGAGACTCCTCCACTTTTAGTTCCCCCCTTTGCAGTAGCTGATCCAATGTTGTGAAAGGCATTATAACCTTGCATTGCAGAGGTACTCTCTGTGGCTTTAAGCCATGTCTCTGTTATTATACATATGTCTACACTCTCCAGGGAGAGGAAGGATTGCAGGGAATGGAGTTTCTTGTTAAGACCTCTAGCAATGAACACTACCACTTTCAGATATTCCTTTGTAAGTTCAGTTAAGTTGGAAGGCTTATCAGTTTGGTACTGCCTACAAAAGGCACTATGGGAATAGAAAATGTCTTTACCAATATCCAAAACCTTAGAGAGGATGAGTGCAGACCATCCCTGAAAAAGCAGCGTGGTCTGTCAACCATGTCCTCCCAGGCTGTCAAATATTGTACCCCCTTGGATTAACACCAGAAGCTGAGCCAGTTTTTAAAATCAATCATTTTCTGTTCGTAATGTGGCATCGTCCTTGCAGAAGGTAGTATGCTGCCCAGTGCTAGGCTCATGTCTGCCTGAGACACATAATCAGCTAGCTTGATCATGTCTCGCATCATATAGTCAAGGGAGGCACATATGAGGTCATTAACACCCACATGGACTATGGCAGAGTCATACTGGTATCTGTTTTTCAGTGACATGAGTGCCTGTTTGATTTGATGGATCCTAGCCCTGGAAAGGCAGATAACCATGACACTCTCTTACTCATTCTGGTGAGTGTGGCGTTGGTGCACCTCTCTATAGAATCACCAGTGACCAGAAAATTTGGTCATGCTCTGGGTTGCCTTAAGGGCTTAGCAGTGGAGGCATTGGATACAGTGGTAATATGTGTACTTGCAGGTGGTGTTTTAACAGAGTGTTTATGTGATGCCAGAGGACCCTTTTTCTTTTTTGATTGTATTGTGCTGGAGGTCTTAATGTTTTAGCATTTCTCCCCAGGCTTCCACTGAAAATTGGCTTCGTTCCAAGTCGGACTTTCCCAGTTAACAAATGTTAAATAAATAAAAAATAAATAAATAAAAATTTAGGAAGGTTACCAGTAAGTGCCTCAGCATAAGCAGTTTTATGTGTAGGGTCTTTACCCTGTATATTATTTATTATTTATTTATTTGCATTTGTTTACCGGAAAGGTCCACTGGGCCAAAAGTGCCCATTTTCAGTGGAGGCCCAGGGAGAATAGCCCCACAATGATGTACAAAACTCAGTTAGCTAATACATTTAAACAAAGTACACAAAGTAAACAAAGTCTTAAACAAAGTAATAAAGCAATGCAGTTGCACATAGGTCTATCTACATACAGTACATGTATACATAGAAATAGAATAGAAAATAGAAAAAATAGAAAATTGATCATTATCCAGAAAAAGAGATGAAATTATGTGAATTTTTTTTGTTAAGGTACTATAAGGATGGAGGTAGGAAGGGTGGGAGTGGGAGTAGCAGTGGTAAAACTAGAGGTAGGTAGCTGAAAGGGAAAGCTAAAATCAGGTTATAGGTTGTGAGGAACTAGCACATGTACATAGCTACTGACAGGAAAGATGTTGTCTCAAAGATTTTTTGAAAAAAGATGCATTGCTAGTGGATCCGAGTGATGGTGGGAGAGAGTTCCATAATCTAAAAGTGGAAAAGGAGTGTTGCACTTGACATGCAGAGAGCTTAGCTTTTTCTTTTTTCAAGAGCATTTGATTTTCAGATCTGAGAGGTCTATTAGGGTGGTAGAGTGTGAATAGAGAAGAAAGGGCAGGGCAGCTAGATGGGTTGAATACTAGTTTGTGGGCAGTTGTTAGTTATATATCTGTAAGATGATGAGGAAGTTCTAGCCAGTTTAGTAATCAAAGTGCGGTACAGTGAGGAGATGAATATCTCCCATTTGTGACAAACTTTGCAATTTTGTTATAGCGTGAGTCTAGTATGGATTTAAAACTGGACTGTATATTGTTAAAAAGAGGAGCACCATATAGAAGAAATGGGAGCAGGAAGGATGAGGCAAGAGATAGTTTGGAGGAGTAATTGAGGAAGGGTTTATGCCAGTATAGCATGTCCGATTTCTGGTGTGCTTTTTTAATGTTACTGTAAATATGTATGTCAAAAGTAAGGTTTTCATCTATGATGACACCTTGAAGTTTAGTATGTGGGACAACCTCAATAGCAGTGTCATCTTGGGAGAGAATAGAGAAAGAGTCTTTGTTATAGCGATGGTCTTTTTAGGGGTGAAAAGCACAAGTTTAGTAGAAGTGCTGCAAGTGTCACTGACAACCTCTATAGGATAAGTTTTGGTTGTATGAGAGAGTTTTTCTTCCAGAGTTAAATTGCGTTTACAACTTTCACATGTTTTATCTGTTTTATTAAGAATAAGTGTGTTGTCATTGTCCACAAGGCAATTGCTACAATGCATTAGAATACCCATCTCAACAGAGATACTTGGAAGTGCATATCCATTGCTACTGAACTACTTAGGAGGAGTGAGGGAAATTTAAATATTGAATGGTCGATAAGACAAGGAACTTGATGAGCAATGTTCACCTGCAGGCAAACTAGATGGTCTAGTAGTTAAAAAAATCTGCCTAAAGAGTATGCTAAGGAAAACTTACACTGCGAGACATTAGCATCTACACAAGTTAAAAGAACTAAGACACTTTTAGAATAACAGATACAATAAGCCTTCAACCAGCAGTTTCCAGCTCAGAAAGGCATAGGCTATCCTCTCCTGCCTCAAGAGTGTAGACCACAAACCTTCTTAATGTAAAATAACTGGTTTGGAGCTCAAGTCCTTAAACCAGTACTAAGATACTTTTAGAATAACAGACACAATAATCCTTTAATGAGAAATTCCCAAATTGGAAGGATATAAGATACCTCCCCTACCACAAAAGTGTAGACCACAAACCTTTCTTATGTAAGATAACTAGTTTGGAGCCCAAGTGCATAAATCAGAACTAAGAGGCTTAGAGTAACAGTGACAATGTAATCAAGCTACTAACAAGCCATAATAAATGCAGGAGATTAAATGAAATTGAGCACTTTAAGAACACAAATGCAGTAAAAGCAGCTGAATAAAGTGTGCTTTTTAATTAAGTGTGACGGTAGGAAACAGAAGATAATTCAAGTTTAAAAGATAAAGGGTGAGGGCCTGCCCAGTTGATCTCTCAGTTCTCAGTAGAATGAGCTGATGAGATAACATTGGGTGGAGTGGCCAAAATCAGATTTATAGTATATATTACTGACCACTGCCTTTCAATATGACAGGGTAACCAGAGGGTGCATTGGGATGATTAACAACAATGTTACTCTCTTGCCTAGAAAATACTTTAAGATGGTGTACAGTGAGTATTTTGTTGAGTTATTCACATTCTTGTAGGGCTTCCTTGGATGAATTTACTGAATAATAATTATCTCTGTAAGCACTGCACTTTATTTCTTTCTTGTTTATTTGAATTTCATCAAAAATGGGTCCAAACCAACCAGACCAGGAATTCAGGAATACGAAAACAGTTGCTCGAACACCAAAGCTGTAGAAAGGCAAACAAATATATTATTTTTGAGAAACAATCAAATTTATTAAGCACTTTCATCTCAGTAGAATACTAAGACTTCATCAGAATAATGACCCAGCATTCATTTCTCTTTAAATACCCCTGGTAATTAATTAATTAAACAATTAAAAAATTCTTAAAAACACATTTCATAATTTTATGACACATATATATCCCACAATTAATTCACGATAATATGTTATTTTGTCAATGCTCTACTTTTTAAAATGGGTAAAATAGAGGCCATGTCATTAATGCCAGGTTCATTCATAATATTTAAACGTAGTTGCCACTTAAGCTCACTTCTTTCAATTTTAAGTTTCCACCACCCACCTCTTGTACTCTGTTGTACTATCTCCAATATACCAGATCTAAATTTAGTGAAGCCCTCACACACTAATGAACGTTTATACCATGCGTTATTCTCATTACATTGTGAAATAGCATACATGTGTTCATAAATTCATCTTCTGAACACCCTTTCAGTTTTGCCTACGAAATAATAAGAACAATTGTCACAGATAGCTAAATAAAGGGCAATTTTTCTGAATCAATGAATGCAGGACATTCTTCTAATTTACAACGACCAGGGAATAACAAATCTGGTAATTACACATTCAATTTACAGGAGTGGTTCAACCAGGATATTTTTTTCTGCCAGAGCTGTTGAGCCACTGGGTCCCCGGCAGGATCCGCCAAGGACACTGAGTAGAAAATTGGGAGAACTGGAGCAGAAACTTTCCAAGATGAGGAACCTTCAATGTGATAACTTTTATCTGAATGAATGTGATAAATGGAGATATGTACCTAAGGGCATCCGTTTGTACACATTTCCTACAGGGTTGCACCTGAAGGACAACAAAAAAATGACTTAATTAACATGTTTGATCGATTTGGAATAGAGTTAATACATTATATTATCAAACTGAATAACAGATGTATTAAGGAAACCATGGAATATGTAAGCACTTTAAATGATGAAATAACTAATGATTTATTATTTGAATATAACACTGTTAAATACGATAACATTTTTAAGAAGGTAGAAAAACAGGTTGAGTTCAATATGCAGAGAAAAAATAAAAAGTTGTGTAGAGATGATGATGAATACGCTAACAGAATTGCCTATCCATTTCCCAAATCCTGTTTTTTTGACAATTTTAGAAACGAGAAGTCAGATGTTAGATCAAATACTGAAATTGTAGTAGTTGAAGAAGATGATTTTGAAAATCAAGGGTATGAACAAGAATACCCTGCTCTCAGAAGTTCTGAGAGAATAAGTAATAGAAATAATCAGGGTAAGAATAATTAAAATTTTTATTGGCCCCCCCAACACCCCAGGGCACCAAGAACTACCAGAGGGGATATGGATGGGGCAGGAACAACAGATATTAGTAAGTGATATTGTTGATTTAATTAACAAAAAGATAGAGACCAATGTGAATTTAGAATTGATTTGTTTCATGAAGGAAAGCTTATGAGTTACCAGAGTTTTAATATTTCTAATTACTCAGGAACTGAGGTTAATAGAGAACATTTTTCACTTTTTAAAAAAAGTTTTAAGTTTGTTCCTTGTTCTAAAATTAGTTTAACTGATACCATGACCGAAATTAATTTATATACAAGGAAATTAAACTTGAAATTATTTTTTCAGGACAAAACTCAAGGTGGCATTGATGAAAGCTACCATAGGAATAATTTTAAACATAAAAGTATTTTTAACCCACCAGCCCACCCTGTTGTAAACACCTTTGAACATCTTTGAAAGAAAGGGTCCAAAAAGAGAACATTTTTTAATTTAACAAAGGATGAGAATTTACTTTTAAGGCATTTAAGAGAAGATGATTCTATTCGAGTTATGAAACCCGATAAGGGGGAGGGATGGTAATAGCAGATAGTTTCAATTACAGTGTCAAAATGATGGAAAATTTTTATGACTGACAAATATCTTGAAGTTTCATTAAATAAAATTAGAATAGCTCAACGTAAGGTTCAAATGTTTCTTAAAGAGTCATTGTTTCAGGGGACTATCTCTGACGACTTATACAATTTTTTAAGAAATGATTATCCTACCATCCCTCATGCCTTTTGGATACCTAAGGTACAAAAGGATGTTTTGAATCCACCTTATAGAATAATTATTATTGCTGCACATGGTAGTTTTATCTACCCTTTGGGAATCTTTATTGATCGGCTTCTAAAAAACACTGTTTTTTTTCTGTAGAGTATATTTTAAGAGACTCCTGGGATTTCTTGACCAGGTTTAAAAAATAACTTTTTAGAGAGAGCACTACCTTTTATACAATGGATGTTATTGATTTGTTTACATCAATTCCACACAGTGAAGGTTTGGAATTATTTTCAGAAGCAATTGTTAAATTAACAGACCTAAGTAGTACTATGATAAATTTTATTTTAAGTACTATGGAGTTAATTTTAGAAAATATTTTTTTTTCCTTTGAAGATTGTTACTTTAAGCAGATTAAAGGTGTAGCTATGGGGGCCAGTTGTGCCCCCATATATGCTAATTTGGTGATGTACGCCTGGGAATAGAAAAACATTTTTATACCTAGATTTACTGATAGATGGATTTTCTATCTTCTGTACCTTGATGATATTTTTATTTTATGGAAGGAAAGCACTATTGAGGAACATAATTTGGCTGACTATTTGAATAGTTTAGATTCCATCCTAAAATTTACATACAATAGCTCTGAATCTAACATTGATTGTCTTGATGTTACTATTTACAAGGATATTGAACAGTTAAACTTCTCTTCCACTATTTACAGAAAAAAAACACATTTTCTAATAGCTACCTGGATTTTAACAGTCAGCATCCAGGTTATACTAAAAAGAACATTCTTAAGGGCCAGTTAGTGAGAGCGGCCAGAATGTGTTCTGATTGGAATAGTTTTAGGAAGGAAGTTTTGTTGATATCTGAAATGTTTTTTGTCAGAGGCTACCCTAGAGATCTCATCCTAAAAACAGTAAAAGAGATTAGGTCAACATGGGGGGTTAAATTTAAACCAATTCTGAGAGCTGGGTACGATTAAATAAAATTAAAAACGGACCTGGTGAACAACAATCACAGTGATAATATGGTGAATGAATATGGAGATGGGACTAAGGAGGTCCAAAACATTTTGAAAAAATATTAGATATTATTTAATTCTAATTCAGATTTAATTAAAATACTAGGTGAAAGCCCAACGTTTGTGTTAAAAATGGGTAAAAATTTTAAATTTCTCTTTGAACATGAACTGTTAGACTATGGGATGAGTGAAAAAGGTACTACTAAGTGTGGGCATTGCCAACAATGCAAATTTATTTTAGAAGCGAAAATTATCAACCTATCGGGTATTAAAATAAATATTACGTTGAGGCAAGGTAACTGTTCTACTAAAGGTATGATTTATTTAGCTGTCTGTGACAATTGTTTTTATTATTACGTAGGCAAAACTGAAAGGGTGTTCAGAAGATGAATTTATGAACACATCTATGCTATTTCACAATGTAATGAGAATAATGCATTGTATAAACGTTCATTAGTGTGTGAGGAGTTCACTAAATTTAGATTTGGTATATTGGATATAGTACAACAGAGTACAAGAGGTGGGTGGTGGAAACTTAAAATTGAAAAAAGTGAGCTTAAGTGGCAACTACGTTTAAATGTTATGAATGAACCTGGCATTAATGACATGGTCTCTATTTTACCCATTATAAAAAGTAGAGCATTGACAAGATAGCATTATCGTGAATTAATTGCGGGATATATATATGTGTCATAAAATTATGAAATGTATTTTT
The DNA here is from genome assembly GCF_019279795.1 of Protopterus annectens. Taxonomy (NCBI): domain Eukaryota; kingdom Metazoa; phylum Chordata; order Ceratodontiformes; family Protopteridae; genus Protopterus; species Protopterus annectens. The sequence continues at coordinate 111,810,377 of NC_056737.1, read as the reverse complement.
AAGGATTTTTTTAATTGTTTAATTAATTAATTACCAGGGGTATTTAAAGAGAAACAAATTATGGGTCATTATTCTGATGAAGTCTCAGTATTCTACTGAGACGAAAGCGCTTAATACATTTGATTGTTTTTTTACAAATAATAAATTTGATTGCCTTTCTACAGCTTTGGCATTTGAGCAACTGTTTTTGTATTCCTGACTTCCTGGTCTGGTTGGTTTGGACTAACTCTGTAAGGCTGTTGGATGTTAAAGTGTTTTGGAGAGGGTTACTTCGCCTTTTTAGTTACGAATTTCATCAAAATGTAACTAGATGAGCTGTAAAAAACAAGATAACTTTCTTTGGGAAATAATGCAGAGTCAAATACAGATCTCTTCCAATGCACTAAAAGCAGCTACAGAGCACATTCCATGTCAAAAATAATTTGCAAATATTAAATTATGACTGCAATTTTAGACTCAGGTGTGCAATAATAGTGTAATAAAATTTAGCTATTACATGACATTTTTGTTGCACTTTTTGACCACATCTGTACATGCAGCGTTCCAAAGTAGAAACTTAACTATGAAACTAATTACTAGCCATGGATAGGAAGCTATGGACATGCATGAAAAGGAAATTCACAAAGAAGGTAGCTACTAAAACCACATCAACTCTAGGCTTTTGATATAGTCATTGCCATTGTATCCTATAACTGCTACCGTGCAGAGACATGGGCATTTTATGCCTTTGATGATATAATGTCAAGGTTGCATTAGTTAACTCTGAATAACTAACTGCCCCAGTTAACAGCAAACAACTGCATGGCTCATAAAATGCTTTATCAGCTGAAAAAACAGTCTTCCATTAAATTAGAGTAAAGGCAAGAAAAGAAATAAATGCTTACCTGGTATGGTGGCCTAAATTTCATGCATGTTTAGTGGCATAGATTTTGTCAGCTTTACTCTGGCAAAAATATGGTGGACTAAACTGTCTTCTCCATTTTCAGCAAAGTAATGCATCATTACAATGCCGTTGTACAGGAAGTAACTGAATAATACCTCTCAACTGTGCAGATTTTTGCAGAATGTCCGGATTTTTTACTCATAATTTTGGTCTGTTTCTTATAAAATTTTGGTTTTCTGGTAAATCATTGGCAAATCATTGAGGGCTGAAGTCAGAAAATAATGACAGACATTTGAATTTCAGACTTCATACTCCAGAAAAAAATGATAATGTAAAACCTGTTATTCTATCAATTTCTAAGTTTGTACGAGCAATATTTAAAAAGTGTCCCTATTTTTGGGCTTTTGTGCCCCCATTATTTATGACTTTGTCCAGGTTTCTTGCTCTAAGATGTTGAGAAGTGTGAACTGCATCTGTTTCACAAGAATGTATACAGCCATTCAAATTAAAAATTCTCTGCTGTTATGCAAATGGTGTTGGGGTGAAGAGTACTACAATGCAAGAAACGCAGCATTGTTGGCAAAAAGCAATCATTATTTCAGTGGCATATTACCAAAACAATACATTACAACAATTTTATAATACAGCAACAATAAAGTTATGCCTGTGGAAGTGAACTATCAGAAAAAAAGATGATGCCACTCTGACAAAAGTTCCTACGTCTAAAAAGAATTGTTTTAATTTCATGCAGAAATCAGCAAGTGGTTGTGATACGGTAAATACATTGGGCTAATACTTTAGACAAAAAAATGCTGATGGGTAGTCTCAAAAGTGGGACCCTGTTTCTCCTCTAGGTGTATCCAAAGGTGTTTTCTTAAGTAGGTCAGTATCTTGGCAAAACTATTTCGTTTGGATGTGCCGAAAGAAAACATACCAGTGACAATATAAAATATACATATATACATCCACTGATCAAGCTTCAACACAGTCAGACTGATAGTATGGCAGCTAGCTTATTTATTATCAGGTGCTCATCTGTCTAAAATGGGCACTTTAGCACATTGCTGCATTAACAGTGAATATGATGTAACCTCAGCATGAGCAAGATTCCCAGAGTATTATCAAGTGTAGAAGGTAGAAAAGTGTCCAATGTATCCACCCTTGTAGTACCTTGAAATCTGATGTTGAGCAGAAGACAACTGCACTACACTTCATTTAACCTGTTATATACCATGAGATGACTGATTGAATAAATGTGTTAAATAGATGAAAGTTAGGATAAGACCAGCCAATCTTGGTGACCAAGAAGGATAAAGTCCTCACTACTGCCCAGGCAAATTGAGTTCAAAGAGCAGCTCAGGCGGATTGGGACAGATAGGCATGCAAGACCCAGCCACATGCTGCCACAATCCATCAAAGAAGAAATGGTAATGTAAATACATGACCTGGATTTGGATGTTAAAGACAGTAAGCCACCACCTGGTGGTAGCCAACATGGGCATGCAAAAGCAATTGCTCACATGAGAATTATAGGCCTTTACTTGATGTGGACAGTTGTCCCCCAAGCCAAGGGTGGGTTTGGGCCTTTGCAAATTCTTTTATTGCCAGAATGTCATTAACGGCATAAAACACTCTCATGGCTCAGGTGAATGACCCTGCCCCAACAATGCTGTCCCTCATCCTAGCTAAAATTCCCAGCTAAGAGAATGAATGAGCCATGTACCATTGAAGGAAAACTTGATATTTAGCAGGTCCAAGATTAAAAAATACAATAAAAACAAAATATGTCAATCTGACACATCAACAGTACTATAAGCCAATCAATGACACCATGGTGGTGCAATATATAGTATACGTATATTCATTTATAGACTTTTTGTCTTTCTTTTTATCACCTGCAGTATATAAGTAATTACCATTATAAGATCAATGCATTCTTCTAGAATATATCATAAAATACCAAATAATAAAACTCTATCAAAGTCACACTTAAAAGATGTCTTTTCATTTTCTATAGGAAAAAATTGTGATAAAAAAGATATGTGCAATGATTCTCACTTAGTTTTGTAAGGTACCTTTAGGAAAAGAACCCTTTTGATTGTAAAGGAAAATAAATGTATCTATAACTGATATTGTTAGCCATGGTTATCATAATTATTGCTGTTACTGCTATATCTGTTCTTGTTGTTAATTCCATTGAGTATTGCCTGCATAGTGTCTTTGTTATTGTCTCTTGATTGCATTTATTAATTCTGCCTTCATATATAGCTGTGTATTAATATTGCTATTTCCTGGCATATCTTGTAATGGGATGTAACAAAATACTGAAAACTGAGGGCATGAAGACATACCATCCAAAATTTTTCTTTGCCTGCTTTAGTCAAAGGAATGCAATTAAGGCTTGTTTTCCCAGTAAAGAGACCTCTGGATTGGTCAGAAACAAACATTCAACATGAGGCTGACTCACAGGCCTTATCTTAATGACATTCAGCAAACATATGAGGTGAGTGCAAGGAGCTATCAACAAGTAAAACCTCAGAGCTGTAAACATGAAATGATACACCATTCTTCTTCATGGACATTAAAGTGTCAAGGGGTGAGAAACTTGGACAGCTGTTTGCTGCCAGCTATCATGTAGATAAACACTGAAAGAGCTTTGCTAAAGAACTTGATGTAGGTTCATAGGTTCATAGGTGTGTACTAGGCTAATGGTCCTGGGACCTTTACAAGCCTAGCCCATAGGATTACCCTGGCATCGTGCCATCCAACCTTAGTTCCCAGTGCCTCTGTCGAGTAAAGCCACTGGAGTGATCCCTGGAGTGAATTTTCTATTTCCCATCCACTCATCAAGATTTCTCTTAAAGAGGGCTAGTTAGGTGCTCTACTTGACATGTATGGGAAGTCAATTCCATAGCATGAGCAGTCTCTGGTTTATGAACCTGTCCCTCCAGCATGTTCTGTTGATTGTGGTAATGAGGTTGAGGTCTCTGGAGCATGTGGTGCAGAGGGATTGAGATTTTTTTAGATGTAGCATTTCTAACAGAGCTAGGACAGACATGGCTTTGTAAGTCAAGCAGAGATCGCCTCTAAGTAGGCGATATGAGACAGAGAATAGTTGGAATTTTTTTTAGTCTGACCATATAGGACAAATGTTTAAGGCCTAGCATCCTCTTTGTGAAGTACTTTTGTGGCCTCTCCACTTGTTGCAGATGTTTAGTGAGGTACATGCCAAATGGAGCATTGTACTCAATGACTGACCTAATGAGGGAAGAGTAGAGGGAGACAATGACCTCTTTTTTCCTGGATGCAAAATCCTTAGTAATAAGATGTGCCACATAGGAGGACTTTCTGACCACAGTGGCAATGTGGTGGTCAAAAGAGAGGTTGCTATCAACCTGTGTTCACAGATCTCTTATAATGCCTTCTGAGTTCAGTGGATTACCATCGATGTGGTAATTCATGGGAACTAGGTTTTTTCCAAAGGGGATGACAACATATTTTTTGGCATTGAGCTTAATGCCATGGTTCTGACACCAGTCGTTGGTCTCAGTGAGGCCTTTCTGTAGGATGTCAACATCACTCGGGGAGTTAATAATAGCTCCCAACTTGCAATCATCTGCAAACTTTGTCAGCCAGAGTCCCTTCATGTTGGCCTGGACTTCAGAGAAGTAGATATCAAACAGGAGAGAGCACAGGACTGAACCCTGTGGGACTCCACTTGTAACTGGTTGGCAGTCTGACTTGGAGTCAGCTACTTTCACACTGGTGGGTTCTACCTGTGAGCCAATTTGCAACCCACCTAGTGATATAGTGGTTGATGCCTAGCTTAGTGAGTTTTTCTATGATTTCTGAGTGGGGAATGGTATCAAAGGCCTTGGCCAGATCAAGGTAGGCTGTATGAACCACCTTGCCTTCATCTACAGCTCTGGTGACTGACTCAAAGAAGTCGACCCAGTTGAGCAGGCATGATCTACCCTTAACAAAACCAAACTGTGTGGGATACAGAGTTTGGAGAGTACCTATATTCTTGTTTATTAGGTCCATGATGATGCATTCCATAGCTTTGCATATCAGACTCATCAGGCTAATGGGGCAATAGTTCCCAGGACTGTAGTTGCTCCTCCTTTGAGAAGAGGGATGACTGTAGCAGTGTGCCATTCAGTAGGGACAAAGCCTGAGGTAAGGCTGTGATTGAACAGGGCACATAAGTGAGATGCCAGTTCACTCTGTAGTTCATGTAGAACACAGCCTGACACATTGTCAGGTCCCATAGAAGCTGTATTCTTGGCCTTGGGCAGTACTGTTTTAACCTATGCAGCAGTAATACTTGGTGCCTGGCAATCTACTGGTATTGTGACTGGTCACTTGGGGCGGAGGGGTCAAGTTGGCACTGAATCTGTAATTATAGAAGGTCTTGTGGTTGTCTTTACTATCTGCTGCAATTCTGCTTTCATAGCTAGCTTTAGAGGATTTGATGAGGGATCTCAACTTTTTGCTGAGGCTGATAAGGGAGTTTTTCCAGTCGTGGAACTTCACCTTATTCTGCATCAGTTTCCTTCTTCTTTTGTAGAGTTTGTTTATGGCAGGGGACCACCAGATTGGCTTTCTTTTTTTGGAGGAGAGTGTCTTGGTTCTGTTGGGTATGGCGAGATCCATGCATTTGTGTACAGTGCATTGGTGTTTAATTTGGTGGTCATGCAACTGATCTCCATTTGCATGGTTGTTGTGAAGTTAGCCACCTGTGTTTTTAGGAGCCCAAAGTTATCTTTGGAGAAGTTTTTCATGATGGTTACCTGTGCAGGGGGGGGGTGGATTTCCAAGGTGATTAGTTTGTGGTCGGATCTAACCAGGGAAGAGTTGACTATTGGTATAGAGCAACAGTCACTCATGTTAGTAATGACCAGGTCAAGGATGTTGCTACCTCTAGTGGGGGTAAGAATGAGCTGGTCCAGGGCATTGGAATTAATGACTTTAAGGAAACGTTGGGCAAGTGTATTGGTACTTGAGTAGATTTCCCAGTTAATGGAGGGGTGGTTGAAGTTGCCCAGTATGAGAGTATTATGTTGGGCCCTAATATTCTCCAGGGTGCTTAGGAACGTGGAGTGTGAGTCTTGGGACATGGTTGGGGACCTGTAGCAGGCTATGACCTGAAGCACTGTCTTACCCAATGTTAGCTGCACCTGAAGTATCTCAGATGCATTATGTTGGGCTACTAGTCTGGAGATGTGCACATCCTTTATGAATATGGAAACGCCACCACTTTTGGAGCTTCGTTCCAAGTTCTGGGGCCAAAAGGTGTGGAATGAGTTATAGCCTGGTAGTGCAGGGGTGCTTTCTGCTTCCTTGAACCAGCACTGTACCAAAGATTGTGATATTGCATTTTTTCAGTTCTGTCACTGGCAAATCCAAAAAGTAGGCCATTTTTAGTGAAGGAAAGTGGAGTGTGTCAGACAGGGGCATTTAACCAAAACTCTATGCAACAGAAATGGATTGTAGCCCACAAGAGAAGCCAGTAACAAAGAACATGGAATCATGGTCATTTTTGTCAGCTTCCAAAGGCAGAGTAGATTGAGAATGCTGTACAATTTAACAGTGGCCATCCAGGACCAAACGACTCTAAAGCATGGACTCTTTTAACTCTTGTTTGAACTGAACGCTAACTGCTTTGTATGGTGCATGCATTGCCATATTGCCAGGAATTAACGTAAGTAATTAGATTTTTTTCTGACTTTCCTGATGTACAGAAAGTACTATTTTATTGACAGATACAAACTTGAAATGGGTACCTGACAACCTGCTATAATCAAATAGCCAAATTTGCTAATAACACCTCTTTTAGAACCCATCACTGTCATAACCTAAAACAATTGGGCTGGCTTGAACTGCCAAATTTACTAATCTATAATCAGCTTATCATCACTCATAAGCTGCTCTCCCACCCAAATAAAACACCATCTTTAAGCAATCTAATTCAGCAGTACTCCTGTCCATGGATAAAGTACTATTAACAGTTATTAGATCCCACAACCATGCCGGTGACTCCCTCTACTCATCTTACATATCCAAAATTTGGAACTCCCTGCCTTCATCCATTACCCTGGAATCTTCTCTAACCAAATTTAAAATGTCTGTCAAAAGCATCTTAACAACAAATGGTTATGTCCCTGCTCCACACCAGACTAACTTCAGTCCCACTCCACTACTGCAGTATCTCTTGACTTACACACATAGTATCTTGATAGGTCTACACAGTCTTATCAATACCCTTTTCAGATGCATGATGTGATTACATACTTAACATACCTTAATATTGTTTGTATATGTTTTGATCTTTTTTAAATGTGCTTGCCAATGGCAATAATGTTTGCTCATTAATATGGTCTTGTTACATATAGTAGAAACACGTTAGTATATTTTGTTTGTATATTTTGCATAAATGTTTCTTTGGAGCTTTTCTCGCCGGGCCTCCACTGAAAGTGGACATGTATCCAGTTGGACTATCCCGGTTAACAAATGTAAAATAAATAAATAAAATAAATTAAATTAATAATTTTTTTCAGTGTGCTAATAAATTCTATTTTTATACAGCATTTGACTTTGTGTATGACAGCTGTTTTAATGGTGGCTTTATTGTAACCTAGAATAATAGGTCTTGAAAAAGAGGACAAATAAGTGTTGTGCTAGCGTATTCTCACCCCCTGACAAATGAATGCAAAGGATTATTCCAGCCTACTTGTTCTGACAGTATAAATGAGGTCTAGTCTTGGGACAAGATAATTAAAACAGCAAGAAAAAATGGAAATAATAACTGCAAACTGTACCTGTAATTTACAAATGTATAAAAATAGAACTGATTTATAATTAGTAAATAACTGTCTTATAATAATAATATTATTGTATTAGTTCCACTGTCTTGCTTTAAAATTTGTGTTGCTACTGTTAAGTTTTAGATAACATGACAAACCTTTCAAAAACTGTGGCGATTGTTCAGGAAAATGCAAACCAACAGGCTGCATGCATACTCACAAGGGACCATGAACAAATATCATATTGGTCTCCATATTTGGAAGCTGCAGAAGTCACTGGTGTTAGGTTGAAATCTGAGTCTGCATCTTCCCTGCAACCCCTATAGAATGGGAGAAAGGCAGAGAACTATGTAGGCTGAGAGATGGTAACATATATCTATCTGTGAGAGTCCAGTTGCTGGAAGTACAGCTCAAACTGAAAACTGAAATGTGAGAGGCTTGGTCACCATAGAGACATGCTGCTAGCACAGATTAGAGATTTGGAAACTTGTCTTCTTAGAAAGGACCCTCTTTTGGCAGGTGTTCAGAGTAATGTGGATTACTTAAAGAAGTATCAGTCTTAATTTCAAGAACAGAGGGACCTAGGACATTTACCACATCAAATGGATAAAATGAAGTCAGAGCTGATAGCCAGAGCTGTAATAGTTGAAGTGAGGGCAGGGATAAGGTTTCGAACAACCAGTTAGAAAGCCTTGTACCCTCACTAAGCAGCTACCCAGGAAATGTATGGGTAATGAGAGAGCTAAGTGCCAGAGTAACTCTGATTCTGATAGTGATGATCCCTAGCCTACCAGTAATAAAAGGGGGAGCAAAAGGGAAGAAGAGTCTGTTATCCCTGTTACCCCTAAAATTGCTGTGCAGGTTTTACAGCTGCTTGTCACTAATTCCAGCTATGAAGCTAAAAAGGATGTTATGTCCCGGCATATTGGAAAGTAAAAGGAGTGCTTTGCACCTTTATCCATAACCAGTGAAGAGGAACAAAGTTTCATTATCAGGTGGTCCATAGATGATGAGAACATGGAATGGGCTAGACTATCTGAAGAAGTTAAACATGAACCATAGAGCTTGTACAAGTTTTTAAAAAGAGAGCTTGGGAGGTATCGCTGGAGGAGAGAGGCCAAGACTATGCACTGAAATGTAATATAAACCAGAACCCCCAAGAATTCTATAATCAATTAAAGGAGATGTATTTTGCAGCTTATGATGTCTCAGATTGTCTTGTTGCAAATGACAGAGCAACACCAATTCAATTTGGGCAACTTGATCCCTAAGGGCAGTGCAGATAGGTTCTACTTTTAAGTAAATATGGAAAACAAATTAAAGCATGAGGCCCTAATAGACTTGGCACCTGAAGTAACTCTAATGTTAAGAGGCTTCTAGAATAAGCTGAGCAAAGTATTAAAATATTCACAAGACTGAAAAGCCTTCCTGCTGGCCTGCAGGTTATAAGGCTACACGGGGAGAACAACTAACCTTAGGGAAAGTATTCCTAAAGCTAAAGTTTGTAAAAATGGAAATGAGCCACCCAGTGTTTGTCACCAGTAAGAGAGGAGACGATTTCTTATTTGGTAATGATCTGCTAAAAAGGCTTAGTCTCATAACTGATTAGTTCATGAGGTCTTATGGTCACAGGTAAATAAGCCCATTCAATTTGGAAATAGTGTAAAGGTTCATTTGCAAGAAGTATCATGCTAATGGAAGAAAGATGATGCAATCATAAAGTGATTTGTGAGTCTGGGGTTCCAGATGTGTCTGTACTTGGAAACTGAGGAACTCTATGAAGATAGAGGGCACATGTGGTATGTGTGTCAAGACGGTATGTACACAAATCTGATATAAATGCCAGAGATCTGAAATTCTTTACTAAAGAAATAAACCCAGCTATCTCAGAAAGTCATCCAAACACTGACACAGCAGTTCCACATGCTGAACAGCCTGCCTCCCACTTGGAAAATGCAAAGAAAAGTTCATTAGGTCACAAGTCATTTCTTTGCAGAATATGTTCGGAAGAAAATTAAATGTTTGAGTCAGTTAAGGCAGACAACTTAATATTTTCTAAAACTAAGCTATGCTTGAACTATGAAAAATGTTTTATGATTGAGTTGTGATATAGAATGCTAAAGAGGCAGAGGCCCGATCAAAAATTGTCAAAATGTCAGAATAGCTAAGAGATGTTTCAAATAACATGCAGAATTTAAAACAGTATAGCAATTTGTGCTTTGATACTTCAGTTAGAGCAAAAGATGTTACAACACCCTATAAAAGTGGTAAGGGGCCTAAACTCATCCCTGTACATAGAGCTACATGTCATGTTGTGCATGGGCATATATGTGGATCTGGTGGATGAAATTCTGTGGGTACATACTAGTGAAAACAAGTACCTCTCAGTTTGCATCTACAAGCTGTAAAGTCAGGATAGACCATGCCCCAGGTATGTCAACTTGTGGCTGAAACTGCTACAGTAATTCCAGCCAATGTCATTAAATTCTCCTTGAGAGGTAATTCTATGAATGGCAATAAATGCCTGACCAAACTCCACTTTGTTTTTAACAGGCATTTGAAAGATCATGGGGCTAAAATTACACTCTGCACCCAAAGGTGAAACCAGCTGCAGGTTGGTGAATGCCTGACTGCACAACCCAACAGCAAATCCCACTACTGTGCAAGCTCACTTTGAGTTGGGTACAATAAAAGGGGAGTATTTCTATGATTTAGTATTGGCTGTTCCTGTCATTGGTGAATTACCTGAAAGTATTATACAGAACAATGAAATAAAGGAAAAAGTGATCCTATTACAGGAATCTGATTACAGGAAATCTGTCCCATTAATAAAAAGGAAGTACGTTCATGTGAAGTTAATGGTGATACCTTGTGCTGTCACATGCGGTGAGAAAAACAGAACAGCTTAGGGAAGTGTGCACAGTTAATGAGAGAGATAAAACATCTTAATGAAGTGTGCAAAGTTAGTGAGAGAGATAGAACAGCTTAGGGAAGTGTGCACAATTAGTGAGAGAGAGATAGCATAGGGAAGTGTGCACAGTTAGTGAGAGAGATAGAACAGCATAGGGAAGTGTGCACAGTTAGTGAGAGATGGAACAACCTTGAGAAAGTGTGCAAAATTAGTGAGAGAGAGACAGAACAACTTAGAGAAGTGTGCACAGTTAGTGAGAGAGAGAGAAAACAGCTTAGGGAAGTATGCATAGTTAATGAGAGAGATAAAACAGCTTAGGGAAGTATGCATAGTTAATGAGAGAGATAGAACAGCATAGGGAAGTGTGCACAGTTAGTGAGAGAGATAGAACAGCTTAGGGAAGTATGCATAGTTAATGAGTGAGATAGAACAAGATAGGGAAGTGTGCACAGTTAGTGAAAGAGAGAGAACAGTTTAGGGAAATGTGTACAGTTAGTGAGAGAGAGAGAGAGAGAGAGAGAGAACAGTTTAGGGAAGTGTGCACAGTTAGCGAGAGAGATAGAACAGCATAGGGAAGTGTGCACAGTTAGTGAGAGAGATAGAACAACATAGGGAAGTGTGCACAATTAGTGAGAGAGAGAACATCATAGGGAAGTGTGCACAGTTAGCGAGAGAGGGAGAACAGCTTAAGGAAGTGTGCACAGTTAGCGAGAGAGATAGAACAGCATAGGGAAGTGTGCACAGTTAGTGAGAGAGATATAACAGCTTAGGGAAGTGTGCACAGTTAGTGAGAGAGCTAGAATAGCTTAGGGAAATGTGCACAGTTAGTGATAGAGATAGAACAGCTTAGGGAAGGCTGCACAGTTAGTGAGAGAGGTAGAACAGCTTTGGGAAGTGTGCACAGTTAGTGAGAGAGGTAGAACAGCTTAGGGAAGTGTGAATGGTTGGTGGGAGAGATAGAACAGCTTAGGGAAGTGTGCACAGTTATTGAGAGAGATAGAACAGTTTAGGGAAATGTCCACAGCTAGTGAAAGAGATAAAACAGTTTAGGGAATTATGCATAGTTAATGAGTGAGACAGAAAAGCTTACAGAAGTACTCACAGTGATCTTGAAAATATGCCTGACATGGTAGAAGATAAAGTAGAGCTTAGTAATAACTTGCCTTACACAGATTTCTAGAGCCAGACAGAACAGGCTATTCAAACATGCAGTTGTAAGATAGAAAGAGAGCTAGTAGTGCATGAAATGTTTAATCAGTTTATAGATGTGTTCGCAAAAGATGTTTATGAATGTAAGGTAACTGTCCCTCATTTTACACCCATACTGCGGTGGTGGTGCTGCAGTAGCGTTGTCGCCTCATAGCAAAACGTTGTCCCATTCGATTCTCAGCAAGAGTGTCTTCTGTGTGGATGCATACGTGAATGGGGCATGCCTTCATTGAAGGTTGTGCGTCAGGGCTGGTAACCCGGTACGTAAATATCCACTACCAATCATTAGTGGACCGGAGTTCCGCTGTGGCGACCCCTAACCGGGAAAAGCCAAAAGACACAAACAAATGTGTGAATTAGTACAGAATCCCACTGGCATCTTATGAGCATATCTAGGAATTTCTGTGTACCCTAATAGAGAGAGGGATTATAAGGTCAGTTAACACAGTGCACAACTCCCCTATGTGGCCTGTTCTGGATAATCTACTGGAGACAGGAATTATAAGGTGGGTAACCTCTATGTACAACTCCCCTTTATAGCCTGTTCTCAAACACACAGGAGTCCCACTATTGACTACCAAAAACTTAATCAATTAATGAAGTATTAATTGAAAGAGACACTTTTGAGGCACATCTGTCTGAAATCACTTATATGTTAAACCAGCTAAAGAATGCTGGGGCAAAACTGTCCCTTACAAAATGAGAGTGGTTCAGTAACAAGGTCATCTCTCTAGGATATAAAGTTGAACCAGAAACCTATGCCCTCAAAGAAGAAAATTAGAGAATACCCAATGTATCAACCTTTAAAAACCAAGAGGGAGCTAAGAAGCTTCGTATGTATCTATAATGACTAATTTTATTCAGGAGTATGCAGAAGTGCAATATCCTCTTACCAAACTGATAAAAAAATTAGAATCCTGGGTATGGGGGGATTGCAGGAAAAAGCCATGCAAGCTTTAAAGGATAGCTTTTGCCAGGCCCCATGTCTGGTAAGCCCACAGATGGATAAGGTCTTCTACCCTGAAGCAGGGTATACTGACAGTAATATCTGTGCTATCCTATATCAAAAACATAATTCTCTCACTGTGTTACAGCTTATGCTAGCAAGACACTAAATGAAGTAGAGAAAAAGTTATCAGAGTATGATAAAGCTCTCTTTTCTACTGTATGAGCAGTATAGAGATTCAGAAACTATATCTGTGGTAAGAAGGTTGTGGCACAGACACAACATCAGCCCATTGCCCTCCTGAAAAAATAGAAACAAAGGGGTGGCAATGTCTAGGAGCTGAATAGTTACCCATATCTTAGCCATCCAGGACCAACCTTTGGAAATAAAATATGCTAAAAACAAAAAGAAGCTGATTATCCAAGGACTGGCAGATGTGCAAAAGCTTGACTGAACAGAATCTTGAAGACCCTAAGTGACCAGCTCAGCAGGACTCAACATTAGACCTTGTTAGGCAACAAAACAGACACTATCATTTTGATGAAAATGTATACAAACACCTTCCTAAAGCATACGTAGATAGCTGTTATTTAGTCAAGATGGACACAGGTACAGTAGCTTGGGGGATAGTATGTCATGGAGATAAACCAAGCCATCCTATCATGTACCACCTTTAACATCAAACAAATCAGTGTGCTGAGTTAGCAGCTGTGCATGTAGATGTACAGACAACAGTCTAGTTCAATGTGCAGAATCATGTGACGTGTACAGACTCTGATTATGCTAAACATAATGTCCTTAAATATTTGGAAAGTAAATGGCATTCTCAACTCTAAAGTAGAACAAGTTATGCATGTTGAACTAATGTTAGTTACAAATCATGTTTTAACAGTGTATTGGAAAAGGTCAAAGTCACCCAAATGTGCAGAGAGCTGACAAAGCTAGAAATGACATAGCTGATGCTCTGGCTAAGGAAGGTGTCTTAAACAGTAAAACCTGGACTTTACTCACATCCAAGCAAGTGTAGATGCAGTTACTCACCATCAGAAAGGCAGGAACAGGAATATAATCACAAAATATTACATACCAGAGCAGCAAACTTTTCACAGGCAAGTAAATACTTGCCCAATATGCAATTTTCTCCACTGTAGTGTGATTCCAGAGTTGGTATATATAGCTATGGGGGTGTGGGGGGCATAACACCCACCTAGGTGGGTTTTACTTATTCTGGTTTGTGTTTTGTTGAAGTCTGGGCAAGTGTTTACTTGCCCTGAGAAAAATTTGCTGTTTGGGTATGTAATGTTTTGTGATTGTCATCTCTCAAAAATGCAGTACAGTTTCTGGGCTTTTGACATTTCAAAGTGTATATATATATATATATATATATATATATATATATATATATATATATATATGTGTCTACTTCATTTTCCCTAACTTCCGATTGACCGACACCCATTTTCCCAAAACCAAATGACCGAAATTTCATTTGATTGACACTTCATTTGACCGACAATTATTATTGGCAAGTAAATGGGATATGCTACCTTCCCCAATGTAGTGCGACCCTGGAGTTAGAATATATAGTTAGGGGGGTTTCATATTATACTGTTTAGTTTTGCTTTAATATTGCTTAGTAAAACAAAAGTGCCCTCCACACCCCCCAACTATATACAACTATATATTCTAACTCCAGGGTCGCACTACAGTGGGGAAGGGGGCATATCCCATTTACTTGCCAATAATACTTGCCTGTCAAATGAAGTGTCAGTCAAATGAAATTTCGGTCAAACTGGGTCGGGCAAATGGGTGTCGGTCATTCGCAAGTCAGGGCAAATGAAGTAGATCCATATATATATATATATATATATATATATATATATATATATATATATATATATATATATAGATACAGATATAGATAGATATAGATATATAAATACAAATAAAAAACAGCCAGCACTTGAAATACTTAATAAAGGAGATAATCCTTAAAAATGACAGCATATCAATTTAATAAAATAACAAACCAAACTGGTTTCGCCCATTGGCATCATCAGTGCAGTGCAATCAAACCCATCTCAAAGTGCTTACATAAATACAAGTCCTTCTAAAGAGACATCATATTATTCACAAACAACAATCCAAAAACTTCATTGCTCTCATAACTATGAAGTGATTCTGCAGTCCTTAATTGTCAAATCAAATCCATTCTTAAATTTGATCATATATATATATATATATATATATATATATATATATATATATATATATATATATATATATATATAGTTCCCCTTCATAAAGTCAAACGGCCACAGTCTCGAAAGTCATATAATCGAGACCATATGCTCGAAATTGTGGAAGCTCGACTCTGTGAATGGGGAATGGCATACAGCGCAGAATGGGAGATTTCCCTTTCTGCACTGTAGTGCGATCTTGGAGTTGGAATAAATAAGTAGCGGGGGTATGGCGGGTGCAGGGGGGCTTGCCTCCCTGCAGAAACACTTTGTTGTGTTACATTTTTCTGTTTTTCAGCTCCCTTTCATGAAGTCGAGCTTCAGAAATTTGAGCATATGGCTTCGGCCATATGCATTTCGAGTTTCTGAACATTCGACTTTGTTAAGGGGAACTAAATATATATATACATATATATATATATATATATATATATCTACAACTTGAAAGAAACTGATTTGACTGACACCCATTCCCACTGACTCCATTTGACTGACAGCATACAATGCTGGATTTCTAAATCTTAAAAAATATAAACCAAGCACTAAAAAGAACACCAAACACCAATAACTAACAAACTTAAAACTACAAACTTTAAAACTTATACAGAACGGGACAATGTACAACCAAACTAGGCGGGGTGCTATGCCCCACACACCCCACTACATAATGTGGCTGGGCCCCCCCACACACCCCAAATTATATATACTAACTTGCACTACAGTGGGGAAAATATACCTTTAACTTTTTACTACTCTCTACACTACCACTACTGCTAGGAACCACAAAAACATTCGCCAAAGTTTAGATAAGTTACCCCACTTTCGGGCATATATATCAGCAGCAAAGCAATAATACCCTATGTCACTAGATGGATGGTTAAAACTGGCTCAAGGACAGAACCCACATGGTTAGAATTGCTGGAGCCATGTCAGACTCCAAACCAGTTACAAGTGGTGTCCCACAAGGCTCAGTCCTGGGACCTCTCCTGTTCGGTATATATTTCTCGGAGGTACAGGCCAACACGGAAGGACTGTGGCTGACCAAGTTCGCAGATGACTGCAAACTGGGTGCTATAATAGGCTCTCCAGCCGACGCAAGCATCCTCCAAAAGGGCCTCATAGAAACAGACAACTGGTGCCAGAGCCATGGCCTCAAGCTAAACACCAAGAAGTGTATAGTCATCCCTTTTGGCAAAAACAAAGTGCCCACAAATTACCACATAGGTGGTAATCCATTAAGTACGGAAGAAGTAATTAGGGACCTGGGGACCCAAGTTGATAGCAATCTCTCATTTGACAACCATGTGGCCAAAGTTGTTAGAAAAACATTTTATATAGCCCACCTAATCATGAAGGGATTCACATCTAGATCAGCGGAGGTCATCATGCCTCTTTACTCATCCCTCATCAGGCCCATAATTGAGTACAATGCCCCTTTTGGGATGTACCTTACCAGACACCTGCAGCAACTGGAAAGACCCCAAAAGTACCTCACCAAGAGGATCAAAGGGCTCAAACAGATGCCATATGCTGCCCGGTTAAAGAAACTCCAGCTCTACTCAGTGGCATACCACCTGCTCAGAGGCGATCTGTGCCTGACGTATACAGCCATGTCCAACCCGGAATTAATGGACATGCTGCACCTCAGAAAATCCAAATCCCATCGAGCTACACGCTCAAGAGACTTGAACGTCAGCACTGAAATAAATAGGACATGCTGGAGGGACAGATTCATAACCCAGAGGCACCCTTCACTCTGGAATAACATCCCAGTCCAGGTTAGGCAGAGTCCCTCATTGACTCTCTTCAAGAGGAATCTTGATGAGTGGATGGGAGATAGTAGGTTTACCCCGGGTATCACTTCTGTGTCACTGTTAGACAGAGGCACAGTATACTAACCTCGAAAAAGGGCATAGCAAAATTAATTTAAAATGGGTGGCAAAAGCCAAACACACTCTGGCTAGGCTTATAAATGTCCTAGGGCAGATAGCCTAGTATGAACCTATGAACCTATATATATATATATATATATATATATATATATATATATATATAAATTAAATTCATAAATATTAAATTAGTAACATTAAATTAATTGCCACTAAATGGCTAAAGCTTTACTCTTAACATTTTAAATAACAACGAATATTCAAAAATATTCATTAAGTCCAGGTCTATAAATAGTCCCAAATTAGTAATCCACATCTTTATCTTCCTGTCTAAATGTTCATGTTTAGATTCTAACGACAAACTGTCCACAACAACATAATCAATGCCAATAAAAACAAAATGTGCAGTAATGTGTTCCAGCTTATGTTTATATAAAGCAGAACTGTCATGCTTACATTTTAAATCACTTAAATGAACTGCAATGCACTGCTTCCAAGGTCTTGATGTCTGCCCTACATAAAAGGCCCCACACAGGCACACTGCCATATAAATAGCCCATTCAGAAACTGCAGGTAATTAACTGTCTAATAGTATAAATTTTAGATGTGTTAATAGACGTAAAAGATTTGTTTTTTCACACCACTTTACAATAAACAGTTAACAGAAAAAGTGCAACCATGAAAATTACCTTTCCTTTCTTATACCACGGTAAGTATTCACCTATACTCCTACCATGTTGAAAACCAAATCTACAGGTCTCATTCAAACAATGATCAAAAAGGGATTGTTTTAAAAAATGCCAATATTTATTAACACCATCTCTAATTCTGAAGGTATCCATGCCAAATGTAGTCACGAATGTTAGTTTAGGTTCATTTTTATTTTTATTATAATTATATTCAATGGACAGTACAGACCACAATAAACTTTCTCTTGCTATGCTGTTATTTTTAAAGCTTATTATTATTATATAGCCTTTATTAAGCATTTTGAGTGCTGATCATTTTTGGATTTGTGTTTTTTATTTGGACCGTGCACCATTTTCTGGGATCATGCACTAGATTTTGTTGGATATAGCTATATAGATATATAAGAGAGAGAGAGAGAGACTGATATAAATATAGATATAGATATCTATATGTATATGTATACATATATATATATATATATATAATATTTATATATACATATATATATATATATATATATATATATATATATATATATATATATATATATATATATATATATATATATATATATATATATATATATATATATATATATATGTGGGATCTGTACAGATCCCCAACGGCACTTTCTGCTGAAGCAGAAATCACCGAACATACATAATCGAAAGTGTTGTTCACCGAAGCAGTGCTTTCAGTTATGTATGCTGGTGTTGCCGGTCGCACTACGTTGCAGTTAAGGGAGAATTCCCTTTTCCCCACTGTAGTGCAGCCTTGGAGTGAGAATATAAAAGTAGGGGGTGCACAGCCCCCCAACATGGGGGTGCAGGGGGGCTTGACCCCTGCATAAAAGAAGATTTAGTGTTTTTTTTTTTTTTGAATGGACTTTAATGAAAGCGCTTTTTCTGTGAAAGCGCTTTCGTTAAAGTGCATTTGGGTATTGTGGATTCGGACTATTGAACTTTCGTTCAATAGCCCGAGATCCATATATACATATATATATATATATATATATATATATATATATATATAAAGACGCACATATATAATGTGTATACACATAACTCAGACCATATGGGTGCTTGTAGCATAGAATATCAGAAGCTTGTATGACAGATCAGACTTAATGCTTCCACCCACCAGGAATAATTCAACCCATTTGAATAAGCAGCATGGTCATTATGTTACACCATTACTGATGGATTTAGTATACATCGGCAAGTCAAACAGCTTCAGAAATATTTGCCCTAGGAATCTAAACCTCTTCTGCAACATCATCAGAAAGGTTTGAAGGGACAGGTATATTTCACAGAGGATACTGCTGCTGTGGAGTGGACTACCCGTCCACATAAAATAAAGTTCATCCCTGTCCATATTCAAGTGCAACTTGGATCTACAGATGGGGAAAAAGAAAATACCCGGGGACTGACTCTTGTACTAATAATGGACAGAGACAGCTCCTAAATGCATTATCCCTTGCATGGGTCCCCTCAAATTATCTATGGTGTGATCCCAGTTATTCTCATTAAGTGTAATACATAATTACTGATTATGGGATGGGTAAGGCTAATCTATAACCAAACGGGATAGGTTATTTTGAGCACAAAAATTGAAATTGGCTAGGCTTAAAAGGGCCTGCAAGTGCAAATAGCCTAGTACAATATGAACCTATAAAATTACATGCTGCTACTGTCTAAGACCCCATATGCAAGGCAGTGCAAGCATTTGTTTACTGCAAGCATCTTTGGCTGACACCTTCCCACTCTTTTTTTTTTTTTTAATATTTTTATTAATTTCCAAAAACAAGAAAACATGAATGCAGGTTATTTATGACAATGAAGTATTTACAAATTATTTAAAAAGGTAGGCTAAAACCTCTAAACAGATATCAAACATTAAAACCAAAATAAAGTATTTACAAGGGTGTCTATTGTTGACATATAATTGACTTTCTATACAATTTTTTCCTGATTATAATCTGCTGCAGTCATTATTCTCCAGTATTTCAGTTACTTTTTGCCATGCTACGTATAATGATGTAGTTCTTTCAGTTCTTCCTTTAATAGTGTTCATTTCCAATTGTGATACTGCTGACACCATATTCATGAATTGCTTAAAAGTTGGAGAAGCTTTGGATTTCCAGTTTGATGTAATGTTCTTCCTTGCAATAGCTAGGAGAGTCCATAAGATTACATATTTTGTTCTTGGCACACAGTCGGGTACAGGTGCATTAAACAAAATAATAGATTTGGAAATCTGGAATTTATCATTGAATACCATTTGCAGAAAATAATTTATTTTATCCCAATATGGTTTAATCAAATGGCATTCGTAGAACATATGTTGCCAGTCTGCTTTTATTGATAAATCACATCTCCAGCAGCCAATATTTTTCTTAAACATAAGTTCCATTTTATGAGGGGTTACATAAGATCTGTGTATGAATTGCCATGTAAAAGTCTCCAATGTAATGAAAGTGATGTCTGCTTTGGAGAGAGAAGAATTAGTTTTTTATCTCTGTCATTTGGCACATGTCCATTAACTGATCTATAATAATTCCATATTTTGTCATTATTATGCATTTTTATTTTTTTGTTTGTTTTATAAATAGATGATAAGTATCCCTTTCCAGTAATGGGTTGATTCATTAGTAATATTATATGTTCTATAAGGTTAGGAACATTTTGTCTTATTGATGGTTGCATTGTTTCTTGTTTGCTTAATATATACTGTCTTAATTATTGTACATGTAACCACGAACTATCTTCCATATTTAATGTCTGTTTAATCTGGTCTATTGTCAGAGGTTTTCCAGAGTTTAGCAATTGATGCCAATATATTAATCCCTTTTCTTTAAGCATGTTGACTACATTCATATTAAATGTTATTATATTACCTTGTGTGTACGCTACTGGATATAAAAGAAATGACCATGCTTTAATATCAGGATTGCTATTAATAAGATTTTGGAAAATTTTTAATGTATAAGTAATGTATTTGGAACTTATATTTTTATTCTTATGTATCATCATATATTCCTTCATCAGCCATAGAAAATTGTTTGGTATGAAATCTGTATACTTATTTGCTACTACAAATCCTGATTTTAACCAGATTCTCTCATGAACTAGCTTCCATTTTGATGTATATTTTGTATTTAGCCATAATGATATTGTTTTAATAATGGATGAATGCAAATATATTTCTATGTCTGATAAACCTATGCCACCTATATTCCAATCATCTAGATGATACTTCATAGCTATCCTTGGTTTTTTTGGATACCATAGGAATCTTACCATTAAATCATTTAATTGTTTTAGGTGCGATTTAGCTGGTGGCAAAGAACAAGCTTGTATGACAAAGAATTTTTGGAAATATGATCATTTTAATTATATAAAGCCTTTCTTCCATTGAAAAGAAGAATTTATTCCATCTTTGTATTAGATTGTTAATATTATTTAAGGTCTCTTTATAATTTGTTTCAATTGTAGTATCTAGGTTGTTAGTTATTATAATTCCCAAGTATTTAATTATATTATTGGTAGAGATATATTTATGGTATTTTTTATTTAGATCTTTTTTATTAGTATTTATAAGCAATACATTTGTTTTGTTCTCATTAAATTTAAGACTTGAAAAGTTTTGAAAGTTTTGAATTGAGTCCCATAATGCTTTTAAACTGCTATTATTATTTTTTTAAGGTAATTAAAATATCATCATCAAAAAGTTGAATTTTAAGCTCTAGGCTGTTGTCTAGTTGTATTCCTTCAATATTTTTATCCATACGTATATTATTTGCTAAGGGTTCAATGACTAGCGCAAACAATAACCGAGAAAGAGGGCAGCCTTGTTTTGTGCCCTTAGTTATTTTAATAGATTTAGACAGACAAGATCCCAGTTTTATATAAGCCAATGATTTTTCATATAATGATTTTATTACAAAGTGAAGTTGTTTGAGAAGCCAAATTCTTCTAAAACTAACCACAGATAATCCCAGTTCACTGAATCAAATGCACTATTTATGTCTAAGCTAATAACATTCATTTTGTTTTTTGTGACATTTATATAATCAATTAAGGAAAGAATTCTTTTAATGTTGTCATAAGTGTTCCTATCTTTTATAAAACCTGTTTGATCCTCCTCTATCAAAAGTGGTAGTAATTGTTTTATTCGAGCAGCATGTATTGCCATAAATATTTTATAATCTATATTAAGAAGTGAAATGGGTCTGTATGATGAATATTCACTGGGATCTTTATTTTGTTTCAGAATTGGTGATATTAATGTGTACTTCCAAGAAGGGGGAATGTCTTTACCATTTTTAACTGATGTAAAGACATTCAATAACAACAGCAAAGCCTCATTTGATAGTAATTTAAACATTTCTGGGGTGATATTATCTATACCTGGAGCTTTGTTTAATTTTAGCTTATTTACTTCAGCTTTAAGTTCTGTCATTGTTATTTGTTTATCTATTAGTTGTACCTGCTCCTCTAATAACCTAACTTTAACATTGTTTTTGAGAAAAGCTTTCAATGCTGAATGTGTTTCTGTTTTCTCATTTTGATTATTAAGTTTATGAAAAAATAGCCTAAAAGCTTCTAGTATTCCTTCTAAATCAGATACTTTCTTTTCGGTTTCTATATTATGTATTTCCTTGATTTGATTTGTTTTAATAATCTTTTTAGTCCTATTTGCTATTCTTTGTTGGTTTTTAGGGTTCATTGAATAGTAACATAGTTTAATTTTTTCTAAGTTGATCATTGTTTTGTGGTGTAGCATATCTACTTTTGACTGTAATTCCATTAATTCCTTATTCCACTGCTTTTGTTTATTTTTATACCATCCCACCGCTCTTCCATATAGGTATGCTTTCAATGCATCCCATATATATATTTCAGATACATCTTTTGTAAGATTGATATCTAGGAATGTTTGTGTCTCTTTAATATAAAATTCCTTAAAATCTTTGAGATTTGTTATGTAAGATGGTATTCTTGTTACTGATATCCTTCTCTTGAAACATAAGTCTATCTCAAACGTTATGGTGTTATGGTCCGAAAATGGACATGAAATTGTCTTGACTTTATTTAATTTAGAGGTTAAATCCTTTGTTATGTACACTCTATCTATTCTAGAGTATGCATTATGTCTATGGGAAAAATGTGTAAAGAATAGTGAATCTGGGATAGCATACTCATTTATGTCAACTATATTAAAAGTTTCAACAAACTCAGATAACAACTTTGTTAAAGGTGATCTCTTACGTGTAGTTTTAGTATTTGTGTCAGTTTCTTTTATAATGCAATTGAAATCTCCAGCTATGATTAAATTGCCTTTGGTATATTGTACAATGTCTTCTAAGTGTTGTTTGGCCACTTTAACACCTAGTCCTGGTATCCAATAAATATTCACTAATGTATATATCATTTCATTGATAGATATTGTCACTAGACAAAACATTCCTGAGTTGTCATGGAACGTGTTTATGATTTTAGGCATTAAAGTAGTGTTTTTCCACAAAATTGCTACTCCCCTTCACTTCTGATTATAGGCGGAACTTACTAGAATTGTATAATTTTTACTGTTTATTTTATTTATGTCTTCCTGTGTAAGGTGTGTTTCCTGTAAAAATACAAGTTGCGCTTCACATAGCTTTAAATATCTATAAAAACTTCCCCTTTTGCAGCTATTATTTAAACCATTTACATTAAGAGATATACATTTTGCAATTGGATTTATATTAGCTTTGATTTTATCCATATTCATATACTTGTAACAATGTGTAGATGTGTGTACATGAAGAGAATGACTTGTTCTTTCTTCTTCCAACAGTATTACAATAGATTATAGACACCCAATAAAAGTAAATTACAAGATCATAACTGAGAACAATATAAGATAAACAACCACCAAACCCCTCCATGAGAAAAAACATCTCATCCTTGAATGATCTAATCATTCAAGCGATCTCTCTAAGTCTGCATTTCAGCATCCTCCCCTGGCCCCGCCATATGGTAGTTTTATAATGAAAAGTATCTTATATATCTTTTAAGTATACATGTATCTGTCTTAACAGATTACTTAAATACAGTCTTTATCTATTTTTAATATTTTATAAAACACTAAGTCAACACAACTATACATAGATTTAATACTTAACTATTTGGTTTTGTTTAAATTGTAAAGGAAAATCTTTTATTTTAATATATCTTTTGTGTAGCAATAACGGTTATGCATCTTAAAAATAATATGCTTGCTGTCTATCTCCCTTGTAGTGTGAGTGGCATTCATAGGTATCAAATTTATTGTAATGGTCTACCTATATATATATATATATATATATATGTATATATATATATATATATATATATATATATATATATATATACATATATACACATACATACACACACATATATATATATATATATATATATATATATATATATATATATATATATATATATATATATACACACATACATACATACACACATATATGCATACATACATAAAAAAAAAAAATGTTAAGCATTATATGCATCAGTTACCCATGCCACAAGTTGATTAAATCAGAAAGTATCCGTAACAATGAATATAACATTACATTTGTATTGTCATTTATCAGTAATCTTATAGTTTTCTTTTAATTCAAAAAGTCATATTTTAGTGGTATGAATGCTACTAATTTGTTTTTGGCATTGGTATTATATAGTTTAAGACTATATTTCTTAGCAATTCCTATATATTTATTAGTGCCACTGGCATATTTCATCGCTAGTGTACCACATATGTCATATGTCAAATAGCAACTCATACTTCTTATGATATTACAGGATTTATCTGCAGCATTATAACTGTAAGGTTGGAAAATATGAGAAGCAAAATAGGCTTTAAATATGCTATAACACAATTGTTTGGTACTTATTACTGTCAACTCTTCTACATACACAGGAAAAGATAACCTTATATGACCATCAACCATTTTCCTTCATTTTTCTCTTCATCCTTCTATTCTCCATTTTTAATAAATATTTGTTTCTATTGTGGCTTCTTTGAATTTAGTGAGGGTACTCCATATCATATTATAGATAATATACAACGTTCAAACAGAGAACATGCCCAATATAGAGACATATTCTCAACTCAAGTGGTCCACACCATATATTTATAGCACTGCAGTCAGAAATATACTAATGAATATGCAATAACTAGCAGCTTTGCAGCATGTGTGTGTCTCTAACAAGTACATACCTATAGGATATTAAAAGAATAGATAGCACGCTCTTGTTTCATAATTAACAAATGCACACAGCCTGGTATTTACTTTCATAGACAGAAATTAGACCTGTTACTTATATGCATATCAGGTACCAACAGCAATATGTTAGTAAATGCCTATGCTATTCAAATCATATTTTAATGCTGATTGGTATGAGATGTAGCTGACAATGGCTTTAGCGTTTGTGATGTTATATAATATATATTCAGTATTATAAGTAAAAGTATGTTGCATGTCTATTTGCAATCTAAGGTTCAAGGCTGATCAATTTAGACATACAAGACAATCTCTTTAGCCTTGGTTATATAATGGGAGTTACTGTGTCTCTACACAACCATTCATTTTCAGTGAGGATGTTCAATATTAATATAACTTGCCTTTAATAAAAGCATACTTATAATTCAGCAGTTCTTTCATATATATATATATATATATATATATATATATATATATATATATATAACAATATCATAAGCAAGACTGAGATTTTTTTCTTGCTCATTACTGCTTAATGATTGTGCTACTTGAACAATTTAATATTTACAGAGTATCTTGATAATTAAACAGCAACTCCTTTTTACCCTTAAAATGCCTAATAACACATAGCTACATTCATGAACCTTAATTGACTTACTATCCTTAAGGTTGAGTACACTAGCTGCAGTGTGTTTACAAATATGTTATATAGTTCCAGTCAAGGACTTAAATATATTAAATTTTTATAAAATTAAGTTAAATTATAGTAATTTACGTGGGTGATCTTATCAGAAAAGATTATAGTAAAGTCTGTATATGTTAACTATTCATACAGTTTCTTTCAAGTGATATACTTCTTTTTAAGCTTTGTGTGCTGTTTATGTGTACAGTTCAAAATGAATAACAAATATTACAATATAATAAAACGTCATGTATGTGTTGATACCTTCTAAATTCATTAGGTACTTCAGTGTACTTTTAATATTTGTTAAAACTGTAAAAACACTTTGCCATCTCATAAATAGTGTGCTGGTTACTTTAAGTAGCTTAGGAGCTGACACCACACCCATACTGTCTTGTTTTAGTGCTGACATAGGTCTATTTTCCCTCTCTCTCTAGCTTGTGTCTGCTTCCAAGCTTACACCGGCAAACTAAGAGATTCAGAGGCCTACATCTCATGGGTCCTGCATGAGAACGATATCTTCATCATATGTGAACTGGCCTGGGATCAGAATTCAGAGGAGGGCAGAGGTCATTCTTTTGAGATGGAAGAATAATGATTATAGTCATTCTGTTGTTGCAATGTGCCATTCACTCAGTATCGAGTCATGGTGACTCACTGTATAGTTGTTCCTGAGCTGTCTTCTGCCTTCATTCAGGGGACTAATAACTAATGAAAGGGGCATCTTTCACTGTAGTTATTGTGCAAGTTCATCACATTTTGAGTCTTACTTTTTTATACAGATCTTCAATCATGCAATGCAGTATGACGTTTTCTCTAGCAAGCTTTCTTTTTCATTGATTTGGCTGAAGTATAAAAGTCAAAGTATTGCAACCTGAGCCTCCGGGGAATGCTTCTGTTTAGTCACATGAAATGCTGAGTGATTTTTGGGTAATCCATGGTGTGTAGAGTATTTTTGCCAACACCATAATTCAAAGGCAGTAGATTTCTTCCTGTCATGTTTCCTCCCTGTCCAACTTTCATATCTGTAGAAAAAAACTGAAGAATTTTCATGGACATTCTCTCAAGAGCAATTCATCATCAGATTTCTTGAGTACTTTTCATAAAATTATTGATTATTTATCAATGCACAAACCACACAACTGACTTCAAGATAATAAACCACACAAATCATCAGGATAAAAAAGTTTACTGATGTATCTGGTACCTCGGCTTTCACCTTCAAAGACTAAATTATTACATCAAGCAGCCTTCTTTATATACATCTTACTTAATACATTCAATTAGCTCATAAATTCATTAACAAATCAGTAACTTAAAGTGCCCATTACACATTGCCCATACTTTACTATTCATCACATACTTTTTAATACAAACATCAAAATACATAAATATGTTTCCACTTCCAATATTATTTTACTCAGTTAGGGAGATGCATTAATAATGTATATGTTTACAATTTATTCTACTTTTATTAAAACTGGAATTGATAAACATATGTATGTTTTTATTTAATAATACATTATAATTTGGCTGACTTTTGTTAAGTTTGATTCCAAAATGATTATTTAATCACATTTCAAGAAATAACCCCTAAAATTACAATGATTAACACACATAACTGAAGCGAATTCCAGCTAGTTAAAAGCATCTTACTGAAAAAAACTTGATTTTATGGCCACTGGTGTAGTCAAAAGTGAGCATTTTTCAAAACCATATATGTCATTACAACAAGAAATATCAATTTACCAACTGTGAACATTTATATCCAATTCCATATTTAAACATCTAGGGTACAATGTCCTGAAATTAATAATACACTTTGACTCCAATGTTAATAATTTACTTCTATCGGCCTTGCTATTACAAGATTTAGGTTTGGCCAGCACACTAAAGAAGAGAGATTCATCTAAGCCATCATGTGACTGAATAAAATGTATCACTACTGGGTTCTCCATCCTACCCCTTCTTATGTCACCTAGGTGTTCCATAATTCTTTTTTTGACAGCTCTCTTAGTCTGTCCAATATACCATTGTACTTTGGAACACCCACACCCTATGATATAAACAATTCCCCTAGTTTCACAGGTGTATATTTCACTAGCTTTATAGATCTTGCCATTAATATCGGCCCTATCTAGATTCTTTATTTTTCCCACAAACAATAAAATTCCTACATGGGAAACTTCCCTTTCTACCTTGTGGTTTCTGCAATTTGCCATATGATAGAAGTTCTTTCAAATTCCTAGATCTCCCGTAGGAAAACACTATCTTTTCTGGAAAAATGTCCCCATATTTTTCATCATTGAGGACTATTGGCCAATACCTCTACACTAAATCCTTCAACACCTCTGAAAATGAGGAATATTTGGTCTCAAAGAAGAGGGAACTCTACCCATCAGCCTCCTGACTCAAATTGGTTTGATACCATCTAGGAGTATCCACCCCCTCCCTAGTACTCAGTGGCAGACCAAGCTTCCTCCTGGCCTTGTTCTCCGTGGCTGCCAAAATGTTCATCTGATAACCTCTAGTATACAGCTTATCCTTAACTCTGTTAAACTCATTCAACAATTCCATTTTATCCGAAGTATTATTAGCTGTTTGTAGGAACTCTCCATATGGCAATGATGCCAGTAGATGATGGGGATGCATACTATCTACTGTTAAAAAAATATTTACTGCTGTATCCTTAATATATGGTCTGTATGCCACCCTAAAACTGTCATCCACAAAAAATTCCAGATCCAAATATTGTATAACCCTCTTATTGATTTTGTAAGTGAATTCAAGACCAAAAGGATTATCCTGCAACATGTTTATGAAATTATCAAACTTATCCATATTTCCTCTGCAGATAAATATGAGATTGTCAATGTATCTTTTAAAAAGCAATACTTTTTTCTTATAAAACATCATGTTGTACAATTTGACTCTCTCAAAATAATCCATGAATAGTATTGCATACATGGGGGCATATGCTGCCCCCATTGCAGTCCCTTCCAACTGCAGGTAATAATTCCTTCAAACATGATGCAATTGTGCGTTAATGAAAACTCCAAGAGACGAATCAAAAAGTCCATTCTTGGACCTTCCTCTAACATGTTGCTTATGGCTCTTAAACCCCATTCATGTTTTATACTTGTATATAGGAATTTTACGTCTACTGTGGCCCAATAAAAATCTTCGGACCAATCCCGGACCTTTAACAACTCTACCAACATCTTTCCATTTTTAATATGGGAACTTATTTTATTCAAATTGTTCTTAAGATGAAAATCAAGGAATATCCCTACATTTTGGGGAAAAGCTCCTTTTCCCAAGACTATAGGTCTCCTGGATGGGTTATGAATATTTTTATGTAGCTTAGGAATAGCTTTAAACATGACATCCCTGGGATGTTTGATGTTAAGTTTATTAACGTCCAATGCACTTAGGAAACCCAATCTTTTTGCCTTTTCCAGAATCTCTAATAACTCCTCATTATATTCTGAAACTGGGTTTACCAACAGCTTCCTATACACAGCATTTTCATTCCATAAAGCATACGTCATGTCTTTATATTGGGCCTCACTCATAACTACCCAATTGCCACCCTTGTCAGCTTGTGTAAACACATATTCCTCACTACTACCCCTTAGTTGTTGAAGGATTTGCCATTGGATTTTAGTTAAGTTAAAGGATTTGAAATTCCTTTTGAATACATCATATTCTTTTTCTACGTTTGCTCAACACTTTCTCAAACACTGAAATATTATTAGACATTTTGGGCAGCATAAATGTTCTATTATAAGGTACGGGTGGCATCGTCATTTTACCATACCCGGTAAAAAAACCCAAAGTGTGCACATTCTTACCAATCCCCTCTTCCTTGTTTTCATCATATATATCTGGTTCCTCATACTCATAAATGGATACGTTTAACAAAAGGTTATCATACTATCATTGAAAAAATCATTAACATCTTGCACCCCTTCTGATACTTTTAAATTTAACTTACGGCAGAATCTGTTGATCTCCAATATCACATCAGCCAGGCTTGGGTAATGTGTGGGAACATATTTACTGCCCTTATCCAAAACGGATAGAGCATTAGAGTCCAAAATTAAATCAGACAAATTTACCACATTCAAATTGTCTGTACATACATTAGTCCCAATATTCACAGATATGGTTCTCTCATCACAAATATGGTTAACCTAACAGTTTTCTTCAGTATCTCTTTCTTCAGCTCCTGTTATTGCGATTCTGCTGGAAACTCTCCTTCTGCTTACCATCGTCACTGCTTGTGTTCCTTTGCCATCTATGCCATCTATGCCCTCGACCTCTGCCGAATAATGGATTCTCCTTCGGTGAGCCTGTTGTTCCCGATTCCTCATTAAGGTCCCTGAATGACACACTTTTTTTTGCTGCTGTTTGATGCCAATTCCCTGGAGGATATCAAGGAATCATGAAATTCCTAACTTCTGTAATTCGGCCTTCTGTTCTGCCTGCCCCTGGGTTCTTTCCGCTGCCAGGAAAAGATGGCATTGTTACTATAGTCATTTAGGTCTCTTTGTAACTTGCCCTTTTTATGATTGGTAACTGCTTCTTCCACCTTCACCATTTTTTCCTTCACCTCTTTTATTTTATTATCAAAGCCCATGGTCGGCATCTTTTCAGCTAATTCCATCTGCACCTGTAGAATCTCTGCTCTTAGTTTTTCCTGTTGTCTTAAATTCCGCTTCACCAAAACTCTCAACCAAACTTTAGTGCATGCTAGCGATGCCTCCTTCCATTCGCTCAAAAGATCATTCTCATCTTCCGCGAACTCATAGGCTGGCAATTTATTAATTAGAAGGCCTCTAGGCATGATGTCCAGTGACAGGTATTTCTAAAAAAGCCTTATATCATAATAAAGTGTTACCTCTTTGGTAAGCAGCCTGTCCAGTTTGGTGAAATCTACCTCACAGGGATTTACTTCATCCATCATCAAGGGGTCAATCTCCACCATTCTGGATTCCCTTTCTTTCCAGATGTCAGCACACATAAAACGGGCCCCTTCGGCTGCCATAATCCTCCAAATGTAACTCAAACCACACAACTGACTCCAAGATAATAAATAAACAAATCATCAGGATAAAAAAGTTTTACTGATGTATCTGGTACCTCAGCCATGATGAATAGTAAAGTATGGGCAATGTGTAATGTGCACTTTAAGTTATTGATTTTTTAATGAATTTATGAGCTAATTGAATGTATTAAGTAAGATGTATATAAAGAAGGCTGCTTCATTTAATAATTTATTCTTTGAAGGCATAAGCCGAGGTACCAGATACATCAGTAAAACTTTTTTATCTTGATAAGGGAAAGGTGGTTCACACAGCCTACCTTCTCTTCGCCAAGGCTTTTGTCACCATTCCCCACTTGGGTATTACAGAAAAACACACCAGCCTGAACATAAACCTCTATGTCATGAGATGGGTTGCCAACTGGCTTACAGACAGAACTCACACGGTAAGAATAGTGGGCTCCAGGTCCGACTCTAAACCAGTCACAAGTGGTGCCCCGCAAGGCTCAGTCCTGGGACCCCTACTGTTCTGCATATACTTCTCAGACATACAGGCAAACACAGGGGGAATATGGCTAACCAAGTTGGCCGATGACTGCAAACTGGGAGCCGTAATTGACTCTCTGGCTGACACGGACATCCTCCAAAAGGGCCTTACTGAGATGGACTCCTGGTGTCAAAGTCATGGCCTCAAGCTAAATGCCAAAAAATGCATAGCCATCCCATTTGGGAAAAACAAAACACCCACAAATTACCACATAGTTGGTAGCCCCCTTAATACAAAAGAGGTAATAAGAGATCTGGGGACCCAGGTAGATAGTAATCTCTCCTTTGACAATCATATTGCCAAAGTAGTTAGGAATTCCTTCTATGTGGCCCATCTAATTACTAAAGGATTCACATCTAGAAATAAAGAGGTTATAGTGCCCCTCTACTCGTCACTCATTAGACCCATCATAGAGTACAATGCCCCATTTGGGATATACTTCACAAGAACAGAAAAGTACATCACCAAGAGGATTACTGGCCTCAAACATATGTCCTATGCAGCCCGACTGAAGAAACTCCAGCTGTACTCAGTGGCATATCGCTTACTCAGAGGTGATCTCTGCCTGACTTACAAAGCCATGTCCAACTCAGAATTGATGGACATGCTCCACCTAAAGAAATCCAAGTCACTGCAAGCCACGCACTCTAGTGAGCTAAACCTTGCCACAACAATAAATAGAACATGCTGGAGGGATAGATTCCTGTCCCACAGACTCACCATTCTTTGGAACAAAATTCCAAACTACATCAGGCAGAGCCCCTCACTAACACTCTTCAAGAGAAACCATGACGAGTGGATGGGTAACAGAAAATACACCCCTGGGATCACTTCATTGACTCTGCTTGACAGAGGATCAGTTAATTAATCAATGGGGCAGTGAAAGCCGACACACTCTGGCTTGACTTATAAATGCCCTCGGGTAGATAGCCTAGCACTTACCTATGAACCTATGAACCTATGATTTCTGTGATTTATTTATCAATACCACCTGAAGCGTACTTCTCAACTGTCCATATTTTCACAGAATGTCTACATTTTTTCCTCTTATTTTTGGACTGTTCCTCATAAAAATTGTGATTTTCTGGCAGGTTATTGAGTATTGAAGTCAGTAAAGTATACTAAATAATGAAAGACATTTGTTTTTCAAACTTCATATCCTTCAGACAACATAATAATGACAAATTTGTAATTCTAGCAACTTTCTGTGTTTATAGGAGCAACATATAATAAATCGGTCCCTATTTTTGGGTCTTTGTCCCCCCATTATTCATGGTTTTGTCCAGATTTTTTGCACTGAGAGGTTGAGAAATATTACATGCAGCTGTCAACTATTTCTATTTCTTCCCCATATAAATAAAATGTATTGATTTTTCTAGTTGTCAAGGTCTTTATTATTTTCATACTAAGGTGCTAACTCATTTTGATACATTGGTTAGGATTCATAGATAAGCACTGCATACCAGCACAGAGTCAATATTAATGATAATATGCACATTTGTTAACCAGGTAGGCCCACTGGACACACAGTCCCTTTTTTAGGAGTGACCCATAAGCAAAGTCTGGTTAGGTGACATGCTCAAGGTCATACAGTAGGGTAATGAGGGTTGAGGCGGCAAGCCCTGTACTATAGGGCCTATAGCTCATATCTTCCTTCCAAGAAGCCAGATATCTAGTGTGGAGTCAGTAGTGTAATGTGGCCCAAAGATATTTAGATATGTATTAAAGTCAACATAACCTTATGACACAAATGACAAGGTAATAAATCAGAAGAGCAGTGCTATATGGAAATGTTGTGAAAAGCTGCCACGGACTAATGTCATAGACAGCCTCATGACTAATGTGGCTAGTGTCACTAGCTAAACAGATTAGAGTGGCATATTTCACAATGAAACACCACATAGGTGTCACTTCAGACAACCTACAGAGGCAAAGCACTAAAGGATGGGGGGATTTATGAATGTAAGATAAGGAAATATAGCAAGCAGTGGAAAACATGCATGGGTAAGCACAGAGGCAGATCCAGCACTAGGCAACTAATGCAGCTGCCTAGGGTTCATTTTGGCTGGGAGGCCCTTGCTTCTCCATAAAAAAATAAAATAAATAAATAAAAATATATATATTCTTTAAATAAACAGAGATAGGAAGTGTTCACAGCAAGCATTAGGGCCTCATGGAAGAACTTTTACACATGAAGACCAGAAACCTCAGGATAATATCTTAACAATATCTTTAGAAGCAATGGGAAATAAAAGTAGAGCATAACGGAGAGATATACAGAGTAAGCACCAGGAAAGTGAAGTAGGACATGGCAATGGCAATGTCATGGGGAGAGCCCTGATTTACAACAAATGTAGCACAGATCCATTCCATTCCAGTGAATGCAATCTTTCTTTCTTTCTTTCTTTCTTTCTTTCTTTCTTTCTTTCTTTCTTTCTTTCTTTCTTTCTTTCTTTCATGCAAATGAGGGGTGTAGGAGATGGCAATGTAACAAACAAAACAGAGTAGCCAAGCCCCAATTTACGCAGAGCAACTAAGCCCTGCAATCTTGTCTTTTAGAGCAAATGGAGGAGTACACGTATATGTGTGTGTGTGTGTGTGTGTGTGTGTGTGTGTGTGTGTGTGTGTGTGTGTGTGTGTGTGTGTGTGTGAGTTTACTATTATAATGTCGCCGTCCACTTACCTACCATTCAAAAATGCGGGATCATATGTCCGAATAGCATGCAACATGTCCATTCAAAATATCGAATCCAGGAAGTATCCCAGCACTTCAATTCAAGCATCTGACTATCGCACAGTTGAATCTGATGGTATGTGATGACAGAAACAAAGACGCAACATGAACCTGCATGTCACATTGCTGTAGACATCCATAGAGGGCATGGCTAACTGGCGTTGCGAGGAACAGGCCATTGTTGCTATAAACAGATGGTACGAGGATAATACCTGAACCTAGTGGATTTATTGAAGCTGTTCACTTAAGGATTACACAGACAGGATAGCCAACATCAGGGAAGACCTTGGAAGGGTGAGTGTAATACGAACAACTGCTGCAGGTGTAAGGGTACGATGGTAGCTCAAGCGATGTCAGTAGGAGTGTAATAATTTAAGCAAACAGCTGATGGTTTACATCTAACCTGTAATGTCTGAAGTTAGGATAATGTTGCATGTATAGTTTCAATGCAATGTATAGATGAATGGCTAGTAACGTAAGCAATCTGTGTAGACAAAATCAGGTTATTGAAGTGTAGCATGTATTTGGTCATGAATAGCTAGGTTTATAAAAATGTCAATGTACGCTTACTGACAGGTATGTTTAGTGTAATGTCACACTGTGTAATGATTCCTGCCACCTGTGGAATATACGACATACAGCTGCTAACAATGCCACCTGATATACTTGTACGGATTCAAGAAGTGTAGTATTGTAACAGGTTACAGCTTAGCATATAAAGCATTTTAAAGATATTAACAATGTGGAAATGTGATTTAGTAGTCTCTGTATTGCTTGAGCTATCCAGATAGTGTGATATATTCCAGCAACTACTATTAACATGTGTGAATGGAAGTGGAACACCATAGTGAGGCTGTTTACTTGATGGGATATGTACCCAGGTGTGGTTTGTACTGTGTTCATAACTTCAAATTCAAATGGTCTGTACTAATTGCAACACCATATATACATCTGAAATTCCCATATTGGTCTGAGTTGTGTGTTGCATAGAGCAGTAGTGGATGGTAATACAAAGTATTCCAGGGGTACCATTAGGTATCAGGATTACGTTGAATGTAAATGCTGGATTGTTGTAAACCAGGTGTAGTGGACAACAATGTCAGTAATCATGCCACTGTTATTGACTTATAGGTGTGCTAAGTTAAGATGGCTGAGCAGCCTAATGTGAGTTATCCTGGAGTTATTGGCAATAATTATGGTACAGTTAAGTCTCAGAAGGGATGCTCAGTCCTATGTATTGATGGGTACCAGTACTATTTGGAAAAGAAAACCCTTGAGAAAAACTACTGGTGTTGAACTCAGAAGGCAAGGCAGAAGTGAAAAGGCCATTGCATAACAGAGAAATGTGATAGTGAAGAAAAGCTACTTAAAAGTATTGCACATTTCCATGCACCACATGTCATCAGGGTAGAACAGACAAGGGTATGTGAAGCTATCAAGAGGCAGGCTGAACAAACTTTGGAGGTCCCATGTAGGATTGTATCGGAGGTACTGGCAACCACGTCCACTGACGTAGTGACCACCTTGACAAATACAGATGCACTGAAGCAATGTGTACGTAGAGTCAGGTGTAGGAATGGCACACACCTTAGAGTAGACCTAGCAAGTCTCAAGGATCTAAGCCCTGACATGGTACCGTTGAAATAAGGCCACTTCATCATTAAACATAGCACCCTACTTAGCCATACGTATGATGTAGTGATTCTCACAACCAAGAGTAACCTTGGTCTGCTGTGTAATTCTGAATATATTCTTGTAGATGGCACCTTCCCCATTAGCACAAGGGAGTGTAAGCAGGTATACTCTGTACATTGCAGTGTGGATGGTACTGCCAACGTTAAAGTAGTACCTGTTGTATATGCCATACTCCCTTCTAAATGTGAAGAGGGCTACGATCAGTTCTGGGCTA
This sequence comes from Protopterus annectens, assembly GCF_019279795.1. Lineage (NCBI taxonomy): Eukaryota > Metazoa > Chordata > Ceratodontiformes > Protopteridae > Protopterus > Protopterus annectens. Next base: position 111,774,620 of record NC_056737.1, on the reverse strand, counting down.
CCCTGATGTTTTTTTATGTGAGGAATTTCAGCTGCAGTTCAAACCTAAGATAGTACTAAGTGATTTTGAGAAGGGGGCTGTAAATAGCATCATAAAGCATCTTACAAACAGTACGGCTAAAGGTTGCTGGTTCCATCTGTGCCAAATTATCTGGAGGCAGATCCAAAAGCTAAATCTGACACAACTGTATGGCACAGACATGCAATTTGCACTGTTATGTAAGCAAATCCCTGCCTTTGCATTTATACGTACAGAACATATTATGGAGACATTTACATCTATTGAGGAGGCTTTGGGTGACAGGGGTGCTCCATTATGTGAATTTTTCAAAAATAACTACATTCTAGGGCATCCTAGATGGTACAGCATGAGAGGTACAACCTCTGAAAGACAACCACCCCTCTTTGATGCTCCTTTCTGGAATCAGGCAGATACATGTACTATGGGCTACCCATGGAGCCAGAATGCCATAGAGGGCTGGCACCGTAGACTGAGGAGTCTATTGGGGAAGAAGGATCTATATATCACAGACATCTTGCATGCCATATGTCTGGAGGAGAACCATTTAGAGTATGTGAAACAGAAGTTTTTATGTTGTGTTCCGTCATCACCCAAGAAGGGTAGGCTTACTGACAAGGAACATATGATACAACGTCTACTGTCTAAATGGGATGATTTAACTCCTCTGGGCTTTGTTCAATTGATGGCACATCACTGCTCCTTTTAAACATACTTGCTGGATACTTAGTGTAGAACATCTATGACTACCTGATCTACATACTGTGGTACGGATGGAGTGTGGGACATGCCATCAAGCTTTGATTATTGGAACGTGGATTGCATTTCACTAATACACAATTCATTTACAAGTCTGTCATTCACCTTTCAAGGAGAACTACATGTCTATGTTGGCTATTTTCATCACTTATGTATGGAAACACATATTTTACTTGTGTATTGCATGTTTGGAGTGGGTGTGCTGCAAATCACCGAAAAAAGTCCCAATTCGACATTTTCGACATTTTCGTACGGCATTTAATGCACTCAGTTTCTCTTAATTTCGGCTTTTTATTTCGGACTTTAATACACAATTTATTTTAATTTTAGATTTTATGATAGTAAACCGTGTATGTGTGTGTGTGTGTATGTTCCAGTTAGGGCCACCGTCTAGTTAAGATACTTTACTCAGAGTCAAACCCTGACCCAATTTTTAATTTTTTTTTTTTGTTAGTGTAATGAAGGGAATTTATTCTTCAAGTGTAGCAGACACTGAATTTGGAGATGAAGCAGAAGCATTGAAATGCAAAATTGTTTTCCAGCAGCAACCTATTCATTACTTACACTTCTCTTTTATGTAGAATTATTTAGATGATTTTTATTTATGCAGAGATTGTGCATATTGACTGATATTGGTGGATTACAATGACGGCAGTTTGAGTGGCCTTTTATGATTGAAATGTTTTGAAATGAGTAGTTTTATCATTATTGATTCATATGTTTTGTTTCACTGCTTACTAGGAAAATGTTCAAAGCTACACAAGTGGTGCTGTATTAAAGAAGGAATAGAATTGAATAAAATCAGAAAGGAGAATCAAAGAACACATGCATTTATGCACGATCCTCAAATGTATATGCAGGGGGCCCATGGTTTGAAATCAGCCCTAAGCTACACTTAGTTTGCCACTAGTCAGATGTATTTCTATGAATATGGGATTCAGTAAGTTTTAATATGTGTGAGTTTCAAGGGCGGAGAAGTTTACTGTCACTCATACTAAGTAGAGAAGAATGGTTGGAGAACAGAAAATGGAGAAGTAGAAGGAGTAGGGCCAAACAATTTGGCATAAAAAACAGACAAAGACAGATTGGAAACAGTACACTTGTAAAATGTGTAGATAACAGGCTAATAGAAAGTGGACAATTGATGATGGGGAAGGTCGGATGGTAAATATGGCATGATAAAACAATAGGGGAGGGCCCACATGGATGAAGACGAGGCAGAAGCCATGTACAGTTGCCAAACCAGAGGGAAACACACAGCCATCAGTCAGTTCAGAAACTGACATTATGGGCAAGTTGTACATCTATTGATCCATGGTCATAGCCTGCCAGTCATGTGACACAACTAGTCATGCCAGGAGGTGCTTCAGTATGATGAGGTAAGCACTCAGCTGTCAAAGCATCTCAGATAACACGTCTCCACTACTGATACTGAAAGATAATGGAAGAGCACTCTGGGCCATAGAGGTCAACACTGATCTCATCACATCACCTTCAGCAGGATTACCTCCATCCTCCTTCTAAGAGTCAGATCTGGTGACCGCCGGCATCCTGGCACTAGAGATATCAGCTCTTCAGGTAAGTCAATCATCTCAGCTCCAATGCATACAGCACTGGAACTGAAGGATGTGAAAAAGAGAGCACATTACTACACACTTACAATAGCAATTATACACCATGGTGCCACATGGTAACAATTTTAAATTCTGAGACTCATAACAACATGTCCCAGGAACAGGAATAGTGAGCCTGAATGTGCAAAAATTGGGAATTGCATATGCTAAGTCTGGGATAACTATGTCTCTGATTATTTCCATTTCTCTGGGGTACATTGATCTCAGAGTTAGTACATAGAAGTGCTGGCAGTGTTTGTGTGGGGGAGTGATTGACTCCATATCGGAAGCTGCAGGAGGACTTGCTCCCTGCAAAAAAAAAAAAAAATAATAATTTTAAGGGAGAACAGTGATTGTTCACATGTTGATCTTTAATTTCACTATATTTTCCCCATAATTCAATGACTTGAAATTGCAGGTCTTGGAATTGGAGTCGGGAGCAATACCACACATAGTGCAGTCACCTCATTTCTAGGAGTGTTGCTCACTTCCTTCACCATCCTAGCATCCTACCATGTTCAACTTATGCTCCTCATCCACTGTAAAAGAAACTAAGCATGTCTCAGTATACAGTTCCAACAGGTAATAATATAATAGGTGGAACAAATGCTTACATGTCCAACACTCCATCCTTAACCCCTACCTCCTATTACTGAATTAGGTATTGGTGTTAGCACCATAGATCACTGCACATATGCCAGAATTACTCAGCAAAACAGGTGATGCCAGAGGCATCACTCACTACCCTGGAAATCTGATCTATTTACGCAGTAGACTATCATACTCCCCAGCAAACACAGAGAAGAAATCTCTGTGAAGGAAGAACAAGACAGTATTGTTCTCATAAGCTTACCAAACAGGATCCCTGAATTTGAAAGCACCTGAGGAAATCATGACAACCACACTTATCCACTTGTTGAGCAAAATGGTAGCTCTGAGTGCATGGATGCTCAGTCAGATATCATGTAATATGCTTCATTGTGGAGTTCCATGGCTCTCTGGATCCACATAAGTTGTGTGCATATGAAAACTGATTGCATACTTCCACAGAACCATATAGAGTATGTGTTTCCCCAGCTAGACTTAGTAGCACATGACATCATTCAAAGACAGTGGTGGATTATCATAGCCACCATGCTATGAGGCCTTCATTAGTACAGTATAATGTACTGCCCCATTTTGCATGTGAATGCTGACAGAGGAACATAGGACTTTACGTAACTTTCTGGAAATAGATGCACAAATACTAAAAGGCAGAAAGGCCAGCTGGTAATGTACTCCAGCAGTGTAATTGTGCAAGGTGAGCTCAGCACAGCACAATGTCATGGCACTGTTATGCTCATCTGTGGTAGTGGTGGTGCAGACCTTGAGTATTGGATACTTAAGAAAGAAAAGGAACAAGAGACATAAAGTACTCCTGTACATAGTGATAGACATGGCATTGCATCATAAGTGAAATAGGTTAACAGGCTGTGCAGGCCACTAAATAGGGCTACTATCCAGATGCATGAAAGGGTCTGTGGTTCCTATGTCCAAAACAGCAGAGGGTAAAAGTGGGAGTAGTATGTACACAAGTACAGGGGCAGACTTGCCAGTTACTTAATGGGAAGAATAGAGCAGCTAGGGTGGCACATGGGCATATTATATATAACATCCTTGGCATTACAAACCACATGGAAACTGAGGGAGTGGAATTTCTTCCTATGTATGTGTCTTGGTCTCTGTGGATTTTGTGTGGACTTAATGGCAACATTTGTGCATTCTGTGGCTCTTGGAACTTCAGGAAATGGACTATGTCATAAGCTGCCTTCTTAGTAGTGGTTGTACTTTATACTCTCCTGGGGAACCAGAGCTGCTCCACCACATACTGCAGCATGACCTCAAGGAAGTGGTGTAGCATGACCATTCTACATATCCCCTTTGGTTCTTTTTTTAGGAGAATGCACATTGGGGAGTCCTTATATGGTGTCCTTGTTGACCCAGTACTGGTCCACTATCTGTTAAGCTGTTAGATGGTGGTAAGTGCTACTTGTCCTTCTAAGATGGTGAATTCAGAAACAATACAGAATGGGATGGAATCAGGCTCAGATGGCAACCATTTCTGCATGTTGTCCAGCTATAACAGCACCAAAACTCCTTGGTGTTCAGAATAGGTTTGTGCCATGGCACAATACATCTGCCTTTCATGTTTCTGAATTGCTCCACCTTATTTGTAGTCATCATTTGCATAATTTGTCATTTGAAGGAGATGCCTCATAGCCATATCATTATGCAATTTTTCATATTGTGCGACCTCACTGTCACTGTATCTGAATCTCCCATACCTTGCACATTGCTACTACCTGCAATAAATTGTGCTGTGCATTGGACTTAATGCCTGTAAATCTCTGCCTATGTTGTTAAATCTTGATATTCAGATATTTCTGGTCCTCTGTAGTTTCAACATAGTTTAAAAGTCTGATCTCACCCTATCTGTGCAGTCTGACCATATTACATACTCTAAGGCAGTGTAGCAACTGCTTTATGCTTACCAATTGTTCACTGATTCTATTGATACTACAATGTGTGAAAAATGTAAATACTTAACAAACATGGAGGTAATCCTCTCACATCAACATATTACCAGTAAACATCATCCACAACAACACATTAATCACAATGCACTACTATGCCAATAAGTTATGCTTTGGCTGCAAATGAAAACATCCCAAAGCTCCTAGAACTCATTGTGAAATGGCCCACTCAGATCACCCTGGAGAACAAGATGATAGTAAGCTGTTTGTCTGGTTCTACAATATGGGATATCTTAATGGCCTTATGGGGGGCTTTAAATCTAACAAATATGACTACAACCTTGTGGTGGCTCTTGTGGGAGTGAATGTCCTGATTCACTGCACACAGAGGGAAGTGAAGGTAGACATGATGAAACGTATTATCCATGTGTTAGGAGCAAGAAAGACAATAGTCTAAAGCATGATCTTCCCTTTAACAAGAATGATGCATAGATACCAAGACAAGATAATTGGCTTGAATGATTTTGCTAAGTAGGTGGTATCATTCTAAATGGATCCAGTTTTTGGTCAGGTTGAGATGAGACAGTAGATAAGAGTTCCTGTTTGTCAGACATGGCATATACCCCTCATACAAGGGCTTCCACATACCAGCTAAAGCCTTTGCTACCCACCATAATACCTTTTCTAAGCTGAGTGTCCCCAATGGACATTCCTACATAGCAAATTCAAACTCAGATTCTGTCACTGTGTGGCACTACTCAATTGTAGTAATCTAAATAGAAGGCTTGCTGAACTTTAAACCCTCCTGCAACTTGAACGCAGTCATATTTTTGTAGCTACTGAAACATGGTTTCACTGCAGTGACAGTAGTCCATCTATTCAGGATTTAACACCTATCGTGTCTTCAGGTCCCATGATAACTGTGGAAGAGTGTCTATATTTACAAGAAATACCTTTATCTCACATGAAATTATCAATGACTCTAACCTGGAGCCCCTTGATATCTAAACTACCCTTAAGAAACCCAGCTAAAATGTTATTGGTAGGTACAGATTCTCAACAATGTACCACAAAGATCACGGAAATGTCCTTAAAACCATTGAATGGTTAATTTTCAAGCTAAATGCTTTCTTGCTAGGTGATTTCAATTATGGAGACATTAATCGGCATATTTACACTTCAAAAAATGAATATGTAAAGCACATGCCTCTCTACTTCTTAGCACATAAGGTCTGGTTGTGGTTTGAACACTAAAAAAAATCAGGATATCTTTCTTTGGAAAAGTCCCCCCCTCCCCCATATCCTCATGGCAGAAGCATACAGTATGAATATATAATTTAAGGCTACTGATTTTAGGGCTCATCTTGTACTCTCATTGGCTCAGGGCTCAATTTGAGTGTTTTCATGGGTTCAGAGGTCAATTTGAGCATTTTCATTCATTTCTTTGTTTTAGCTGCTTTTCTCTTTTCTGTGTGTAGTGCACCATCGTGCATCACTGTGCATGGAGGGTAACCCTTCGCCATCATAGACACAAAAGTGTCAATAGTCGTATTTTCCCTTAGAAGCGGCTGCTATCTAGAAGAACAGCTCTTGAACAGCTCTCAACTGTTCAGTGAACCACCCAAGAGAGATTTTATCTCTTACAGATCCCATTTTTATAGACCTCCTACTGTAAACCACATAGGTTAGACCCCCTAAAAATAGCTCCCTGCCTGATACCACCATCTTTTTCTCCTTATCTGCAGTGATGATACCTGGTTCAAACCTTGCATTATGGACTATTTCTTGTCCCTCCTGTGTTTCTCCTGCCAACCTGGTCAACATGGGTTTTTTGAGGCACTGCAGCAACTACCTCATGTACACTGACAATCCTTACTCCTAAATCACTCAAGTACAATTTGTGAGAGATGCTCCTACACTATGAATTTGGCATTACTGCTCTCTTGTGCACAGAACAGCAACACTAAACAGGTTGTCAGCCCACCCACTATGACTCCTACTCATAATATGCACCCAACGCATAAACCTTCATATGTGGAGGTACTTTCCAGAAACCTACCTAAACACAAGAGACCTACAAAACACAAACATGCTACATCCAACACAACACGGAATACACCCAATACACATAAAAACAGTATCACCAATGTGTCACCAAAAATGCCCTTAAGGCAATGCACATCCTTTCCAAATTTTTTAGTTATAGGTGATGCTATAGTGAGACACATAGATCCCCCACTCACCAGGTTAAACAAGAAGAAGGTTAGAGTCAGCTGTCTGTCTTGTGCAAGGATTCATCAAATCACACATGCACTCAAGTCTCTAAGCAACAAGTACTATTAAGACTCCATCATAGTTTATGTTGCTGTGAACAACCTGAGACATACCTCTCTGGAGCATATGAAAAGAGACAAGATTAAGCTCAGTGAATATGTGTCCAAGGCAAGTATGTCCCTAGCTTTGAGCAGCATTTTACTTTACCCTCGCCTAGGATGATACCACTATATAAACAGAAAATTATTCACTTCAATAATTGGCTTGATTTCTGGTGTCATTCTGAGGGGATCCAGTTCCTATAAGCCTGGGATGACATGGTTGATAGAACATGCTGCTTTGCCAGAGATAGTCTTCACCTGACACCTTTAGGCTTTCTGTTGCTGTCTAAGGCACTTGCCTCCCCCATAATGCCTTTTTTAGGCAAGGTCACAACAACAAAATTTCTGACTTGAAAATATCAAACACAAAGAAACTTAAGGGTCATGCTGATAAATGCTAGGAGTTTAAATCAGAAACTGCACACACTAGAAGCACACCTCTCCCTGGAAGATTATGATGTCTGTGCAGTCACAGAACTCTGTTTCAGTGCCACAGAAAGCACCCCAGCCTTGCAAGGCTACAATGCCTTCCACACTTTCAGACTGCAAATTTAAGGTGTGAGAACAAAAGGAAGTGGAGTATCTATCTTCATTAAAGATAATTACACATCTAGACTGGTTAGACAAGATACCATAATGCCCATACAGCTTACTTAGACCTACTTGGGACAATCAAAGTACAACCTAACACCCTAGTCATGGGTGATTTCAACCATACCTTTCAACTGTCCAGATTTTTGCAGAATGTCTAGATTTTTGTCCATATTTTTGGTCTCTTCCTCATAAATTTTCTGGTTTTCTGGCAAATCACTGGGATGATCCAAGGATCGAAGTCACTAAATAATGACAGACATTGAGTTTCAGATTTCAAATCCTTCAGAAAATATATGTTAAAACAAATGCTGTTACTGTAGCAACTTTCTAAGTATACAAGACCAATATTTAAAATATGTCCCTATTTCTGGGCCTTTGTCCCCCCATTTTGTTGAGCTTTGTCCAGATTTCTTGCACTAACAGGTTGAGAGGTATGATTTCAATTATCCCTCCATTAACTGGGAAACTTACATGAGCCCAAACTCATGTGCACAAAAGTTCCTGCATTTTGTTAACTCTAATGCCCTGGAAAAAAATAATGCACTACACCACAAGGGTCTCCAATATTCTTGACCTGGTCCTCAGTAATATGAATGACAGATACATCCCCCTCAAGTGTAGGGCCCACACTGGTTAAATCTGACCATAAATCAGTCACTTTAGAAGTAGCAATAGCACCAGACCTCCCCAAAGGAGAAGCCAGGCTAAAAATCTTCACCAAAGGGATAGTATAATTTACTTCCAAGCTCCAGTTTCTACAGATGACATTGACAACTGTACTATGCCCTGTATAAACATATACACAAATGTATAGACGCAGCTTTGCCTGATAGGATTAAAGAAAGATCCTCAAGGAAAAAAAACAAACCACCCTGGTAGATGTCTAACATTAATAGATTATACAATAAATGAAAGAAGCTGCTGTCTAAAAGTATGAAAGTGAGATCTCAGAACTGAAAGAGCACCCTTGTAGGTCTAAGCAAGTAAATAAGACAACTCATAAAATCCTCAAAGAGCAGCTATGAGAAAAATAAAAACCTGCTATCAGACAGTTTTGTTGAAAATTTCACCCCCTGATCTCCCCAAGCATACCACAAACCATATCATTGTCATAATCTCCTCCTCCCTGCATCTTCAAAGAACAAGTCATCAATGCTGTCTCCAAACCTAAGAATACAGCTTCTATGGGACCAGATGGCGTTCTGGACTGTGATCTAAATATTCTAAAGAGCTAGCTACTCCCTTAGGCATCCTATTCAACCACAGCCTGAGTACTAGCTTTGTCCCCATGGAATGGAAAACAGCAACTGTTATCTCTTTCCACATGGGTGGCTCAGCAACAGACCTGGGTAATTATAGACCCATACGTTTAACCAGCCTCATCTGTAAGGCAATGGAATGAGTTATCATGGACCTCATAAATAAGGATATAGATGACCTCCAAATCCTGGATCCATCCCAGTTTGGTTTTGTCAAGGACAGGTCATGCCAGTTAAACCTGTTGGACTTCTTTGAGAATGTAACCAGAGACATAGACAAGGACAAAGCCATGCACACAGCCTATCTAAATTTGGCCAAGGCCTTCAATACTATCCCACATTCAGGCATCACTGATAAACTGACCCAATTGAATATCAACCCCTGTGTTGTCAGGTGGGTTGTAAACTGGCTCACAACTGGCTCACAACAAGCAGTCATCTCTACAGCAGACCTGTCATCAGTGGGGCCCCACAAGGGTCAGTGCTGTGCCCCCTCTTGTTTGGCATATACTTCTGAGAAGTCCAGACCAAAGTGGAGGGGCTGTGGCTAACCAAGCTTGTGGATGACTGCAAATTAGGTACTATCACTGAATCCCCTAGTGATGTCAGTGTACTCCAGAAGGGGCTTACACAGACCAATGACTGGTGCCAAAGCCATAGTCTTAAACTAAATGCTACAAATGCATCATCATTCCCTTAGCAAAAGCAATGTCCCTGCTGATTATAAAATAAATAATAATGCCCTAAGTACCAATTCAGTAGAGAGAACACAAGTTGACTGTGACCTCAACTTTGAACAACATGTGTCTACTGTGGTGAGTAAAACATCCTAGGTTGCTCACCTGATTAGCAAAGGCATGGCCTTGAGAGCAAAAGAGGTTATAATTCCCTGTAGTCATACCTCATCAGGCATGTTATTGAATATAATGCTTCCTTTGGTATGTACCGTTCCAGACATCTGCTGCAACTTGAGAGAACTCAGTGATTTCTAACTAAGAAAATTTATGGTCTCCAGCACATTTCTTATATGGACACACTGAAGTCACTGTTACTGTGCTCAGTAGCATATAGACTACTCAGAGATGACTTATGTCTGGCTTACAGGGCTATCTCTGACCCAAATTTAATGAAAATGCTACACATCCATATGTCAACTAGGACTAGAGTCACCCACTCCAGGGACCTCAGTCTTGCTTGCAACATAAATAGGACCTGCTGAAGAGACAGCTACATCTGTCAGAGGTTGCACCTCCTCTGGAACTGGCTCCCAATCCACATCAAGCAGATCACCTCCATGACCCTGTTTAAGCCCAATGTGGATGACTGGATGGGAAACCATAAATTTATACCGGGAATTACCCCTGCTTCATTTCTGGACATGGGTAGTCATTGACAGAAAAATATTAGGCATAGAAGATATCTCTCATCTACTAGTATATTGGGATTTAACAACTAGGCTTGTAAAGACCCTCAAGTCATTGCCTAGTAACATCCTATGAACCTATGAACCTATGACAAAGGTCAAAAATCAGAGACATATTTTAAAAATTGCTGTTTTAAACTTAGAACATCAAGAGAATAACAGATTTTGCATTAAGATGCTTTTTTGAATGAAGTCTAAAACTCAAATGTCTGTCATTATTTAGTGACTTCAATCCACAATGATTTGTCAGAAACCCACAAACTGTATGAGACACAGACCAAAAATATGAGGCATAAATCTGGGCATTGAGAAATTATGGACATTTGAGAGTTTTGGTTCAGCATTTCCTAGAGTTCAACAAGTACCATTAGGATTGAGATTTTATAAATTCCTAAATGGTATTATCAGTGAGGATAAAATTTACAAAGACTTAGTCAAACTGTATAATAATACAGGTATACACGTTCTAAAATGGTTGGTGGGACACAACACACACAAAATTGACAATTTGAAACTTGAAATTCATAAAATCCATGCTTCCATTAAAGAACATGCAGGTTCTGCACACTGTCAGACTTTATTTGCTGGTATGATTGTTAAAATCAAAAGACATATAGCTACAATTGTTGCTAAGAAAAATAAAAAAGTGTAGATATCTAAAATCATATAAAAATAATACAGAGTACCCAAGTACTTCTAAAAAGATATTTTGTCCAATTCTAGACTTAATGATATTCAAGTTAAAGCAGTATGTAACAATGCAAATATTTCTAATGGCCCCTTTTTAAGAAGTGAAGAAGATTTTCCACCATTGGTTAACAGCAATTTGATGACTTAATCTAATAATATTAATTCACATATAGTGATCTATGAAAAGAATAGGAATAATACGAACATGGGTAACTCTCAGGTTATTAATACTGCCAACAATTATACTATTTTTTTATTGTCACAAAGAATGTATACTGTGAGGGGAACCAAGATATTGAAGGGGTGAGGTCGCAGGAGAATATGTGGTGGATAGAGATAACTTCATCTTGCCCAGTTTGCAGTCTCATTGACTTTACTTTAACAGCATTTCATTTAAATGTATTAGGAAAAAGGTTTCTATTTTTATTCCAGTAAAACATCCCAATTTAGTTAATGGTCTTATAGATTTATGTCTCTTTACATGTAAATTGAACATAATGTTGGTCTTTCTATGTGTTGTGATAATGTTCCATTTAAGAAACAAAGTACGTTTAATCCCTATTTTGTCCACATTATAAGTTTTCTTATATGTTTATGATACAGAAATTAGGACTTTGTTAAATACAGCCACTGATGTAAAAATGATATAATTGTTCATCTTTCGAAAAAGATACCTTGTTTGAATTAAGGCAAACTAAATCTAGTCTCATTATGAAAGCAGACAAAGGAAGTGGAATTGTTGCAATGAGTCAAAATATGTATGAACAAAAATTAATTAAACATCTATCTGATTCTAAGTGTTATGAAAAGGTGTTTAAATATGAGATGGTAAAACAATTTAAACTTACTGATTTTCAATTACTTGATATAGTTGATCAAAACTATATTATATTTGAAGAATATAATTTTATTAAGGTTGAACATCCTGTTACTGGAAACATTTTGATATTCCAAAAATATATATGAATAAGACAGACTCATATTAAGACCAATTGCTGCTGCAGTTAAAAGCAAAAATGAATTAATTGTTATTTATTAATAAGGGATGTTAAATTCCATAACACAATCTTTTAAAATTTATCTTAAAGACTCTTGGATCTGTTTAGATTATTTACCCAAATATGAATTTTCTGGCAAAGAAAGTTTTCTCATAACCATTGATATGCAGTTATTATATATTAATACAGTGCAACCTACCGGGACTGAATTTGTCAAATAGTACTTAAGTAAAAATACAGAGAAATGGAAATGGTTTAGATCAACACTATTTGTTTTTTTTTTTTTTTTTTTTTTTTTGTATCTAGTATTGACAAATAATTTCTTTATGTTTAACAATGTAATTTATATTATCAACTTCAGGGGGTTGCTATAGGCACCTGTGTTACTCCTTTATTTGCCAGTATTAGTACTGAATTGGTGGAAAATGGAAGGTCTTCATTTAAAGGGTTTTCAACATGTTTCCTTTTACAAATGTTTTCATGCTGACTTTTTTATATATAAAATATAACTGAAATAGAATTTGACACAATTTACTCTTGGCAGTTTTGGTGATGTTCTTCATTATTTTAGATTTGGAAGTTAAATGTGATAAGAATAAAAATAGTTTCACACAAACATTTTTAGAAAGAAAACTTTTCTTAATAACTATTTAAATTTTAAAAGTCAACATCCAACATTTGTGAAATTAAATATAGTCAGGGAGCAATTTATTAGACATCCTAATTATCAGTAATGATGAGATTTTAAAGAAAAATGTATTTTTTTTTACTGAAAGAATTATTTTTAAATAAGAATTACGCTAAAGTTAAGATTAATGACTAATGAAGGATGCAATCCCCAATAGGAATTCTAAATGTACACCTTTTCAATGATTGGTTTTGTTCTTAAGACTAAATTGACTTTTAGCAAGCAGCACCACTTTAAAGCATTTCCATTTCCCATTAGTCATAATACTATTTCTGTTAAAAACATTATTTCCAATAATTGGAAAATTATTCAAGGTAATTAAGGACTTTTGAGTATTTTAGGACCTAGACCTCAGTTTGTAATAAATGAACAAAAACGTTAAAGGGTTTTAAAAGATCTTCTGAAATCAGTAATAGGCTAAGTAATTACACAGATGTTTTTGAGACTTATAGGAGTAAAGAATACAATATGTTCAGATTTATAAATAGTGGACATAGTGTTGTTTTAAAATGTAATGGATATGAAATTTTTGTGAATGGTAAGTTTAATTGTAAATCAACCTGTATAGTATATTTGCTTGTGCCTGCTTCATATGAGAGCTTCTATCTGTGTAAAACCACTAGAATTCTCTCAAAAAGAATATATGAGCACATGTTAGGTATTAGGAATTATGATAGTAGTAATACTTTGGAAAACTATATAGCTACATGTGTTCAATTCAGAAAAATTGAGTTTAGAGCAAGTGGCTACTGATTTTAATATGGGGAATGTTAATAATATATTGGAAGTTAAATAACTGAAATAGCAACTGGCATTGACTGCTAATATTATTCTCAGTCTTAATGAAGATTTAAATGTTAAGTGCATTTTGGCTTCGCAACAGACTTTTTCATAGTTTAAGTTAAAACAAATTAGTATTTTCTAATGTTTTTAATTGTGTTATTTATATGTGCGGAGGTGAGGTGATGTCAGTATTTTCACTAGATCTTATAACTTTAAGATGAAATATTTAAGTTAGGTATTATATGTGGAATTTTGTTAGGGCGGCCACGGTGGTGCAGTGGTTAGCATTGCTGCCGGCTGGGGTGCCTTCTGTGGAGAGTGCATGTGTCCTCTGTGTGGTGTGGGGTTTCCTCGGTGCTCGGGTTCCTCCCACATCCCAAAGACATGCTGCAGGTGGATTGATTCAATGTGCGGACAAGGTGATCCACTGTGGCGACCCCTAACCGGGAAAAAGCCGAAAGAAGAAGAAGAAGATTATATGTGGAATTTTGTTCTGATGAACTTCTGATATAAATTGAATGATAACACTAAACCTTATCTGCTATCTGTTGGTTACAATTTTTCTCTTGTTGGTGATTTTAGTTAGTGTGGTTGTATATTTACTAAAGCCAGTACAGTAGAGACTCTTAATATCCTTGACCTGATCCTTACCAACCTAGCCCATACCTGTAGTCCATCCCCCATATTCTCATCCCTGGTTATATCTGATCACAAGTCAGTCATCTTGCCTGTGAGGCCAAGTTGTGCCACCCCACCTGCAAATGAGACTGTCTTTAGGACCTTCTTCAGCTTGTGGAAGAGTTAAGCAAAATTTCCATTAATTCACTGCAAATGAATCCAACTCAGAGGGCTGCCACATTTACCTCTTTTACCGGCACATAAACAGATATATAGAAAAGTCATTACCCATCCATGCTAAATATTATGCTAAATTCTGAAATAAACAACTCTAGTGGAACCCCCATGTTAATAAACTACATAACAAAAGAAAGGAAATGGTGACATATTATGTGAAATCCCCATCCCATTAGCTCAGTGTCACAGGGAAACATGCCAGCAAGGAACTTTACAGAGGACTATTAGAAAACTTAAAGTAGAGTATATATTTAAAGTGCTATAGTTACTAAAGGAAACAACAAATCTTTCTCCATTTTTGTCAGGAAATTAAGAAATAATGTCCAACAATGCACTAGGCTCTTCTATAATGATATCACATCTTCTAATCCCAATGATATAGATAATATATTAGCAGCAAATGTAATGGTAACATTACCTCATCTATCCACATTCTTGCCTCTAATATCCCTGAAAATTTATTTTCCTCCAATATCACCTTGGAACAAGTTTTAAAATTCATGTCAGAGACTAAAAGTAGGACAATACAACATTCCAGGCTACATTCTCATCACTGCCAATTATGTATCTGAGCATCCACTTAAATGTTCAATCTCAGCCTATCCATAGGCTTTGTCCCTGAGGCCTGAAGAACAGGCACTATGTCTGCACTCACCAGCCTTATATGCAAAGCCATCAAATGTATTATAGCAGAACTCATTTCTGCAGGCACAAGAAACTTGACTATCTAGACTCCAATCAGTTTGGTTTTATGAAGGGCAGGTCCTGCCTCTTGAACAAAGAAAGCTTATTTGCAAAAATGCAGAAGACAGTGGTCACTCAATGCTGACTGCTTGTATCTGGCTACAGCTTTTGACACTATCCCCATGTTAACATTGTTAAAAAATTGGACAAACTTAATGTAAAGTCCTGTATTAACTGGTAGATTACAGTTTGACTATACAACTGATTCTAAGTTGTGAAGGTTGCAGGTACTCTCTCTGAATGTAAAATTGTAACTACTGGGTTACCTGAGGAATCAGTGATGGGCCCTTTCCTGTTTGGAATTTGTATTGGAAACATGCACTACAATATCCCAGACATGTGGTTGATCAAGTTTGCTGATGACTACAAGCTGGGCACTGTTATCCACACATCCACCAATACTAAACAGCTCCAGCAAAGGCTAGGATACGCACATACCAGGTGTATTGAAAATAGTCAGAAGGTAAATGCTAAAAAGTGCTGCAAAAAAAAGTAGCAAAGGGGGGGCTTCACTCCTAAGAATGTTGTCCTTCAGATGAGATGTTAGATCAAGGCCCCTTCTGCTTGATTTGGTGGTAGCTTAAGTGGATGTAAAAGGTCCCATGGCCCTATCAAAAACAGTAGGGGTTGTTTATTTTTATAATCCATAAGTATGTACACAGTCAATAGTTATTTACATTCTTAATTATTTACAATAAACATACATAGTTTCCATATATTTCCAATATATATATATATATATATATATATATATATATATATATATATATATACTTTCAAATTTTGAAACACCAAAATGTCAAATTGTAAAATCTCGAGACCAGAAACTTGAAAGTTCACAACACTGAAACTTGAAAACATCGAGGTTTACATTACCAAAGTTCATAATATCTAACATGAAGCTGTGTGAGATGGTAAATTTGCCCATTTATTTAATGCAGTGTGATCTCAGAGTTGATATATTTAATTGGCAGGGGGTGTGGGAGCACAGCCTCCTGCAAAAAATGTTAAACCAAATATGTTTGAAATAAGTTTTTGAATTACTAATGATATTTATGAGGATGTTAGATATACAACTACAGCAGCAGTATTTGTTTTTTTACATTTCTTTCTACATTATATATTAGAGTTTTAATAAAAAGCACCTCTGTTGTACTTAATGTGCGCCATGTTAGATATGTTACTTTTGAGATTATTTAAAGGGATAGAAGGATATGCAAACTGTTTCTTTTTGCTAGTTATAGTATTATTTGGTAATGTAAATCTCGATGTTTTAAAGTTTCAGTGTTGTGCAGTTTTGAGTTTCTAGTCTCGAGATTTTACAATTTGACATTGTGGTATGAATCCATTTATATATATATATATATATATATATATATATATATATATATATATATATATATATACATATTCACTATTTACAAACATCCTATTTTTTAATATTTAGCTTCATCAGATATATATATATATAAAACATACTTTTTTAATTTTTGGACCCAAACTCCAATTTCCACAACCAATACTTCATTTTTTTCAACATTGTTGCCAAATCCCATTTTTCATTAAACATAATTTCCTTAACCCTCTGATTCCAGATCAACCATAATATAGCAAATATTTTTATCAACACTTTTGACCTCTTTCTTACTTTCATTGAACATAATTTCCTTAACCCTCTTATTACAGATCAACAATAATATGTCAGATATTTGTTATCAAGACTTTTGACCTCTTTCTTGCTTTTGTTACCATAATACCCAAATTCAGTTATATCCATGATTCAGTCTGAGGAAGTCTTGATGACAAAAGCGCTTATTGAATAAGCTGCTGTCAATCTAGAAATAAAGTTGCTTGATTTTATTATTTTGTTGTCGAATCCGTTGTGTGCTGGTTTTATCCTTTTGCTTATATATCCATGTTTACATTATTCATATCTTTAAATTCATTTACATATTTCTTATCTATAATCTTTCTCCATAGCATTTTGATCTTTTACTGATCTTATACTTTTATGTGGCATATGCACCTTCACTGGTCATTTTTTTTATAGACAGTCTTCATAAAAAATCCTTCCATATGTTTTTACATTTTCATTCTTGCAGTAACACTGTTTCTTTTCTCATTGTTTAATTCCTTTCAAGGATATATCATGCAATATTTTTTTCCATAGTCTTATCATAGCATTCTTTTCTGTTATTATGAATTTCATTTACATTTATTTTCCACAAAATAATCTTGTCTTAATAATTTTCCATTTCTTTACTACAACAAACCCTCCTGTTTCCCAAACAAAAAAAAAAAAATAACCATTCTGATTTATATTTTAAACTTAATATTTTCCTTTCAACATTTCATTACTGTATATAAGTTTAATGGTGACACATACACTATAGAATTAATAAATCCTAAGCTTCCTTTTTCATTTTTTCACATATAACATCCCTTTTTTCACAGGGTTCAGCCATGATCCTCAAATAAAAGAAACTATTGCATTATTTACATCTTTCTCTAAGTTCAAAGGAAGACTATAAACACTGGCTAAATAAGTAATATTTGTAACAAAAAGATTTATTAAATAAACTTTCTTTTCAAAGGAAAGCCTAAAAGACTTCCAAAACACACACATTTGTTTTATTTCCTCTATTTTTTCTATCCATAGGTTCATAGGTTCATAGGTTGGTACTAGGCTATCGGCCCTAGGGCCTATACAAGCCTAGCCATAACAATTCCCTGGCTATTTCTTCCCACACTATTTACTTCCCTGGACCCCTGTCTAGCAGGGTGACTAACATGATCCCTGGGGTGAATTTCCTTACTCCCATCCAATCATCTAGGTTCCTTTTGAAGAGGGCCAAAGAGGCACTCTGCTTGACATGTATGGGCAGTCTATTCCAGAGTCTGGGGAGTCTCTGGGTAAGGAACCTATCCCTCCAGCATGTTTTGTTTATTGTGATGACAAGGTTTAGATCCCTGGAGCATGTGGCTCTGAGGGATTGGGATTTCTTTAAGTATAGCATGTCCAACAGCTCTGGGTTTGACATGGCCTTGTCTGTTAAGCAGAGATTGCCTCTGAGTAGATGATATGCGACAGAATATAGCTGGAGTTTTTTAAGGAGGTCAGCATAGAGTATCTGCTTTAGGCCTGTGATTCTTTTAGTGAGGTATTTCTGCTGCCTTTCCAGTTGTTGCAGATGTCTTGAGAGGTACATACCAAATGGGGTTTTGTATTCTATAATGTGTCTAATGAGAAATGAGTACAGTGGGACAATGACTTTATTTTTCCTGGATGAAAAGCCCTTAGTGATGAGGTTTGCCACATAGAAGGATTTCCTGACTGTTGTGGCGATGTGGTTATTGAAGGTGAGACCACTGTCCACCTGTGTCCCTAAGTGTCTTATCACACTTTCGGTGTTTAGTGTACTGCCACCTATATGGTAATTCACAGGAACATGTTTTTTTTCCAAAGGGGATAACTATACATTTCTTGGCATTGAGCTTGAACTCACGGCTCTGGCACCAAGCATCTGTTTCTGTAAGGCCCTTTTGTAGACTATCCACATCATTTGGGAATTCAGTAATGGCTCCCAGTTTGCAGTCATCTGCAAACTTTATTAGCTAGAGTCCTTTAGTGTTAGCCTGTACTTCGGAGAAGTAGATGTCAAACAAGAGCGGTCCCAGGACTGAACCCTGAGGTACTCCACTTGTCACTTGTCTGGAGCTGGATTTGGAGTCTGTTACTTTTACAGTGTGGGTTCTGTCAGTAAGCCAGTTGGCAACCCTTCAGGTGAAGTAGGGATTAATGCCCAGCTTAGTAAGTCTATCTATGATTCCAGAGTGGGGGATGGTGTCAAAGGCCTTGGCGAGGTCCATATAGGCTGTGTGGACTGCCTTACCCTCGTCCACAGCTCTGGAGACTGATTCAAAGAAATCAATCAGGTTCAGGAGACAAGATCAGCCCTTCACAAACCCAAACTGGGTGGGGTCCATTGTTTGAAGGTTTCCAATGTCTTTGTTTATAAGTTCCATGATAATACATTCCATGGCCTTACAGATCAGGCTAATCAGACTGATGGGGCATTAGTTCCCAGGATCCAAGGTGGATCCCCCCTCTTGTGGAGTGGGATAACTGTAGCTGTGCACCACTCAGTGGGCACAAAGCCTGAGGTGAGGCAATGATTAAACATGACACTTAGGTGAGGTGCCAGTTCATTTTGTAGTTCATGTAATACACAGCCTGGGATGTCATCTGGTCCCATGGATGCTGTATTCTTAGCTTTGGAGAGTGCGTTTTTTACCTGTGTGGCCGTTATTACTGGAATTTGGCAATCTTCTGGTACTTAGATGGGTGGTTTAGGGGGTGAGAGGGGGTGAAGTTGGCACTGAATTGATCTGCCAGAATATTGGCAATATCCTTGGGATCAGTATATTTAATGCCATTCTGTTGTAGCTCAGAGCAGATCTGAGCATTGCCATTTAGATTCTTGACATAGTTATAGAATGCCTTGTGGTTGTCTTTGGAATCTTTGGCAATTTTATTTTCATAACTAGCTTTGGAGGATTTTATGAGGGATTTCAGCTTCTTACTGAGGCTGGTAAGGAAGTTTTTTCCATCCTTGGATTTTCCTCTTTTCTACAACAGTTTCTTCCTTTTGTTGTAAAGTTTGTTTATGCCAGGGGACCACCAGATTGGCTTCCTTTTTATGGAAGAGAGCATTGTGGTTCTATTTGGGATAGCACGATTCATGCATGAGTGGATGTGCTCATTCAGTGCCTTAGTGTAGGATTCAGCAATCAAACTTTCAGTTCCTGTCTGCATGGGTGTCATGAAGTTTGTCACTTCTTACTTGAGTAGCATGAAGTTAGCTTTGGAGATGTTTTTTATGGAGGTTTCCTTACTGGGGGGGTGGGGTGGGATGTGGATGTTAAGGGTGATTAGCTTATAGAATTTACAATTTCGTTCTTCCTGAAGTTTATCCCAAGGATCTTAACTGGATCCTTATTGAAATTAAGTCCACCAATCTTTCCCTCAGATCCTAAACCTTGACTTTTGTCTTTATTTAAATTGAAACCAATAACCTGAATGATTTATTGGATTTGTTTTATCACTGTATCCATACTTGCTTTACTCTTTGTTGTAATAATAATATCATCTGCATAATTTAACAAAAATGGTAATTTTATCCCTTTATTTGAAATATAGCTCATAGCATCCATGTGCTTATTCATATATGCAGATATTGCATTCATTACTAATACAAATAATGCACCGCTCAGTGGACAACCTTGTCTAATACCCTTTTCTGCCTTTATATCATCGTTCAACCATCCATTTATCATAATCTTCGCTATGTTATATTTATATGCTGACATCCACACATTCTTAAGCCTCTTATATATCAAACATATCCCATAATACTAGTGGTGAATCAAATCAAATGCTTTGCTTAAATCTCCTACCATTACTTTTGCCTGAACATTTTAACTACTATATCATCTGCTATTTCCCCGATTATTAACATTAAATCTTGAACTTTTTTCTTTTTATGTCAAACACATGTTCATTTACAAAATTAATTACTTTTTTCTTCCCTCCATTTTTGTAATATTTTCATAAAAATCTTTTAATCTGTATTATTTAATACAACTGGTCTCCAATTCTGTATTTCTTCCTTCTCTCCTTTTTTCCATATAAACCTTATGATACCTCTGCATAAATCTTTATACCTGAAACCTTTTTCTAACCATTCATTTACTACATTTATGAACCATTTATTTTGCTCTGTAGTCATATTTTTATAGATCTTGTATTCTATTCTATCTGTTCCTGCTGATAAATCTAAATTCATTACTTTTATTGTCTGTTCTAGTTCTTCTGTTCTTATTTCTTTTTCTAAATCATTATTCTCCCTATCAGAAAAAGTATTTACCTTCCATTCTTTCCATGTCTTTGTTCTCTGCTCTTTAAATAATCTACATTCATAATCTCTTCTTGTGTATTATGCATGCTACCTGAAAAATCTTTCATTTCCCTCATTACACTATTATTCTCTTTAATTATTTTACTTAAATATGGTACAGGGACTTTTTTTCCTTACAAGAAATATCTTTGTTTGTACAATAAATGTTCTGTTTTTTTTTCTTATTCAAATCATATAATTTCTGTTCCTTAATAAAAAGAAAATCATCCCACAGGATTTGAAAAGCTTTGCATGGCATGCAGGAATAGTGCAGGAGCTGCTGGAGGCAATATAACCACCGAGAGATCCAGGAACAAGCTCCCGGGACGTGCACAAGTGCTCCTGCGCTATTCCTGCACAGACACAGCTCCTGTATGCAAATTACCTCATTTGCAGGTGAAAACTATGCAAATGAGGTGAATTTGTGATCCAGGAAGCTGGCAGCTGTCCGTGCAGGACTAGTGTAATCTATAGGAATGTACTTGGTTAGTAACCAAGTACATTTCTGCAAACTACAAAATGGAGCCACTACTGCTCCAAATAAAGGGTGTATATAATCTTTTTTTTCTTTTTCTTTTTTCTCATTTTCATTTTTAGGGCCAGGCGCGCGCAAATAGGATCAGCCGGGAAAAGAAAAGAAAAAAAAAAAAAAGCTTTCCTGCAAAATCACATTTTGCCATTATAGTCAATGGGCAGGCAGAAGACAACAAGGCCAGTGAATACTTGTAATTAGACATTAGCAGGCAAGAGCTAGCTGACATCATAGAGGGAAACAGAAATGCAATGGGAAGGGAAAACAGCAGCAGGAAGGTAATCAAGGAGAACTAGCATAACTGGAAATTTTACCTAACAAAAGCAACAAAATGATAGGGTCTGCATTTGCTCTCATAAATCAACAATATGGAAGAGGCTAAGGGTGGTGAGGATGAGAATTCTGATGACCAACCCACAGATCTCACAGGATTCAGCATCCAGGGCACTCAACCAGTTCCTGGATGTCATGTCAGCACATGCCGGTGAGAACATCTATTTCCTCAACAACCATGAGGCATTGACCAGCTATATGCATCTCCTCCACCAAATAGCAGAATACCCTGAGGTAGTGGGTGCTACAGACTGCATGCACATACACATCAAAGCACCACCTGGTTAGCAGAGTAGATTCTACATAAACCACAAAGGCTTCCCTTCCATCAACTGCCAGGTTGTGTGCAATGCCCAGGGCATTATAATGTATGTGTGTGCTGGCTGCCCTGGAAGCTATCATGACTCCCACATCTGGCAAATGATGCAGCTGTACCAGAGATTTGCCAATGGGGACATCCCATATGGCCACCTAGTGGGGGATGCTGGTTACACACTGGAGCCGTGGCTGATGACACCCATCAGAAAGGCACACACACACCTGAACAAGAACTCCATAATGAGGCACATGCACAGACCAGAATAATAATAGAGCATGTGTTTGGGATGCTCAAGTCACGGTTCCAGTGCCTGGACATATCTGGTGGACCCTTGCAGTATGCACCAGTTACATGTACCCAAATTCTCATCTTATGTGCCATGCTACACAATATGATCCTGTAGAAACAGCTGCAGCAGGAACAGCATGGGGCAGGGCCACACAGCCCCCCCCACCATTGTCAAGGCCTGCACAGGCACAGAGTGACATGGAGGAGGAACAACCTGAGCCTGTCCCAGTAGGCAGAAGGAGGTGTGCCCAGTATGCCCAGGCCTTGGCAAAGAGGCAATGCATAGCACATACACTGACACAGTAGGAACCCATGGAATGACACCTCTTTCTGACTCACACATACAGTAAAAGGGATGCCAGACATGACCCTACCTGTGCCTAATCATGTATAGGGAGTGTACTATGTGCATCTGACATAGTCAGTGCTCCAGCGCCATCCTCAATACTGGCACAGCTACAAGGTAAGTCACTATCCCTATCAATTGCTGAATGGAGTAGTATGTTTTGTTACTTGTATCTATGGTATGGATGTGAGCATGCAAGGGAATTGGGTGACTGAATGGGATGCCAGCAGATAGTAGACACCTATACTGGCAGCATGAATCCTGTAACAAATACTGGTGTCACCATAGTAGCCAGTACTAGACAAGGTGACACAACTCACTGCAAGAAATGTGATGGGCCAAATGTGTGTCCATAGGGCACACACATGCCAATCAATGAGGCTCACATACCCAACAACAGTCTCAACCAGCAGAACAGGTATAGACAAACACAAAGAAAGGCTGCGCTAAGGCCTCTGATTGATAGCTATGGAGAACAGCTCCTCTCCAGACCTACACAGACAGACTACAACAGATCAGGCAGCGAGATGTTAGTTCTGAAGAGTAAGATGTCTGAAACTGATATGTAGGTCAATAAAACCTAAGAACTGTAGTACACTGATATGCTTCTAGTCTGCATGATACGTCAGAATACAGAATGAAATGGAGTACCTGAAATACCAGTACAGTCATAGCAAATGTGTACAGTTGTGCCCCCCCCCCCACAGTCCTATGTATAAATGTAGTAACATGTATGTGTAGGTATAACAGTGGAGCACAGATTACCTGAGCTGGCCAAAGTAGCAGGATAGATTGTAGCAGGTGTACAATATGCAGGGCTGCGTGTGTTAGGTTGGTGTGTGTTGTATATTGTGTGAGAGTGGTCAGCATGTAGGCATGGTGGGTTTTGTCCTGGTGGCCATTGGCCAGTACTGCCAATGACAGGGCCAAGTTCTCACAACTGCAGTGCCAAACACAATGCATCCCAGCAAGACACATTCCAGCAGTAAGCCATAGTAATTGTTCAGATGAAATATATGTCACCATCTGAAAGATGGATATGGCATGAATGTGGGCCCAAACATACAAACAGTACACAGGTGGAAGTACCCTAGACAGACAGTGCATAAAATGTTACTGTCAAATGGACACACCTTTGGAATTGTACATACAGGTTAGTAGCACATTAGTTGGGTTTGTAGTAAGGAATACCAATGTCGTCTGGCCAAACACTGGCAGAACACAAATGTCACAGGTATGAAGTATTGAGAAACTGCCAATGTTCTTGCACAAGCCAGTATAAGTGGTATGCCCCACATATATCTGTGAGTCAGCTGCAACTAGCTTCCATAGCACAAATGCACCCAGCTCACCCCACCATCAACCACAGGTACCTCACAGGTCTTATCTCTGTTGTTGGAAATGAGTACAATATGACCCCCACCTTTGTATAGAAATAGCCATAGAATGCAGCATGCTGAAGAGGTATCCCATGCAGGTGTATCCTTAGCTGTAAGCAGCACCCTGCCAGCATCCACACCACTGGATCAATAATGACAGAAACTATTGACATTAACACCTTGCACACCTACCCTGTCAACCCAGGGGAATATAGTGGCTTGCAGCCTGGGACTGTAGGAGTGACACAATGCAATGGCCTGCTACATATGGCCTGCATCACTACCGAATGCCTTACAGTCGTCTGTCAAAAGCCTGTGTCTCACCCATACTAGCAATGTATGTAATCTCATGGACTCCCATATAACAACATAACACAGTCCACAGAACACAAATGCAAGGCCATTTTGACAAATCCCAGTAACATGTCCATCATGTCCTACTGCATGAACTGTGGACCAACTCCAAAATACTGGGAACTTATCAGATAATGTTTGCATAATGTCTGGAAGAGGATAGAATAATGGGGGGTAGAAGCATGGACGCCATGGAGCATGTGAAGTCTGAAACTCAACCGTGTGCACATACTATCCCTGCCTAAAAATACAGGAATGGGTGGCTACAAACCTGCTTGTAAAGTACAATGTGAAGGGGTAATGACCAGAAATATGAGCCCTGCCTCTGGATAACCTGCATGAATCTGGACAGCTGTGAGGTATGGCCACAACAGGATATGCCTATACTGTCATGTCAATGGATGTACAAGCATGGGATCCTCAGCCACCACTGTACCAATGTGTTGAACCATTTACACAGACCCATCAGCAAGTGTCTGCAGCTTCCCCTCCAGAATGGCATGATTGTGCAAGAATAATAAGGCTGCAGACCACAATATTGGACACAGCTTCATTCACCCTTTGTTCCCCAGGAAATTACTTCAAGCAAATATGTATAGCTGACAGTAGTTGATGACATAAAACATCACACTGTAAAACAGTACATATGTCTGAATAGCTCTGCTAACACCAAAAGCATGTAGCAGAAGCAGCACAGACACAATTACCTACAGTAACCCACTATCCTTTGCCCATTTTGACCCCATATTGTCAACCGATCTGCAGATATCTCACAGAAACAGGTTGCTAGCTGTAGGTGTAGAACACAAAAGCCTGCACTGGAGTTCAACCTACCTGGAATGGATTTGCACATGCAATACAGAAGGTCATACTGGACATGCCCCCATACATAGAGAAATGAAGCACACGTCTGACAACAAAATAATTAAAGATCATACTGGGCATCCCACACTTACAGAAATTAAGCCCATGTCTGGCAAAAACAGTGAACTATACATATCTGACAGTTACAGATGTTTGTGCACACACTCCACATTGCATACCAGTCATGCTTTGCACACACATTGGATAGGAATACACACATATATCCAAGGACAACATACTATAATAGGCCAAACTTACATGCACATAGATGTGTGGAAGAGGGTGACAGACAGTGACAAAGAGCCTCCCATCATGAGGCCTATCCCACCCAGCAGGCATCCAATTGGCTAAAACCACATGATGTTCAAATGTCAATCACTGTAGACATTTGCCTGTGGTATACTCAGCACTATGGTGTCTGTGGTGCTTGTGATAACTGTGTAACATGACTGTACAAGTCATTATTCATCTAGCAGTTGTATACATGTACCTGTTAAATTTAAACCTGTGTGTGCCTGAGTGTTGTGTGTCTGCTTCCAGATGAATGGTTTATGGCCCATGCACACACACTGCACTCTCCATTGCCCTACTTTAGCAAGCCTACTGATGTAATTCACCTTGAAATGCACCTTTGGTGAAAAAGTAACCCTATAAGCTCTGTGGCGTGTGCTATAAGTGCATAATGGTATAGTGTGGTATACTAGTTGGGTAGGAGTTCTCATCCCAGAAATGGCAACTGGGTGTGTAGGGATCAATGCTTTTGTGGCCACTCACACTCACTACACTCCCCATTGCCATACTTTGGCAAGCCTGCTGATGTCATTCACCTTAAAATACACCTTTGGGGAAGGAGCCGCTCAGTACGCTATGTGGTGCATGCTATAACTGTGTAATGCTGTAATGTGATTTACTAGTTAGGTAGGAGTTCTAATACCAGATATGGCAACTTGATAAACTATGTGTGTGTGTGTCTGTGTAGCGATCAATGCTTTTGAGGCCATTCACAGTCACTATAATTTCCATTGCCCTACTTTGGCAGGGCTGCTGATGTCATTCACTTTGAAATACACCTTTAGGGAAGGAGTAGCTCAGTAAACACCATGGCTTGTGCTATAACTGTGTAATGCTGTAGTCTGATGTACTATTTAGGTATGATTTCTAATCCCAGACATGGCAACTATGAAACTCTGTGTGTGTGTGTGGAGGAATCAATGGTTTTGTGGCCATTCACAGTCACTAGGCACTCCTAAAAATGGAGAACATAGATATCTGTGCAGTAACAGAGACCTGATCCAAGGCTCCAGAGAGCACCCCTGCAATACCATGTACAGCTCATACCACACCTGTCAGTCACCAAACCAGGAACAAAACACTAAAGGTAGAGGAGTGTCCATATTCACCAAGGATATTCACACCACCAGGCTACTTGCCCAGCACAGTGTGTCTGAAATTCTCCTGGTGCAACTAACACTAGGTAAGACTGCAATCCAAATTGTATAGCTTGCTACAGATCCCGCACCATGCCCCAAGATTCCCACTACACATTTCTAAACATACTAGAAAATATTAAGATACAACCAAACACCCCAATACTGGATGATTTCAACTACCCTGCCATTAACTGGGAAAAATACTCATGTACCAACACATGTGCCCAATGGTTCTTGGAAGTCATAATTCCCAATGCCTTGGATCAAGTAACCCATAGTCCCACCAGGGGCTCCAATATCCTAGACCTGGTCATTACCAACATGGGAAATTGATGCTCCACACCTATGGTCATAGGTGGTCAGGTCTGCCCATAAGCTTATCACCCTTAACAACCACATCCCTCCCCCACACCCCAGTAAGGAAACCTCTGTAAAAAACATCTCTAATGCCAACTTCATGCTACACATGTCAGATGTGACAAATGTCGTGACACCCATGCAGATGGGAACTGAAAGGTCGACTGCTGAATCCTACACTAAGGCACTGTATGAGCACATCCACTTGTGCATGAATCGTGCCATCCCAAATAGAACCAAGACACTCCCCACCAAGAAAAGGAAGCCAATGTGGTGGTCCCCTGCCATAAACAAACTTTACAACAAAAGAAAGAAACTGTTGCAGAAAAGAGGAAATTCCCAGGATGCAAACAACTCCTTTACAAGCCTGAGTAAAAAGCTGAGATCCCTCATAAAATCCTCCAAAGCTAGTTATGAATATAATATAGCCAAAGATTCCAAAGACAACCGCAATCCATTCCATAGCTATGTCCAGGAATCTAAATGGCAATGCTCAGATCTGCTCTGAACTACAACAGAATGGCATTAAATATACTGATCCCAAGGATATTGCCAATATCCTGGCAGATTGATTCAGTGCCAAATGCACCCTTCTCCCACCCCTTAAAGGGCCCATCTCAATACCAAAAGATTGTCAGATTCTGGTAATAATGGCCAGACAGGTAAAAACACACTCTCCAGAGCTAAGAAAACAGGATCCATGGGACCAGACAACATCCCAGGCTGTGTACCACAGGAACTACAAAATGAACTGGCACCTCACCTATGTGGCATGTTTAATCATAGCCACACCTCAGACTTCATGCCCACTGAGTGGTGCACAGCTACAGTTATCCCAGTCCATAAGGGGGGATCCACCTTGGATCCTGGGAACTACTGCCACAGCAGTCTAATGAGCCTGATCTGCAATGGAATGTATTATCAAGGAACTTATAAACAAAGACATTGGCAACCTGCAAACACTGGACCCCACCCAGGTTGGGTTTGTGAAGGGCCGATCATGTCTCCTGAACCTGACTAACATCTTCAAATCAGTCTCCAGAGCTGTGGATGAGGGTAAGGCGGTTCACACAGCCTATCCGGACCTTGCCAAAGTCTTCAACACCATCCCCCACTCTAGAATCATAGATAAATGTAGTATGCTGGCCATTAATCCCTACTTCACTCGATGGGTTACCAATGACCTTACGGACAAAACCCACACTGTAAACGTAGGCAACTCCAAATCCAGCCACAGACAAGTGACATTTGGAGTACCTCAGGGGTCATTCTTGGGACACTCTTGTTTGGCATCTACTGCTCTGAAGTATAGGCCAACACTAAGGGACTCTGGCCAACAAAGGTCAAAGATGACTGCAAACTGGGATCCAATATTGAATCCCCAAATTATGTGAATATTCTACAAAAGGGTATTACAGAAAGATATGCTGAATGCCAGAGCCATGGGCTCAAGCTCAATGCCAAGAAATGTATAGTTATCCCCTTTGGGAAGGAACATGTACCCGTGAAGTACCACATAGGTGGCAGTACATTAAACACCAAAAGTGTGATAAGAGACTTAGGGACACAGGTGGCCAGTGGCCTCACCTTCAATAACCACATCACCACAACAGTCAGAAAATCTGCCTATGTGGCACACCTCATCACTAAGGTCTTTTCATCCAGAAAAAAGGAGGCCATTGTCCCACTTTTGTCATCTCTCAGTAGACCCAGTATAGGATACAATGCCCCATTTGGTATGTACCTCTCAAGACATCTGCAACAACTAGAAAGGCTGCAGAAATACCTCACTAAGAGAAACACAGGCCTAAAGCAGATGCCCTATGCTGACCGTCTGCAAATCATCCAGCTATACTCTGTCACATATCATCTACTCAGAGACGATCTCTGTTTAACATACAATGCCATGTCAAACCCAGAGCTGTTGGACATGCTACACTTAAAGAAATCCCAATCCCTCAGAGTTACATGCTCCAGGGGTCTAAACCTTGTCATCACATTGAACAAAATATGCTGGAGGGATGGGTTCCTGACTCAGAGACTCCCCAGATTCTGGAATAGACTGCCCATACATGTTAAGCAGAGTGCCTCTTTGGCCCTCTTTAAAAGGAACCTTGATGACTGGATGGGAGATAGGAAATTAGCCTCGGGGATCACGTCAGTTGCCCTGCTAGTCAAGGGTCCAGGGAAGTAAATAATGTGAGAAAAAATAGCCAGGGAATTGTCACAGCTAGGCTTGTATAGGCAGTAGGGCCGATAGTCTAGTATCAACCTATGAACTTATGAACCTATGAACTACACTTTCCATTGCCCTACCTTGGCAAGCCTGCTGATGTCATTAACTTTGAAATACACCTTTGGGGAAGGAGTAGCCCAGTAATCTCCATGGTGTGTGCTATAACTGTGTAGTGTGATGTACTAGTTAGGTAGGAGTTCTAATCCTAGACATGGCAACTATGAAACTTTTGCGTGTGTGTGCTTGTTTGTGTAGGTATCAATGCTTTTGAGGCCATTCACAGTCACAACAATTTCCATTGGCCTACTTTGGCAGGCTTACTGATGTCATTCACCTTGAAATACACCTTTGTTCCATGGCATGTGCTATAACTGCTTAATGCTCTAGTATGATGTACTAGTAAGGTAGGAATCCTAATCCCAGACATGGCAACTATGAGACACTGTGTGTGTTGGTCATTAGTATCCTGTGTGGAGGTAGCTGTGGAGTAGTTTTTGCAAATTTCTTATACGGTGGGCAAATTATATGTCACAATGTCCACCTTACAAGGACAACAGATGTGAAAAAGCAGAGAGGCTTCTGTAGGCAATCCATACTCCTACATGTGACATCATGGATAGGGAACAATATAGGCAACCCTTGTATTACCCAGAGAACACTCTCCACTCATGTCTCATACACAAACACACTTGACTAGGCAAAAGCCACTATGTGGTAGTTCCCTGCATATTGCCCACAGATAGTAACCATGGTGTGATTGCAGTAGACTACAGAGGACATGGCACCCTGTCCCATCCCTACAATAGGAAAATCATTGCATATAGTGATCCTTTGCTGCCTCCCCACTGGATGCCTGCAACAACTGTAGAGTCAGCAAATGTAACCCACAAAGGAAATACCATGCCTTATACACATGCCCTATATGGACAGATGCCACTGACACCAGTGAATGCCTGTATCATGTTGTCAATGTAGGTGCAGGGTCAACCTGGTTTCCATTGCCAGTTCTCACCACAGGAGGTCAGGAATGGCATATCAGATGATAACAATCTGTCCACACAACATGCCCCAGATACCCCAGGTACACTTCCACATGTCACAGAGCATGCATATCGGGCATGTGCATATCCCAGACACCATCCATGTTATGGAATATAGAAAACATACATGGCAAGCATTGCACAGCACTGGCCATCCACAATAGTAACCCAGATGAGTGGATGGTGAATACAATGCCCACCTGTGTGGAACAATCCAGAGACTACACTTCTGAGCCCCACTGCAGACCATTATCATGTGGCCTGATGCCACGGTATACCCTTTACCTAGCCTTGTACAGCCTTCTGGCACAGTCAACCACTACACACCTGTGAATCAATGCACCCATGCATGTCAGTACTGGCAAACCTGTGTGTGTGTGTGTGTGTGTGTGTGTGTGTGTGTGTGTGTGTGTGTGTGTGTGTGTGTGTGTGTGTGTGTGTGTGTGTGTGGAGTATAATGATTTGGATGCCATTCACACTCACTACACCTCCCATTGGCCTACTGAAGCATGCATTCTAATGTCAAACACCTTGACATACCCTTTGCCCATATATCAGCCTGATAACCTCTGTGGTGCATGTGATACCTGCATAATACTGTAGTGTAGCAAACTAGTTAGTTAGGAATTCTAATCCTGACCCTGCTAACTGTGATAATGTGTGTGAACCCCTGAGAGAGTGTGGCTGTGTTGTCCTTGACCCCTGTTCTTGTGGACAGGCACATGTACTACACCTACCTTAGCCCTCCTTTATCACTGTTGCTGATGTCACTCACCATCAAATATACCTTTGGATAGCTCTCCAACATGTAAGCTCTGTGGCTCATGCAATAACTACATAGAAATGTAATAACAATACATAGTCAGGCAGGGGTTTGAAACCCTGTACTGGTAAGTGTGTGACACAAACATACTTACCCCCTCTCTGTTTATCTCTCTTACTTCCTCTCTGGTAAATGTGGAGAAGTGCACCTGCTTTGTTAGGCAGCAGCTTGTGTTTTGTAAGTGACGCTCATGATCAGCTGATGGTCTGTGCATGGATTGCAGTCCCTAATAGCTGATTGCATGTGGAACAAATATATTATCATAGCCAATTGCATGTAAACACACTCCTATAACTAGGAATATCATGTGGGTGTTGGCCCTTTTCATTCACCGTGAGCAGGACTTAATATCGGTGTTTGGCAAACAACATCACAGATGGTAGTGGGATATACCTCTAACAGCATACACTGTGGAGATAGGCCAACAAACAGGAGGGGGATGTTCCAGACATGAAATGTAAGTCTTGCTCTTCTGCATTTGAAGTAATGATGGTTTAACAGGGTTTGTGTGGATATGGCTGGTCTACATGATTTAATACCTGTCATGACAGTGTTATATGGTTGAGGAAACTCCCACCTGTAGGGCTATCTGCAGACTGGCCAATGTTTGGAGTCTTACATGTGTTACTTACAGATTACCTATCTTTAGAACAGCAGAAACATAGTCTGAGGATTGCAGTCAGTACATGGTGACAGCCATGAGAGTTACTGAGTTCATATCCCTCATAGGACATATGTCACAACAAACACTGTTACACCAGTAAATTTATGAGGTTATCACAGCAACATGTCAGTATTGGCCCTGTGTTTGTGCCTCCAGCCACAATTCCGTCAACCTTTGTATATATGTCATGCAGTAAGACGTGTATATGTTCAGTACACCATTATTTATTGACATCATACCTGAAAACAAGCCAGTGAGATATCAGACTGCTAGACATGTTATGTATAGTAGGGGTTATATTTGAAGACAAAACCTGGGCATTCTGTCATAGTGTGTACAGTAGTGAGGTCTGTGAACTTATGGTGATTGTCGGCAGTGTGCATATTGCGAATATGTACCTTGGCCTGTGTACAGACTGTGGCAGATGTCATTGTTCTTGGTCCAGTTCTATCTGATGTTACATGCTGCTGTAGTGTATGGTACTCTATTGGCTTACAGGTTTGTATGGCCAAACACACACATGTCCCATACCACAGTCAGGCATTGGAAAACACTGCGTATTGGCCCAGTATATGTAGGGTTAGTGTGTGAGTGGCACATATGAGGATGGTGTTGATCAGACAGTCCATATACTGTAATATTAAGCACGCTTACCATATGTGGCTCTGGCTGTGTTCACATTGGTTGCGGGTAAGCACTTTCACACAGGTGTCTGCTACTCTGTGCTGTGACAAGCCTGTAGAACCAGCTATATTTGCAGGTACATGTGTATTCTCCCATAAGAAATGTAGGCCAGTGTTGTGGCAGTCTGCCTGTAGTTTGCACAATGCTTTGTGATGTGCCTAGCAGCTCACTGTACTTACCCAGTGTGATGTTATGTCCAGATATTTGTCAGATGTAATGCTGCCGGTCCACCATAATTGTCATGTATTTCTGACAAAGCAGTGGGATGCTGTACAGATGTATGTCACTAACTAGTGGGTAGTATGTAAGCATGTGACCTCTGCACCACTGGTTATTATGTGTCAGGAAAGACAGGAGTGTGTGAATGCATAAACTGTGTGGGAATATGTATTCCAGTATTTACGTGATATACGCATTTACATGGCTGTTAACATCCACATTGTCAGGCTTGTTCCACATGTCTTGCAATAAGGGGTTCTGTATATACCTCTGGACTGAATAGAGTGTGTCAGACTATCCACATTTATTGGCCATATCTCTGCTATATTCCACAGGACCATTACTGTGATATCTGTGGTACTGTACTATGATGACCTTAGCATGTCTGTCAGTAACTGATGGTGTACATGTCAACAGCAGATGTGACCTCTCACACACAACATTTCTATTAAGACAATTCCTGTTAAAGTAGCAACAGTCTACATTTATACCTGCAATACTTACATGACATCCCCTTGCACTAACAGGTTAGACCATTGGTGCTGAGGTATGAGTCCACTCCATGTTCTGGACATATGTTAAACATATATGTGTGTATATATATATGTATATATATATATATATATATATATATATATATATATATATATATATATATATATATATATATATATATATATATCCCTATCCATATCCATATATCTGTATAGATATATACACATATACATATCTATATACATACATCTACATATACATACATACACACACACACACACACACACACACACACACACATATATATATATATATATATATATATATATTTATATATATATATATATATATATATATATATATATATATATATATATATATAGATGGGTCTACTTTCATAGACCGCCGCCACTTTACCGACACCGAAGACCGAGGCGGAACGACCGAACAGGTAGGTTACCGAAAGCGATATCCCGACGGCTGAGAGACCGACAACGGCAGCGTGTGGCGACACGGTAAGTGTGCGAAAGTGACAGATGTAGTATTGGGGAGGCGGACAGGTAAGGTATGCGATACTGAGGGATTTTAGGATAGTGTGTGGAAAATGTGAGTGTGGGGTGGTGTCGGACTAAGGGTTCCGTGAGGTAAGTGTGTGGAAGTGACGTAGAGCTGTGTAGGGTAGTGTTAAGTGTGTTAGGGTTAGAATGCGGGTGGAGTGAGTGTGCGATAGTGATGGGCTGAATGTTTTAGGGTGTGTTAAGTGAGTTAGGGTTAGGGTGCAGGTAGGGTGAGTGTGCGATAGTGACGGTGTTGGGGTTTAGGGGTGTGTTAAGTGAGTTAGGGTTAGGGTGCAGGTAGGGTGAGTGTGCGATAGTGACGGTGTTGAGATTTAGGGGTGTGTTAAGTGAGTTAGGGTTAGGTGCGGGTTGGGTAAGTGTCTTGGTAGTGTCGGACGTTAGGGTTAGGGTTTAGGTTAAGGTTAGTGGATATGTTGTTGTGTGCAATGTGTATTTGGCGTTTTTTGTGTCGGTGTTTTGGTGTTCGGTATGTTGAGTTGTCGGTGTGGTGTGTTGTCGGTTGTTTGGGGTGGGGAAAATGTGTGTCGGTGATTCGTACGTTCGGTCTATGAAAGTAGACCCATATAGATATATACAAATGCACACATATATATATATATATATATATATATATACATATATATACTTTTGCATATATATATATATATATATATATATATATATATATATATATATATATATAGTATACATAATCATCTCATTTGGGAAAAACAAAACACCCATGAATCCATGAATTTCCACATAGGTGGCAGCCCACTTAATACAGAAGTGGTAATAAGAGATCTGGGGACCCGGGTAGATAGTAGATAGTAATCTCTCTTTTGACAATCAAATTGCCAAAGTTGTTAGGAAATCCTTCTATGTGGTACCTACCTATAAACCTATGAGCCTATATATACGTATACATATGTATATGTATATATATATATATATATATATATATATATATATATATATATATGTAGATATCTATAACTATATGTGTTTTATATATATATATATATATATATATATATATATATATATATATATATATATATATATATATACACACACACATATATGATATACATACACACATAAAGTTCTGTGAAAGCTTCTTGGTCATGAAAGGTTAAACATGCTTTCATGTATGCCTACCTTCCTGACTCAGCACTTGAAAGTATAGGCTTCCTTGTCTGAACCCAAAGGTATCATCCACTCACAGGTAGATGTCACTAATACGGCAGTCCTAGCCACTTCCGTTCTTCAGGATGGGTGAGCTGATGTCAGCTTTACAAGATCATCCTGTCATGCACATGCCATTCTTTGCACATACCACCAATCAAACAGGGTTACTGGGGTCATATTCAGGACTTCATCCATCTATGTCATGTGGTTGGAAAGGTGCTGGAATTCTATGATAAAGGAAATTTTTTTCTAAAACTTGAAAGTTGATTGCAGTTTATTTTGAGAAAAATTAAATGGTTGTTAATTTATGTGAAGCTGAACTTGTGGAACTAGTTTTGAAGATTAAATTAAATACAATCAGGGGAATTCATTAAAGCCTACATGATTATTTTTTTGTGTACTTATCACCTTGAATGAATGGTTTTAGATACAGTAAGCGCCTCTTAGTGGTGTGCAAACACATGCAAACAAGGAAAGTTCTGTGTAATGCAAATTACCTGATAAGCAGGTGAATCTTATTTAAATGACCCAGGTAGAATGATCCAACAAGCAGAAAGGCATCCATGCAGACCCTGTATCTGTGTCCATGCAATTTTCCGTGTACATGGAACGAAGAGGATGTAAAAGTCCAAAAATATGGACATAACTCCCCTGAAAGGGTTAGATCACATAAATTTTATTTTTATTTTATTTTACATTTGTTGACCGGGATAGTCCGACTGGATGCATGTCCATTTTCAGCGGAGACCCGGGGAGAAAAGCTCCAAGGGTAAGCATATACAGCATTACGTAATACCAGCATTACATATTACAAACAGACTATTTACAGAGATTACATAAGTAAGCAAGTTAAACAAGTCCCACAGGTTAGAGTTAATCCTGAGCGCAAGTCAGGATTAAATTAAATTACACAGTAAACTGGTTAACAGATTTTTACACATTCTAGAGAGAGTTAGTCAGGCTTGATACTTTGACATAGCCAGTTAAGTGACAAATGCTGTCTGAGTCTAGTTTTAAATTGACCTAAGGTGGAAAGTAAGGTAATATCAGCTGGAATAGAGTTCCAGGATCTACTTAGAGAGTTTGCAAAGAGAGAGTCACTGACTGTGTTATTAATTTTGCTAGTCTGAATTAGTAGTTTGTTAGAGGATCAAAGCGGTCTAGGATTGTTATAGGGGGTGATAATATTTTTAAGTGCAGGAGTATTGTCCGGATTATAGAGGATTTTACAGGCCATAATCAGTTGGTTATACTGGATTAGGCTGGGTAGTTCAAGCCACCCAAGCTGATTTAGATTGATGCAATGGTGTGTCCTAAAAGGCAGCCCAGTGGCAAACCTGGCAATGTGGTTGTAGCAAATTGAGAGTTTGTTAAGGACAGTCTTGTTTAAATTCGAGAGTAGAGAGGATGCATACAGAAGGGTTGAAAGAAGGTGAGAGCGAGCTATGGCAATTTTAGCTGGAGGGGTTAGGAACCTTTTATTCTGTAAAGTGACCCTAGTTTTTTTATTGATGGTTTTGATAGTTTGGTTAGCATATAGTTCGAATTTTAGATTATTGTCTATGATGACACCTAATAGTTTTGTAGAGGGGTCAGGGGAGATTATTGTGCCATCATTTGAATTTATGGTAAAGGTGAAAGCGGTAGACCTAAGTGTTGGTGAAAATAACAGCATTTTAGTTTTGCTGGGATTTAGGATCAGGCAATGTTCAGAAAGCCAGTTTTCTATTGTATTAAAGGTGGTCTGGGTAGCTGACCATAACTCTACTGGAGATGTGGCTGAGCAAATCAGAGCAGAGTCATCAGCATATTGGATACAGCTGACTTTTGGGATGACAGTATAAAGGTCATTAATGAAGATGGAGAACAGCAATGGCCCTAGTATAGAGCCTTGTGGTACTCCAAGGGTGTTAGGTAGAAGGTTAGAGAGTTTGTTCTGCCAGAGGACAGCCTGCTGTCGACCATTCAGGTAGGAATGAAACCATTGAAGGGCTCTAGTATCTAGACAGAATGTTTGCAGGGTGTGGATTAATAGTTAGTGATCAACCATAACAAATGCCTTGGAAAGATCCAAGAAGAGGGCTGAGGATATATAATTATTGTTGCAATTATGGTTTATGGTGCTGGTAAAGGCTAGGAGGGCTGAAGTAGTGCTGTGATGAGGACGGAAGCCATGCTGAGTGTCTGCCATAAGGTGATTCTGGATTAGGTGGTGCATGAGTTGTCTATAAACACATTTTTCCATAATCTTTGCAAGTGGAGAGAGTATAGCTATTGGCCTATAATTGGAGAATTCAGTAGAGCCGCCTTCTTTGTGAAGTGGGATTACATAGGATATTTTCCAGATGGTGGGAATTTTAGCTTCTATTATGGTTCGATTGATTAGAATTGAGACGGGGTAAGCAATAGCATTAGCTGACTTTTGTAGGTACTCGGCAGGGAGTTGATCAGCAGAAAGTGTAGTGGGTTTTAATTTTTTGATCAATATACGGATAAGTGAAGTGGCGGCTGGTTGGCAGCTGAATGCGAGTAGGTTTCTAGGGGGTGCTACTTTCAGGACCAGGGGAGCTAGGAGGTAGTTGGCTAGCTAGGGCTTGAATTGTCTCAGTAAAGAATCAGTTAAAACTGTCAGAAACATCTTCAGGGGTTTTATCAATAGTAGCAGCAGGGTTTGGGGTTGAAGTTTGTCCAAGATGTAGTAGATTATTTAAACCTGCCCAAAACTTTTGAGCGTTATTTTGATTTACTGTCTGTAAATTACAGTAGTATTGTTTTTTGTCTTGTAAAATTGATTTTTTGGTTTCATTCCTGGATTGCCTGCATTTAATGTGATCTTGAGGGTCTTTAGAAGAATGTCATAAAGCCCATGCTTTGTTTCTAAGGGTAATTTTGAGTTTAGACTCTTTAGAAAGCCATGGTGCAGTTTTTGCCTTGGTTCTCTTTGAACGAACAGGTGCATGCAAATCAAGGATCTCGAAGAATTTGTTGTTAAAGTATGCTACTGCTTCATTAATTGATATGTGAAAAATGCATTGTGGATGTCTGAAAGTGGAAGGGAATATTTTAAAATAAATAATTTTTTTAATGATTTTTGGCATATTTCCCCTATGTGTCATAGTGCGCAAGCATGCAGTACTGAAAAATAAATAAAAAAATATCAATAATGAGTATTTTATAATTTATGTCAGAAATGTATTATAGGACATTGCGTCGGGACCATACAGTGGTGCATTGTTCCTGTTGCCTAGGTCATATGGCTATGAACCATGTAGTTACCAGGCTTTCAGCATGGATATGTATGAAAAATTAGGTGAATTTGTGGAATCAGTAAAAGGAGCAACCGTGTCCGCAGATAACTTTCATGTAGGCTCTTACACCATGTTGATATTTCCACTGGTTGTGGATACCAGCAGGAAGGGGGTGCCCCCATTACTTTTAAGAATTTTTTAATTCCTGGTGCGCATGGTTGCACAGTATGCTACATAGCTGAGGGTGTTCACATGAAAAAGACCACCCAAGTCATAGTGATGATGTAGGTAGCTAGTAATGAGAACCAGATATATTCAATTATTGATTTTGACTTTTGTATGAACTATACTGTGTGGTGCAGCATGGCCAGTAAATGATGTTAATTAGAGTCTAGGCAGGTGAAATGCATAATAATTAGCCAATGACTCATGCTGGGCCTACAGCAGATCTGTATAAAGTATGCATATGCACTACATTCTGATTTCCCCCATTGCTCTGGACCACTGGAGTACAGACTTGGGAATTCTAACTGAGAAAATGCTAGGGGCTGCTGCAGGTCTGCTACATCTGTATGTGCTAGATGCTGAAATCAGTGCTGCTGCTGCTGCTGCTGTTGCTGCTGACAATAGGCTTAGGCTGAGAAGGATAAGAGTGTTCAGGCCCAGGTTAACCTTCCAGGAGCTACATGAGCTGGAGATTGTAGAGCGCTACAGGGTGGACAGGGACATAATACAAGAACTCACTAAGCTCTGCCACGCTCATCTCAGACCCAGAGCCAACAGAGGGGAACCCATACCAGTGGAAACAAAGGTATATGTAGCCCTTAGGATACTAGCCACAGGTACTATTCAAAGACCAACTGGGGACATGATGAGGGTGTCACAGACATCTGCATCCAGGATACTCCACCAGTTCCTGGATGCTATGCTACCACATGCC
Source organism: Protopterus annectens (assembly GCF_019279795.1). Lineage (NCBI taxonomy): Eukaryota > Metazoa > Chordata > Ceratodontiformes > Protopteridae > Protopterus > Protopterus annectens. Next base: position 111,735,052 of record NC_056737.1, on the reverse strand, counting down.
AGTGAGCACATATCTTTTCCCCTTTCCCCTGAGGTGAGGGCCAGCAATATGCAACAGTTCCACCATGTAGCACACTACGCTGAGGTACATGGTGCCACAGATTGCACCCATGTACACATCAAGGTCCCTCCAGTGAGCAGAGTAGAATCTACATTAACCACAAGGGGTAACACTCCATCAACTGCCAGGTCATGCTCAATGACCAGGGGATTATCCTGAATGTGTGTGCTGGCAGCCCTGGCAGTTATCATGACTCCTATATCTGGCACACATATCACATCTGTACCAGATGTTTGCTAGGGGTGACATCCCACATGGTCATTTACAGTGGGATGCTGGCTACACTCTGGAACTGTGGATGATGACACTCATCAGAAATGCACACACACCCACAGAAGAATGCCATAATGAGGCACACGCACAAACTAGAAACATCATAGAGCTGCTGAAGTCACATTTCCAGTGCCTAGATATATCTGGTGGACCCCTGCAGTACTCTCCAGCCACATGCGCACATATATTCACAGTATGTGCTATGCTACACAATATGATCCTGCAAAACTAACTGTAGCAAGATCAGCAAAGGGATGGGATACACAACCCCCCACCAGTGCCTATGTCACCACAGCCACAGTCACAGGAGGACTCAGAGGAGGAACTCCCTGCTGATGTCCCTGTAGGAAGACATAGGCTTGCTCAGTATGCAATGACTCTGGATAAGAGGTAATGCATAGCACATTCACTGACAAATTAAGGCCCTAGTGACTGACACCTTACTCCTACTCACATATATAAATTAAAAATTATGGCAGGCAACTCACACATCCTGTACCTACGCATGTATTGGCTGTGTACTACTTGCATCAGACAAGGGCAGGCCTGAACTATGCTTGTGTCAGCTACTGCATTTGCAAGGTAAGTCCGTAACCTATACAGTGCCAGTAAGGATTATTATGATATGGCATTGTGTGTATGGATCTGGTACATTATGCAAGTAAATATAGTGGGCTACTGGACAGAAATTGCATCCACATGGGACTACAGATACCCATTCCACTACTTTGTTTCCATGAGTATTCACTAGGCCCCATGCATGGAATTCTCATGCAGATATTCTGCAAAAGATTACTGGTGCATCTGTCAAGGGAGATGTTAGACAGTGGGGTGACATGATGTTCAGACTACTGTGTATCCCAGCAGAACATGTGGTGGTGTTCCACCACCCCCAACACAGCAGTGTTCCCTTGTAACTGCTGTAATGCAAACTCATCAATGGTATATCAGCATGCCAGGCAGTCTCAGGGCAGTAACATTATCATGCATTATATATCTTGCTTAGTGCAAGAATAACAATATATGTATGTATGCAGTTGATTATATGATAAATGATGACAGCTTGTCAAGCAGGGTGTGTGACTCAAAGGACTAGGGTTGCTGTTGTGTCTTTCGTCTTATCCCAGTTAGGGGTCGCCACAGCGGAACTCCGGTCCGCTAATGTTTGGTAGTGGAATTTTACGTGCCGAGTTGCCAGCCCTGATGCACAACCTTCAACGAAGGCACGCTCATTCACGCATGCCTCCACATAGAAGACGCTCTAACTGAGAATCAAACGTGACAATGTCTTGCTGTGAGGCGACACTCAAAGGACTAGGGTAATTATCTTATTTGGTGGGGTTTATGGTTCTAATCTAGACATCACCACTTATTCTGGATGTCAGGTAGAATTACTTTTTGTTTAACAGACTGTCAAGTTGGTGTGTGGTGTAATATTATTAACCTTTGTGACATATTAATTACATCACACAACTGAAGAAAGTTGTAGCCAAGTTCAGTGATGTGCAGCAGTGCAGAAAAAGGAGCAGATGTCATTTTGTGTAACATACAAATCCTGGACTGGAGTACAGGTAAGTGTGGGATGAAGATAGTTTATAAATAGCAATAATCTCACTGGGCATGCTCATATACTTAGTCAAGCAGAGGGCAATTCTGTTGCTCCACAGTCAAAATGACTTGTTATATATAGATATGTCTACAGATACATACATATATTCCCTATATATATATATATATATATATATATATATATATATATATATATATATATATATATATATATATATACACATAGACATATACATCTCTTGTCTCTCCTCATAAATCCATATATACTACACACACACACACAAACACCTCCATGTATTTTTAAGTCCCTCTTGTCTACAGATATATGTTTATATGTCTGTATTATCCAACATGCCTTGATAATGGCGATTAAAGCTGCTCAAAAGACCAAATGTAAGGGCTCAGCAGTAGATAATGCACTTCACTACAGCCCCCTGTGCCTGCTAGATGTCACCACACATATACCAACAGTTGAACAGGTGGTGTTATATATCATGTTGTGTACACATGCATTGACAGGGCACATTGTTTTAGCCCACAGACTTGCCCATCCAAATGCAAGCAGCCACATATGGCCAAAATGGCTACTGTAGACACATAGCTAGGATAAAAAACAGTTAGCTGACTGCTAGGCTACTAGATGCAGAGAACAGTTGAGAAGAAATGTCACTCTGCAGCCCATACATGCTATTCAGCACAAGCCTACTTTATGTACTCCACTAGTATTTGCCTGCAGCCATGTGTAAAACAAATATCAGCTGTGGCACATGCTGTAAATACTGTGATCTGTAGTGTATAAGATTAGGGAGGCAGGGGTTCTACTCTCACTCTAGCCCAGTGTGTGTGTGTGTGTGTGTGTGTGTGTGTGTGTGTGTGTGTGTGTGTGTGTGTGTGTGTGTGTGTGTGTGTGTGTGTGTGTGTGTGTGTGTGTGTGTGTGTGTGTGTGTGTGTGTGTGTGTGTGTGTGTGCATCTCCCTGCAAAATGAATGTGATCACCACACTGAGTTAGAAAGATGTGGGATTTTGCAGTAATTTGATTGTCACAGGTGATATGCACCTTCAAAGTCTTCATCAGAACAAGGCCTGCTGATGTCATCTAACATAACATTACCTAAAGAGATGTTTACAGCACACATGAGGTGTGGCGTGCATGCATTAAGTACTATGATCTCTAGTGTGTACCATTTGATAGGTAGGTGTGCTAACCTAATTGCAGCTAACTTAGACTGTGCATCCCCTGCAGTGTTCCATGCATTTGAATTGATAGTGGTACTATTGTCACTGTAGCCAGGTGTAGGTGTGCAGATGTTAGAGCATTTTACATCAGCGTATGGAATCATAGGATCACTGTACATTAGTAGCCTATGGAATCATAGGCTCATTGTACATTAGTAGCCTAAATGGGTCTAGGTCCCATAAGATCCTAGTCATGTTCTCACCCTTATTTACACAATCAGCACATATTGCCCCTATCCACAAGAGACACATGCAGAAGCCTTGTGGTGACATGACAGTCATCCAGGTGCTAATAGAGATTGCATCTCAGGAGGGCCAATGAGGTGCACTGTTTGCCATTAGGTGGGGTCTGTTTCAATGGTTTGTGAAAGTGTGGTACACATATCTCCCCCACCAGCATGTATTTTTAATGTCACATACCAGGTAATGTCCTTACAGCAGGTAATACAAGTACCATTTTTCATACCGGTATGCAGCATTTCTAGTACAGAGGTGTCAGACATTGCCCTGTATGCAAGGCAGAGATCACTTCTGAGTGGTCTATATGACACAAGCTACAATGACAGTTATTGCACATGATCCCCGTAGGACAGGTACTGGGGACTTTTAGTTCCCTTGTGAGGAAACTCTGTGTTGTGTGCCGCCACCACTGTTTGCACACAAAGGTACATTAGTAAATGGCCATTGCAGTGAAATATTGCTTTTTACCTATGGAGAAAGTACTAGTGAGTTCAATTGAATCACACCAGAGACAGATAGAACTGTGATTTAAGGAGGAATATCATCAGGTCAAGCTCAATGACCTGTATTGTGCTTTGGCAGCATATGACTCCAAGTTTCAACATATTAAAATGAAAAAACTTTCAAGAGATTATAAGGATTTTGTGCAGGGGCATATTTTCACATGGTCAAGGGATGTCCCCCCATGGAATCAGCCTTCTGTGATATCTAATTGGCATGTTAATGAACATTCTACCTTAAATTCAGGTATAAGAGGTAATGGAGCTGATATAGGGATCAGAATGGAAGTGATGACATCATCAAGCATTGACATGGAACTTGTGTGAGACTCTACAATGGAGGAGACCAACCAGCAGCAGGCAACGCCACAAGGAACTTCCAACACCACACAGATGGCGTCAAACAGCACAAATGTGCTGGGAGCTTGACCAAAAACCATGAGCTCCTCCTTTCATGTTTTACCTGTACCTGTGAAGAAGAAAGAGAACTTGAACAGGGGCGTTCATTGCCTCACAATGCAAAGAGGCAGAAAACATCCATGTGACTGCTATTGGCAATAGAGACTGTAATGTATACAATATTTCTAATTATATTTTACTGATGCTGAAAATTATGTTTTGAGCAGGGGACTTACATTCATCCCAAGCACAGGATCAAGGTTTAGTGACTGTGTGTTAGATTTGAGATTATTTGCCAGAAATGTCAAATTGAAATGTATTTATGATACAGAATCTGTTCCTAGGGACTGTGTTTTCAGGCAACCTAGTACATTTAACCCCCCTGTCAGTCAAGTAGTTGAAACTTTTATAAAAACTTGTGAAGATATTTTCAAGTTTTTGAATACTAAAAACAAGCATGTTTTTCATAACATGAATTTGGAGCAACGCCAAGCATTAAGAACACTTATAGACAATAAGAATATTATAATAAAACCTGCTGTCAAGGGCGGTTGTAGTTATGAACAGTGAATTTTATCATAACAGTGTTTTTATGTTGTTGAGGGACTTAGATACCTATCAACAGTTAACACTAAATGATATCAATAGGATCATTGGTAAAGTTAAGTATGAGTTTTTCAACTTAAGCTTAAGTAACCATATTAATGAGGACACTTTTAAGTTTATATTAATTGAGCATCCTGTTATTCCATTGTTCAAAGCTTTACCAAAAATACATAAAGATCCCAGGAACCCACCATTATGTCCGATTATATCTGGAAAGGGGTGGGCTACTGAACAAGCTTCTATATGGGTAGAGGCTCATTTAAGAAAGTGTTTGGTTTCTGTACACAGAATTTTAAAGGATACAGCTCACTTTTTGCAATCTTTACACAGTCACCTAGGTCCTAATGCTGACTGTATGGATTATTTGTTAGTAACCCTGGATATAAACAGTTTGTTTACAGTAATTACAAAAGAATATGGCCAGATGGCTATTGAAGCCTTTTTGAAACAAGTACAAATCTTGACATTGACAGTGTATGTTTACTGTTAGACTGTGTGCTGAGCAACAATATTTTCATGTACAATAATTGATTTTACTGTCAGAGCAGGGGAGTGGCCATGAGCACCCCCTGCGCAAACTCACAAACTCATATGCCAACATAGTGTTGGCATATTGGGAGGATCAAGCAATATTTAAGGCAAGCCATTCATGGAGGGGGTACTTAAGTTATTACATCCGTTTTGTGGATGATGTCTTCCTGCTTTGGACAGGGACACAGGGACAACTTTATGAGTTTGTTACCTACTTGGAAAGCACCACTGATTTTTTGAGGTTTAGTATTTCATTTTCGGATACAACTATAAATTTCTTAGATGTCCAAGTGATGAAAAACACAGACAATTTGATTTAGACTGTGTTATATAGGAAGGAATGTTGGAGAAACAGTCTCCTAGCTTATGATAGCATGCACTCCAGATATACATTCAACAACATTGCTCAGGGGCAATTTTTTCGAACATCTAGGTTATGTACTAATGATGACATGTAAAGAGAGAAGTCTGCAGAATTGATGGTGAATTTAAAAGCAAGGGGATATAATCAGAATATGATACAGTGGGCATTTAATAAAAGTAAAGAAGAGAGGTTGAACAAAGCAAAACCCTGGTTTTCTGGAAATGTACAAGTACATAATAGGGAGGTAGATATAAGAAGGCAGCCCTTATGAGTTACTTTGAATTACAGCAATAATTTGGGAGGCATATACAACATCATTCATCAAAAATGGAATATCTTGTTAACAGATGACAGAGTGAAGGCATTAATAACTCAGGAACCCACATTTTCTTTCAAGTGTAGTAAGAATTTAAAGGACTTGCCCTGTACTGATCAACAGGTGGTTAGGAAACCTGTCATGGGGCGACAAGGGACATTCCCCTGCAGACATTGCAAAGCTTGCCAACATATTAGACATAATAATGTATTTATCCATCCGCTGTCTGGAAAGAGTTATTCACTGATTCAGTCTGCTGACTGCTTAACCAGCAATATTATATATTTGGCTGACTATATGCAATGTTCATTTTATGTCAGCAAAACAAATTGTAGATTGAATGACAGAGTGTTACAACACATATCAGCTATACATACAGCCAATATACATAATGCTTTGTATCAGCATGTGAAGCAGCATCCTGGGCATGTATTTTCTTTTATGGTTTTGCAGGTTATTCATCCAACCAGGAGGGGGTGATTTGAGAAATATAACAGAGTGTAGTGAAACCAAATGGATAATTAATCTGGGTGCTGATAGAGCACCTGGCTTGAATGGTGTCATTCCTATCAAGCCTATTTTTTTAAAAAGAAGAGGGCATTATACTGAGTTTTTGATTGGTTATCATGTATTTTAAAAGGTGTTCATAATTTTTGTATGATGTCTGAAGAAGAGTTTTTAAACCTGAAAGTGCTAACCTACTGCATTTTATTAAGCTACTGTTTTTTTATCAGCCTGGTGATCGGGATCATTTGCTTTTGCTGTTGGAACTATGAGGCATAGATATGACTGTAAACTGTGTTCCATTGGTAAAAATCTGTGAGGTTGGCAATCATGCAGACAGTACATCAATCAATCCGGCAGGCTTGGGATGACACTTTCATGAATACAATGCACTAAGTCTACATCTCTAACACAACAGTGTTATGCTTACCAGGAGCAGGATCACAGCCGAGTCTGATTCTTGAAGGTCCTATGAAAATTTGAGGGAGAAATAATGTAAACAGCAACCCGTGTTGCACTATGACAGGTTACTACATCCAGATTTCTTACACTTACATTACATACTATGTTAATTGGTATGTTGGTCACAATATGAGCATGAGATTCAAACTGCAACTAACCCCCCCCCATAAAAATACCTGCCAACCACATAAAACTATGTACACCCTGACACACTGAATGCTACAGTATTCCAATGCTTATTCAACTAAGCATACCTGAACACTACTCTTGAGCGAAGACAGTGGCACCCACATCCACGACATACCATGTGATTGATGCCTGGGAGCTGTCCTGTGTTCTTAGGTTTGCCAGGAATTCCTCAGTAGCTTATATTTGTTGTTCTGATATAGGCCCTCCACCGGTGACAGCACACTCCCTAGCCACATCTGCTGCTCTTCTATGGGTGGCATTTATCATATCAGTGGCACAGTGTCACACCTGCTCATATGTCATGCTCTGGTGACCAACTACATTGGCATTGCAGTCCAGGTCAATCCACAATGCTACCTATTCTTCCCTGTTTGTCCTCCCCCTGGACAGCAGAAGTTGGTGATGTTGATACAGGACATCCAGGATAGTGTCATTTTCTGCCTCTGTGAAAGGAGCCTGGCATCGGGGATACATATTTCCAGAAAGACAACAAAATGGGAACATATGTCAGGATCACGTGGAAATATAGTATGTAGAGATACAGCAGTAACAAATGACTACCAGTAGTCACTGCTTGGTTACACATCTTGTATTCAATACCATGCAAACATAGTAAGGATGTGGATGTGAGTAGGAGAGTAGCAGTAGACATCTATTACTGCTTGTGCCATGACAGATACTATTGTATGATCACAAAAACACAGTAGTCCATTGAGTTATGGCCCATATGTGTAAACCCCCCATTATAATATTGAAAACCAGCAGTAATACACAAATAGTAGTGTAGTATTACCACTGCTATCAACAGGAAATTTCCAGGAGAGTAGTACACCTAATTAACAAAGTGCATTCTACCCGTACCCTACTCCTGCTCCACTGTAGGTGTAATACTTCTGCAGATCAGTGACATGTTAGCTGTGCAGTTCCAAGCAAAGCTTACTGCTGTAATCCCCATTCCCTAAATAAATCACATATGCATCATGTTGGAAACAAAAATGTTACAAGCAAAGCTTACTGCTGTAATCCCGATTCCCCCGAAGTAAAACGCATATGCATCATGTTGGAAACAAAAAGGTTACATACCTGATGGAGTACAATACTCCTCTGCTGAACAGTACAGCTATAAATGTTGTGCTAATGAGATGACCATGCACTCTCATACACAATGTTTCCCCTAGCTAGCTGTTTGGCTTTTTAACATAGTTCTGTATTAGCAAGTCATTGCCTCTGAACCAATCTGTGCTTCTGAAATACTAGTTGCAGCCAACACAGCTGATTTGCAGTATAATCAAACAATCCCATGCAACCACTGAACAAGATATAAGGCCTCAATGTAGATTGCAACCCCTTTCTCATATGTTGGGTTGGAAAATAGTGGGGGACAGATACTACATCATGGCATACATTTTGTCTGTAGCAGCTACTATTTACATACAAATGTGTGTGCTACAGTCTGAAGCTGAAGGTGAAGCTGCAGGCAATAGGCATAGGCAGAAAGGGTGAACACTTTGCAGAACAGCAACCTTTAACTGTAAGTGTGGGGCCTGTGACAGCCTTGTTTTGTAGGCAGACCCAGATTGAGAGTACCTACCCCACTGGGAAGTAAGTTATGTGTGTAAGGTAAGTCTGTCAGCCAACAGTATCAGTAAGACAATGCAAAGCAAAAATGCTTGGTGTGTCCTAGAAAACAGGTAGGTGTACATTAACCATGATGTCACACAGATGGACAACTGCCAAGTCACATGTTATGTCATGGTAGTCCTCTGTTGAGTGTGTGTTGGTGACCTTTTCGTCTAACTCAACCTCGATATATGTATGTTACTTGTGCAACTGTGGTTGTCTGTGATTTCACCAGCAAAATATTATGGGCTTCAGTGTGATATTACCAGGCCACAATTTCAGTACACACATCAACATCCTCTAGGAATTCAGGCTACTGCATTACCTGACAGTATCTGTACTTTATAGTGTTGTACTACGAGATGGTGAGAGTGGTCCTATCAGTAAGCCTTTGCCTTCTATTATATAGATGCAGACATTCCAACTGCATTACTTTTGTTATTGGTTTATTCCAATTGGTTTATTCCAATTGTACTGCTTTGGGTGTATAAATAGGTGATAAGACAGACATACATACCACACTTTATAATATTGATGGCCACATACATGTATTTCCATTGGTAGACACAGCTGTACTTAAACCCAGGACCATGTGTACCAAAAAGCTATGTTTTCATTGCATTTCACAGACTGAGCTACCGAGTTACTGCTATAGCAGGTGAATGTTTACATGCTGTAGTTATCATTCCGCAGTTATCTGCTGTTAAATACTGCACTTATAGCTATTATTATGTGTATGGCTTTAGAGTGCTGTATTTGTATACTGGAGTCCAAGTTAAAATCCTATTTTCCATTAATATTTTATCAAGTGTGTTCTGACATGTTGTAGACATAATTGGAGGGTTACCTGCTATCACATACCTCACATACATCTAAGCTTATGTGTGTGTCTTCATAGTGATGCCAATTACAGTACTATTTTTCTAGTAATCTCTTAGCTGATTTGCATGGTACGGCACAATGCGTAGTACCATTTAAAGATGCTTAATGAGGGGAACTTCAGCATTAGTATGTCTTGCTTAAAACAGCTTTGCTTATTAGCAGTTGTTTGGCTTGGTGGAATGATCCACTGCTCTGTAGGTGTGATGGTTGTGGGTTTGAAATAGGGTGCAGGTGTACTTTTTGAATGTGATTAATATTGTTCCAAAAGCATATATCAATATAGCACTAGTTACCATTGCTAAGCCATGCGGTGCACTGCACCACATCATGCAAAAAATCTTTAAAGAAAAGACAAATGGGGAGATAGGACAGTGGTTGAAAAGGGGAGCAAGCAAGGGGAAAATATAATGACAAGCTGGTAGGGATGTGCAGGACAGGTGTAGGAATGAACCATAGTTATCCATTTCTTCAAAAGCAGCAAAAGTGCACTTTCACAGATTATTTAGCTGAATTTGGACTGTCACTCCCAGAGGTGATGACAAAATAACTACATTGTCAAGCCAGTTGGACCAAATGAAGTGTGTCCAGTGGACATGTGTGAAATGGAGAGCTATGTATGGGATGATATTTTTTGGGGGAGGACAGGTGCCCATTTTTTTTAAAGTGACAGTGGAATATTAGGGAAGGGACATAAGTACATGTGGGGAGGTAAGTTGGGAAGGTAAGGAAGCTTCTGCAGACAGACAAGACAGGCAAGACAGCAGACAGGGTTGGTGTTTGACACAAGAGAGGGTGAACACCTTGGATGGGTAGAGTGCTGTGAAATCCCAGTCCCATGAGCATTTACACGGTTGCAGTGTAGCTCAAGTCCTCACCCATGGGACCATCAACACTGCTCCTTCGCTGCCTCTGTGATGGAGTGGTGGAGGTTGGTGACCAGGGCCAGGCTGCCCCACCAGGATGGCAAGCATGCTCTCCATCTGGTACAGGCATGCACTGACAGTTAGGCAGAGCATCCTGTGCACCATACCTGGCAGTTCTTGACGGATGACAAAATCACCCCTTCCATGTCTGCTCCCCGGGGGGGGGGCAGCTGCAGCCTGTGGGGCATAACTACTCAACACTGCAGGTAGTGCAGGGGCAGCAGAGAGGGCACCACCAGGCTGTGGCCCAGGCATGCTGGGCCCCAGTGCCATGACCGGGGGAGCCAAGGTAGGTGAATCACCTGGAACCCGACTACCTTCTCATGCTGTAGTAAATTAAAAATAACCAAAAGGTAAGATAAATAATAACCAAACAAATTATATTATTAACACAATGGAAGATAATATTGATTAATCAAAATGCATATTAAGGTATATTATGATTAACACAATAAATAACATAACAGGAAGTATGTTAACAGCAAAACAGTATGTAATAACCCATAAAGCCAACATAACAGTTTGTTTAAAATAATACATTAATAGCAAATCATAATAATAAATAATATTAATAAATTAAAGAAGATAAGGGGTGGGGATATAGAGCAAAACATACCATTAATAACTGCAGAGGTGCTATTACTACACAAAATAATAATATATACTTCTACAAGTGTGCAGTTTCAGTTGTGAGTACAGTGACTCCAATTCTTATATAGATGGTATTGCACATACATACCTTTCAACCTATTAGCATGAGAGAGTATGGGCCAAACACTAACATATGCAGAACCACAACTACAGGGGACTGTTTTACATACTGTGTTCATACATTACTACCAAGGTGTTCTGTAAATGTATTTGCCTATAAATTTAATTCTAAGCAATGTCATTTATCTGCTAATCAAGGACCAGACATATGGGGCATTAGTCATTACATCCCGAAAAATCATGACAATTGAGAGGTATGTTCATGTACACTAAGTAGACTAGACAGCTGGTGATTTCTTATTTGGCTGCCATGGAATTAGAACCCACAAGCTGTGACTCCAGGGAAAACGTACACTTAATTTAACAGTTGACTGCTGTCAGATTACAAAAGACATGCAGTGCATACAAGACTACCTCACACTTACTGGAAAGGATTATTTATCAAGGCACAATCCTGCTCTACACTTTATTGATATTGCTCCTTAAAATCTGGCACTTATACACATGGATATCTGCCCAGAATGTGAGCTACCTTACCCATATACCTTGCTCCTGGAATGGGAGGAATATACAGCATTATGTGACTAAAAATGGTCATAACACAGGCGTGAACCTTACTGTGGGTATTGCACTACATTTATCAGGCATTTTTGTCTGCATTCTTTATTCATTTTCTTTTTACAGCTGATAGGTGTCAGATAAAAGCACACATGCAGTGAATACAGCCATACTGAACACGTATTCGAATAGATTATCAAGGCACAATCTTGCTTTAAATTTTATTGAGAATGCACTTTATATTCTGGCACTGATACACATGGATATCTTGGCAGAACTTCTGCTACTTTACCCATAATCCTTGTTCCTGGAGTGGGAGGATTCGGAGGAATATACAGCATTCTTTGACAAAAAATGGCCATAACTCAGGCTTGAACCATACTGTGGGTATTGCACTACATTTACCAGACAGTTTTTTCTGCAGTGTTTATTCATTTCCTGTTTACAGTTGACTGGTGTGAGATTAGAATACACGTGCAGTGAATGCAACCATACTGCACACTTATTTGAACAGATTAGTTATCAAAACATAATCCTGATTTAAAGTTTATTGAGAATATACCATACAATGTGACATTTATACACATGCATATCTGGCCAGAACTTCAACTACTTTACCCGTATTCCTTGTTCCTGGTGTGGGAGGAATATACAGCATTATTTGACAAAAAAAATGGCCATGGGTATTTCACTACATTTATCAGACAGTTTTTTTTCCTGCACTCTTTTACTTTTTACAGTTGACTGGACTCAGATTAAAACATACATGCAGTAACTAGAAGAAGAATGAGCACTTACTTTTTTGAAACAGTACATATGACAGCACCATCGCCATTTTCAATCTATTAATTACTGTTGCTTCAAGTCTGGTATGTACACCATGGATCACTGTGTCAGACTTCTAAGAAATAACCCATATACCCTTGTCATTACTTGAGTTCCACCTACGGCATATTTCACACAATGACCAGAGCAGAACAGTGACTGTTAATCTGGGTAGACCACAAAATAAACTGATGTTTTGAAGCTATTCTACGCAGTAATGCAGGTTTACTTGATTTAACTTGCTTTACCATTTCAGGTAGTCAGTGACACATTTTAAGCACTTGGGCTTGAGGCCAGTTATTTGACATTAAGAGGGTTCGTGTTCTGCACTCTTGTGGGAGGAGAGGCTGGACTCTGTCCTTCTGAGCTGGGAATTTCTGGTTAAAGGCTTATAGTGCCTGCATATTTGAACTGCTTCTTACTGAAATTGGTACACCTTGTTTGCTGTAGCATAGACTAGATCCAGGCCTGCTGAATCTAGCTTTGTTTGTATAACTTGAGCACTAATCCAGGCATTCTTTAAAGTATTCAGTTGTATTTATTACTGCTTGGTAGTAACTTGATTAAAGTGTAGCTATCATTTCTAAGTCTTTTGGATTAAGCACTTGGGCTTCAGACCAGTTGTTTTACATTAGGAAGGTTTGTGGCCTGCACTGTGGTGGCAGGACAGGTAGCTTACATCCTTCTAAGTTGGGAACTGCTGATTGAGGGCTCAGTGTCTGTTATTCTAAAAGTGTATTAGTTCTGGTTTAAGCACTTGGGCTTCAGGCCAGTTATTTTACATTAAGAAGGATCATGGTCTGCACTCTTGTGGGAGGAGAGGCTGGACTCTGCCCTTCTGAGCTGGGAATTTCTGGTTAAAGGCTTATAGTGCCTGCATATTCTAACTGTTTCTTACTGAAATTGGTACACCTTGTTTGCTGTAGCATAGACTAGATCCAGGCCTGCTGAATCTAGCTTTGTTTGTATGCTTGTTGTTTGTTTATTTCCTGAAACGCTAATTCCACCTAAAACGCGGCATTTTAGCACTTCTGTGGATCCCTAGTGATATCTGCATTGCTTACTGTACTTATTTCCTTGTTTCACTTGAAAGAAAGTTACTGTTTGTCATTTTTGCATTTAAGTTACCTGTAACACATTGCATTTAAGTTACCTGGCACTTGCTCACTAAAGCAATTATATAAGTCAGCTCTAAAAAATTAAAAGCACTACACCCTCACAGACTCCCCTTGAGTACCTTGTTCCCCATTGGCCCTTTTTTTCAATTATAAAGGAATTCCCAATACTATTCTAGCATGTCCAAAGGTCAGTTGTCAATCTCCTCTCTGGTCCAGCTGATGAATCTGGGAATCTTGAGGCAATGTTACAACTGCCTCATGTACACAGACAACCCTCTCCTCCTCCCAACAAATTCCAACACATGTGAGAGATGCAACCATATAGCCAAACTGGAGGCTAAGCTCTCTCAACTCAGTACTGGAGTAACCAGTTAGGAGGAGAAGGAAACCACACTCACTACAATTCCAGTCTCACATAGACCTACCACGACAACAAACCAAACACATAAACACACAAAAACATACTTGGAGGCTCTAAATAAAAATCTGCCTAAGCAGCAGAGACCTCCAAAGCAGACACCCAAGCAACCACTACCCCAAAACAAAACACGTGCAACACATAGCTCACAAAGCCAGTGTGCCGAACAGTCACAGCCCTTAAGGCTAAACAACACACCTGATACACTTGTAATAGGTGACTCTATCGTCAGGCACACTGACGTCCCGCTCACCAGGCTGAACAAGAAGAAGGTCACGGTGAGCTGCCTGTCGGGTGCTAGGATCCGCCACATAACACAAGCACTCAGGTCACTCCAAGGCAAGTACAAATATGAGAACGAAGAACCACGTAAACTGATAAAACAAAATAGGCAAGTCTGTATAGCGTTGACTTGTTTAATATAATTAGAACTTCATTCAAAACAAGAATAAAACGTAGAGCAGACTTAAAACATAACTGACATGACAACGATACTAAGCGCTTTCACCCCCACACACCTGGGGTATCATCAGAGTATCAGTTGTTAAATTCACACTCCATTTAAATACCCAAAACTCATATCAATTAACCAATCACATGAACTGTAAAAAATATATATGTGTTAAAAACTATTCCAATGTAATATACTAAAATACATTGTATAATACAACAACATACAATAAAAACATACAATAAAAGCATTTAATATGTTAATTATACCAACACGTCTCACTTAGTCAATCCCTTTTGTCAAAGCTTGGTTTAATTTAATCCTAATATATTAAACAAATAATTAACTTATATCAAAACCTTGCTATGGTTTAAAAAATGCTTCAAAAATATTTATTGTATATAAATACCTTAATACTATGTAAAAAGATACAAAAAATGTAAAAAAATCACTAAAACTATTGATTTAATTTTCATATAAAATGAGATTTATGTTTTAAAATACTAGTTATAGAGATTTGTTCATTAATACCCGGTGAGCTGTTAGCGTTTAATCTTAACTGCCATAAACATTCTTTGACTTCTAAAAGAGTGTTGTCATCACCCCCTTTACTTAAATTGTACGGGGCCCTATCAATAATGAAAAAAATAAACCTCTTAAAGTCTTTACATCTAGTACTGTGATTATACAATGAATTAGTACATTTTTTATTTTTGATGTCTCTATTATGTTCCATGATACGGTCTCTTAACATATGTGGCAGTACAAAATTATGGTAGGTCCATTAAGTGTCCTGGGTTCTGTAACTGCAACACGAAGATGGTAATATATTTGGCTTCATGTCTATCATGTCAGGCATACTACATAGGGAAAACTATTAGGAGGTTAAGAGACCGTATCATGTCAGTTATGTTTTAAGTCTGCTCTACGTTTTATTCTTGTTTTGAATGAAGTTCTAATTATATTAAACAAGTCAACGCTATACAGACTTGCCTATTTTGTTTTATCAAGTACAAATATGACTCAGTCATTGTCCATGCTGGTGTGAATGACCTGAGACATACCTCCCTGGACTACATGAAAAGAGACATAGAGGAGCTCTCTGAGCATGTAGCCCAGGCCGGTATGACCCTGACCTTGAGTAGCATCTTACCCTCACCAAGAATGATGCCACAATATGAAGACAAGATGATCAATTTCAACAGTTGGCTTAAGTATTGGTGTCATTCAAAGGGGATCCAATGCCTGTCAGCCTGGGATGACATGCTTGACAAGCCACGATGCTTCGCTAGGGATGGCTTGTGCCTGTCACCCCTGGGCTTTTGGATATTGGCAAAGGCTCTTGCTACCCCCATAGTGCCTTTTTTAGGCAAGGCTCAAAAGACAAACCCACCTCCATAGGTATCACAAGGGATAAGAAACTAAGAGTAATGCTACTCAATGCCAGATGTCTAAACCTCAAGATGCACGCACTCGAAACTCACCTTAGCATGGAGAACATCGACATCTGTGCAGTAACAGAAACCTGGTTCAAGGCTCCCGAGAGCACCCCAGCACTACCAGATTATACCTCATACCATGCTTTTCGGCCCCAAAACTTGGACCGAACCACAAAAGGAGGGGGAGTATCAATATTCGTCAAAGATACCCACACCTCCAGGTTGGTGGCACAGCATGAAGCATCAGAGACTATCCATGTGCAACTAACAGTGGGTAAAACTGCCTTCCAGTTTATAGCCTGCTACAGACCACCCTCCCAAACACAGGAACCCCACTCGGCCTTCCTGAGAATACTGAAAAATATGAAGGTCTCTCCAAACACCATTATATTGGGTGACTTCAACTACCCAAACATAGACTGGGAGCATTACTCTAGCTCCAACACCCTAGCCCAAAGGTACCTAGAATTTATAAACTCAAATGCTATGGAACAGCTTGTTAACACTCCCACAAGAGGGGAAAACATACTGGACCTGATCATCACCAACATGGGGACACTATGCTCCAGACCAGAAGTGTATCCCTCACTGGTAAGATCAGACCATAAACTAATCTTACTGGATATTCACATCCCGACCCCACCCCGTGCCCAGAAAACCACAGTGAAAAACTTCTCTAAAGCAAATTTCACATGCCCCAAAACTGAGTCGGAATCCTTCAAAGCCCCCGGGCCTGTGGAAAATATGGCCCAGACCGCAGAATCCTTTATAAACACATTCTATGAACACCTTCAGGAATGCATGGATCATGCAATCCCAAATAAAACCAAGACCCAATCCCCCAAAGACAGACGTCCTGTCTGGTGGACCCCAGCCATAAACAAACTATACAATAGAAGGAGGAAGCTACTACATGATAGAGCAAAATCCCAAAAAGGGAAGGCATCTCTGATCAGTATTAGCAAAACACTACGGGCACTCATAAAATCGTCTAAGGCCAGCTTCGAGAGAAAAATTGCACAGGACACTAAGGATAATCACAAGGCTTTCTTTAGTTATGTTAGGAACCTGGGTGGGAATTCTCAGATATGCTCAGAATTAGTCCAAAATGACAAAAAATACACCGAGCCCACAGACATTGCCAACATCCTAGCTGACAGGTTCAGTGCAAACTTCTCCCCCACCAAAAGGGCAAATATCTATCCCAACAGAGTGCTGCCCCCCTGACATCTCAGATGCTCAAGTAAGAGCCGCCCTCTCCAAAGCAAAAAACACAGCATCAATGGGACCAGATGGTGCCCTGGGCTGCGTCCTACATGAACTCCAAGAAGAGCTAAACCCAAACATAAAACTACTGTTCAATCTTTGCCTTACTACAGGATATGTGCCCAAAGAGTGGCGTACAGCAACAGTGGTCCCTCTCCACAAAGGTGGTGCCTCAACGGATCCTGGAAACTATCGCCCCATAAGCCTGACTAGCTTGGTCTGCAAAGCTATGGAAAGGATCATCATGGACCTCATAAATAAAGATATTGGGGACCTACAGACACTGGATCCTACCCAGTTTGGCTTTGTTAAGGGCAGATCCTGCCTCTTAAACCTGGTTGATTTCTTTGAAACAGTCACCAAAGCCATTGACAAGGGGAAGGTGGTCCACACAGCCTACCTGGACCTCGCAAAAGCCTTCGATACAATACCCCACTCGGGCATTATAGATAAGCTCACCAGCTTAAATATAACCCCTATGTCACTAGATGGGTTGCAAACTGGCTCAAGGACAGAACCCACATGGTTAGAATTGCTGGAGCCATGTCAGACTCCAAACCAGTTACAAGTGGCGTCCCACAAGGCTCAGTCCTGGGACCTCTCTTGTTCGGTATATATTTATCGGTGGTACAGGCCAACACGGAAGGACTGTGGCTGACCAAGTTTGCAGATGACTGCAAACTGGGCGCCATAATCAACTCTCCAGCCGACACAAGCATCCTCCAAAAGGGCCTCATAGAAACAGACAACTGGTGTTAGAGCCATGGCCTCAAGCTAAACACCAAAAAGTGTATAGTGCCAAAGTGCCCACAAATTACCACATAGGTGGTAATCCATTAAGTACAGAAGAAGTCATTAGGGACCTGGGGACCCAAGTTGATAGCAATCTCTCATTTGACAACCACGTGGCCAAAGTGGTTAGAAAAACATTTTATATAGCCCACCTAATCATGAAGGGATTCACATCTAGATCAGGGGAGGTCATCGTGCCTCTTTACTCATCCCTCATCAGGCCCATAATTGAGTACAATGCCCCTTTTGGGATGTACCTTACCAGACACCTGCAGCAACTGGAAAGACCCCAAAAGTACCTCACCAAGAGGATCAAAGGGCTCAAACAGATGCCATATGCTGCCGGGTTAAAGAAACTCCAGCTCTACTCAGTGGCATACCGCCTGCTCAGAGGCAATCTGTGCCTGACGTATAAAGCCATGTCCAACCCGGAATTAATGGACATGCTGCACCTCAGAAAATCCAAATCCCATCGAGCTACGTGCTCGAGAGACTTGAACCTCAGCACTGAAGTAAAAAGGACATGCTGGAGGGACAGATTCATAACCCAGAGGCTCCCTTCATTCTGGAATAAAATCCCAGTCCAGGTTAGGCAGAGTCCCACACTGACTCTCTTCAAGAGGAATCTTGATGAGTGGATGGGAGATCGTAGGTTTACCCCAGCTATCACTTATGTGTCACAGTTAGACAGAGGCACAGTATACTAACCTCAAAAAAAGGCATAGCAAATGTAATTTAAAATGGGTGGCGAAAGCCAAGCACACTCTGGCTAGGCTTATAAATGCCCTAGGGCAGATAGGCTAGTATGAACCTATGAACCTATTACTAAACATATTACATTTCCCAGATATGTCAAACCTGACTGTTATGACTGCAAACTGTTACTTTGTCAGTGCATTATGCATTAGGTTAATACTTTGATGTTTCCCTATTTACCACACTTATGCCTCATGTTGGCCAGGTGCGCTGACTAGAACTGGACATTGCAAGTCCTCTCATCTGCAGCTGTTGAAAGAGAAACAAACCATTATGCATACCAGTCTTGCATAGATTCAGCTTGTATATTTCTGGAGTACTGGCAAACATATGTACATATCTGTGGGGTATACCCAGCCCTAGGCTCTTGGACCCAGGTGTCCAAGGTTCCCCTCTTCCTTCACTTCAGGTGTCATAGTGGTGAAGACACTGCTCACCAGTGCAGGGGATACCAGTAGCACTGGTAAGATCCTAGTTGAATGATCCCAGGCCTCAGACTTACATTCTGAGTCCTGGTAATCACCCTGCAGCATCCAGGGCTCATAGTCTTTCACCAGGAGTCCAACAAACACTCTGGACTCCTGCACACCCCACCTCTGTACCCGAAAGTGCGCTCCCTCTCAACACCACCAGGCATACCGACAGCCAAGTGAGACTCCAATGAATGGTGTGAAATTCCCACCTATTGGCCTTAATATAGGTTGCATTTCTGCTCATATACATCATACTGTAACTTTCAAAAAACACAGCATTGCTTAGCATCATGCAAGCCAGTTTAGTGGAGATGAGTATCACACAAACTCACACAACCCATGTTTCAGCAAAGCTTAGAAACATACAAGCATTGTGGGCCATTGACTGTGTTTAACCTTTGGTTAGCATCGCACAATTTTTCTAAATGTAACAATTTTTTATTTTGAACTAAACTGCAGTTTCAGTCACATTGCACATTTTCACAGCAATAAATGTGAAAAGCATGACTGGTTAGGACTCAAACCCAGGACCTACTATATAGTAGGTTATGATTCAAATTATCTAACCACTTTGATAGTAGACAAAACCAGTATGTCTTCACATATTAGTGACCTGTTAGTGTTGCTAAGCACTGTGCCACACTGTGCAAACATGTATTAATAGAAAAAAAAAGTATTGTACAATTGATTACATTTGGTTTCTATTTTTAGAAATATGGCAGATGTCTGCTATGTATGTATAAATGCAGCTCAGCATTACTAAGCACCAGGGGCGGCTCGTCCTATCGGACTGCAGGACTGCAGCCTTCCCAGCAAGATAAATAACATGTTGTAAATAAAATAATAAAATATACATTATTTTAATACAATCATTTATTAGCTGGTCCCTGCTTCTTTAGATACGAGTCCGATTGACTCGCTGAAGTCCCGGAACTCAAACTGTGCATGCTTGCCGAGTTCCGGGTAAAAAAAATATAGTTTTTCTGTAAATCCAGATCCAGACTGCTGTAAAAGCAGTCTGGATTAATGAGCGAAGGCATCAGTGTGATGCCCAGAAATCTATGCGGTTTTGTAACTGCATAGAAATTGAAGGGACTCGGACTGCCACGTCCGCAGGCACATACGTGACGCGATGGGCTGAATGGCTATTGATTGGTTCTCGCACTCTTGCCGGGCTTTATGTGCTGGGAAAAGAGCAAGAACCAAACAGTAGCAGCCGGTGGGCACTGACTGAGTCAACTTGTATATTGGCAATTTGAATTGCATAACATTGCATCATTGCATCAGAAATCGGTCATCCTGAGGACCTGAGGCTAATACTGAATTTTTTTTTTAATTAGTTCAGTTGGACTGTAGTGAGTGACTATTAAGTTGAGCTGACAGCTCACTGAGAGACTGAAATAAGTAAGTGACATTTTTCTTTTCTTGGTGGAGTTGTACTGTTTACAGTGGCAGTCTCTAGTCTTTATGCTGGCATGCTGTAGGTAATAATCGGTCTTTATTCTGGCACGCTGTGTATTGACAGCATACCTTTCAACTGTCCCTGATTGACTCAAATTTTGGCTGTGTCCCTCTTAATCCCTCCTAAAACTAGTGACTTTTGGGGGAAAGGTGGTGAATTACATTTGAGTGATGACAATAATTAAGAGTTATATTATTTTACTCCAGAAAGAGTATATTAATTCTTATGTTCTGATTCTGTCAATGTCTACTCTCAAGTTAATAGCATTAATATTTTAAAAGTGTCCCTGATTCTGTTGAAATTTGTCCCTGATTGGTTGAGAGCTATGAGACAGTATTGTGGACATGGTGCTACTACTGTCTTCAGTTTAGTGACAACCACTGCAATCACAGAGATGTGTGCAAGTGTGCTGAATGCCACTTATCACTTTAAATGCAATTAATGTGATTTTGTGCAGTGCTAAATGTATTTGGATCATCAGTGCTATTTCTGTTTTCTAGTAGATATTACATTGAAGTAACAGAATATACGTGCATGCCAGTTATTACTTTAAACACAATTAATGTAATTTTGTGCAGTGATAAATGTATTTGTATCATCAATGCTAGTTCTCTTTTCTAGTACAGATATTACATTGAAGTAATGGAATATACTTGCATTATTTTCTTTGCATATGTACTGCTGTGTCAGATACAGTAAGCAGTTCTTGGATGGTGGTATATAGGTTGAGGGCAGCTAGATTGTAAAGTATTAAAATTTAAAAGTTCAAAAGTATTTTATTAATACATCTATTTATTTTAATACTTAAGGTGGACAACTAATAAGTTAATTCTAAGACATTATTTTAATATTTTGTTTGTGAGGGTGAGGTTTTGTGGAAAATGCAGGCCTTTACAAGTGGGAGGGATGATATGTTATTTGTACCCATTCTTTAGTTGTTATCTTAATTGTATGTATTTAAGCTGCTGGGTATGCATTTCTTAAATTGTTCTGAAGAAGCCTGACAGAGTTTGGGTGAAAGCGCTTAACTACATTAACTTGTGTTCGTGTGGTCACTGGCACTGTAATTGTGATTTTTGAATAAATCTTTGTATCGTTCAGGCTTGGTGTTTTCAACTTCTTTGGTATGTAGGTATGTTTGTGCAAATACACTGTGGGGGTGTGTGAGATTAACTGCTCCCTTAGGTTATGAGACTACTACCAAATATTTACTTTTTGTGGGGTTGTCGTTCCCTCTCCCCTGTCATCAGTATGAAAGCTCTTAAGAGTTCGGTGAAATAAAAACAGTGATTTACTATAATATACTTCTCAACTGTCCAGATTTTTGCAAAATTAATAGATTTTTTACTTCTTATTTTTGGTTTGTTCCTCATAACATTTGTGGTTTTCTGACAAATCATTTAGGAATGAAGTCACTAAATAATTACAGACATTGAGTTTCAGACTTGATACCCTTCAGAAAAATGCATGCAAGACCTGTTATTCTGTCAACTGTCTAAGTTTATACAAGAGCAATTTTTAGTACCATTTGTATGTTTCGCCAATATATTTGGCCTTGTACAAATTAATTTCCTGCGTTAAGAGGTATGTGCAAATTGTTTTATAGAACTAGGTATATCCAAACCTCTCAACTGTCCCTGATTTTGGCTCAAAATGTTGCTCTCCCCCTAATAGTCCCTCTGCAAAGTGGCAAATTTGGAAGAAAACGTGAAGGGTTTACAATTAATACATAATTGTAATGATCAGTTATAGATTACTTTTAATTTCAGAAATGCATGTAGATTCTCTTATTTTGTCATCTTCTCATGTTAACAGTACTAATATTAAAAAAGTGTCCCTTCTTTGACAGGTTTCCAGCTGTATTATGTGGCTGTTTTATATTTTTGCATCACATTTTTGGTCCGTTTTTCATAAAATTGTGGTTTTCTGGCAAGTTAGTATCAAATCATTATAGACTGAAGTTAGAAAATAATGACAGACATTTGTGTTAAAGGAAAAATATACTTTAAAAATTATCAAAACACGGTAGGTTCAGGTTAAGGCACTTTAATCTTGCAGCAAGGAGACAAAAACGTGCTAGTACAGAGTTTGTCTAACTAAAATCAGGAAATACAGGTGTTTTTATACATTTTCTAATAAGACATTGCCCACCAAGCTAATGTAGTGAATCACAAGTTTTGTCATCATTACTTCATAGTCATTGTTTTTACAATATTCTACTGGTACCATCAATTTTTGTGAGAAACTTCCTAAGAAAAACAACGTGGCCTTGGCTACCACCGGTTAGATATATGCAATGTTACCATTCAAGGTACTATGGCTAATTCGAGCACAAAGCAAGTATAGTTTTCTCTAACAGTTCTTTGTCTATGTTATCTCTAAACTTCTGCAGCTGCACGTTCTCATACTGCGAACACAGCTGATTGTTTAAAATCATTACATTTACAGAATATAGCATTGTTCATTCATTTTTCCTGACCTAGCAGATAATCACCTGCTTCTCAAGTACATTTCCAAAAGGCATAAACATGAATATTGCTGTGCTAGCAATTACTAGGTCAGAGGGCATCTTGCAAGTTTCAGAAAGCACACTGCAGTTTCAAAAAGCATCTTTTCAGTCTCATATAAAACTCAACTGTATTTAAAACAGTGCATATAAAATAGAATGAAAAACATGTTAACTTATTTAGTTTCTAATTAGCATTAAGCATACACACATTAATACATATTTTTCTGACATTTCCCCCCTGTTAATACCTTTTAATTCTATTTTCAAAAGAATAAACAGTTTGCTTCTTCTCCTAACCTCTTCCATTCAGGATTTGCAGTTAAGAAAGTCATTCAGTTTAAACTTATGAAAGTGTTTCACATTCTAACAATTCTTAAATTTCAGTACTTTGATACAAAGTCTCAGAAACTGATATATCTATAAATTCTCTGATTAACTTTTTCATGCAGGGAATACCACAACAAATACATGCTCCTAATAGGAGTAATCCCACGAAAATGGCAATCAGGATGTTCATTAGGATGGAAACCCACCTTCCAAATAGATTCTGGAAAAAGTCCATCAGAGGGTTTGGGCCTGGTTTGGTCATGGCCGACACTTGCTGTATCACCTCAAGGTGGTCGTTTATCTCATGTTGATGATCAGGTATATACGCACAGCACTCTTCTTTGATTAAAGCACACGTACCACCTCTCGCCGCTAGGGTGAAGTCAAGAGCCATTCGGTTCTGGAGCACTACAGTTCTCATAGCATTCAGTTCATCAGTTATCAATTCAAGAGCAGAAAAAGTTGCATTACTCATTACTTCGAGAAGTTTAGATAGTTTTTGCAGCTCCCAAATCGATTTCACTGCGCCATATGCAGGTAATATGCCTGCCCACGATATAACAGCATCACTCAAGTCCATGTGCGTCAGTTTGGTACCCACAGTATGATGGTCTTTCCAGCCTGCCTCGATCTGTCCCACTGGATTTTCAGGCTTCCTGACAGCTTTCTTGGCCACATCTCGGGTATTTCAAATATTTCCCTGAGGCAAAACTGCAGTGTGTCGTATGGCCGGGACCAGGTACCCCAAAAAACAACTGCCGAACCAATTCTCAGGTAACCATTTATATGCTTTCTTACCACACACAAAATAACAATCCTCTACCTTAGTAGTTACTTTGTTACGAAATGGCTGCCCTGCATGAAACATTTTCCTATCTATTACAGATAGTTGTTTAAAAAGTACAGGATTACGTTGCACTTGCTCAATAGTCTTATGCATGGACTCAAGAAATGAGTCATAATTTGAACTACAAGCTGCACCCATTTTGTTTGCTTTGGTATAACATTTGTAATGTACAGTCACATTGCACTTGCTCCAACCCACTTGAATTGTGTCATTCTTATAAAAACATACAATTCCCTTTTGTGTCACAGGCAAATACAGTGCTACCTTATCATATGCTTTAATAGCTACGGTCTCATAAACCAAATTTTCCCAGGTCTCATTGACCCCTAGGGGGACTGCAGTCATTAATAACCCTCCATATGCTGTTGGTATGGCTGTGCAAATCCAGCAGTTCAAAACATTAAAAGTCTCAGCATACACACGTGTAATTGCCTGATAAGTGTTAAAGTTTGGGTTCCAGTCTATGGTTGGCTCATCACGTTTAATCAGTTCAACTTTTGTGGCAGGAAAAAGGAAAGGCCACAACAAAAAGAACAATGTTATCAGTATAGCTACCAGAATAATCATGCAAGTTTTCTGAGGTTGTTCTGTATCTCTGTTTGCTCTATACCTGATCATTTTGTTCTCGTTGTACAACAGTAACAAGGTTTTTGTCCAGTTCAAAGTTCTTAACCAGTTTACAGTGTGTCAAATGAATCCAGGACGCTCGCTCCGCAATCTTGACTGCAGTGGGTGTCGACAGTAGTACCTGGTATGGCCCTTCCCACTTCTGAGAACTCCAGTTTTTTTCTCTTCACCACCTTCACCCAGACCCCTGCGCCTGGGGCTACTGCTGCTTCCAATGGTCTGGTTTGCTCTTTATCTGAAACAGAATTTAACTGCAAAAGTTTGTTATTCAAAATACGCCTCATATACCCTGCAAGTGAACTGTCAGCCTCCTGCTCTGCAAGCATGAGAGGTTTCCATTGAGGTGTATAATATGCCCTCCCAAACAGAACTTCAAAAGGAGTTAACCCTTTTGCATTTGCAACAGTTCTCATGCTCAACAGTGCCAGAGGTAAACAGTGCACCCAATTCTTTTGTGTCTCACTAATCAATTTTCTAAGCTTGTTTTTCAAAACCCCATTATGCCTCTCTACTAATCCTGCAGATTGGGGGTGGTATGCACAATGATTCTTCAGAGAAATCCCGAAATAATGGCTAAGTTGTTGTATAGTTTGATTTAGAAAAGTGTGTGCCATTGTCACTATAAATCTTTTCCGGTATGCCAAATCTAGGAATAATTTCTTTAACGAGGACTTTTGCAACAGTAGCTGCATCTGGATTTTTAGTTGGAGAAGCTTCCACCCATTTGGAAAACATATCTATAATGACAAAGCAGTACTTCTTATTTTCACATTTGTTCAGTTCTATAAAATCCATACAAACAGTATGGAACGGATACGGTGGTATAGGGAAACTCCCTTGCTTAGGTTTCAATGCCCCTTGTGCATGATGCTTGTTACAAACATGGCATGCTGCACAAAAATTTTTTGTATAGTTTGTAAATCCATACGTCATAAACACTCGATTCACTAACTGTACCATCCCCCCTGTTGTGACATGGCACTGCCCATGGCTCAAAAAAGCTGCATATCTAAACAAGTTAGATGGTAAAATCGGTTTGTTTTCTTTGGAGATGTACAGTCCCTTCTCAAGGATTGCTCCTCGTTTTATCCACTTCTGTTTTTCTACATTTGTAGTAAGTGTCTGCATTGTTTTTAACATTTCTAAGTCTAAAATCTCAGATGGTTGTAATTCCTCACTTAAAAGAAAAACTTTTGAAGCTGAAGCTGCTTGTTTTGCAGCTGTATCAGCCCTTGTATTACCTTTTGAAATCCTATCCTGTTGCTTGGTATGAGCTACGCATTTGCAAATAGCTACTTTCTGAGGTAACTGAATAGAGTCTAACAAGTCTAAAATAAATTGCGCATGGTTAATTGGTTTACCAG
The DNA here is from genome assembly GCF_019279795.1 of Protopterus annectens. NCBI lineage: Eukaryota > Metazoa > Chordata > Ceratodontiformes > Protopteridae > Protopterus > Protopterus annectens. Next base: position 111,708,435 of record NC_056737.1, on the reverse strand, counting down.
TAGATGTTATCATCCCTCTATTTTTCCACTGCTGCACAAAAACATGTACAGTAGAAAAAGCATACTGACTGTCAGTAAAAATGTTTACTTTCTTACCTTTTGCTAAGGTACATGCCCTTGTCAAGGCAATCAATTCTGCTGCTTGTGCAGATAAGTTATGTGGTAAAGACTTTGCTTCTAAAATCTCAGTATCAGAAACTACTGCATACCCCACTAGATTCTGTCCTGTAGGACCCCTCCTGCACGAGCCATCCACATAGTATGTCACCTCGGCATTGTCCAAGGGAACATCTGTAAGGTCTTTTCTAGGTAGTGTCTTTTGCTCAATCTCCTGCAGGCAGCAGTGTGGTTTGCCATCTGCAGGGGTTGGGAGCAAGGTTGACGGATTCAAAGTTGTGCATCGTTCAATTGTCATATGAGGTTGGCTCAACAGTATAGTCATACAGGAAAGATGTCTAGCAGGAGAGAGATATGCTACTTTTTCTTGCAGTAAAATAATCACGACTGCATGAGGCACTCTCAATGTGAGAGGGTGGAACAATACTACTAAGGCTGAAGCCTGCACTGCCATTGCAGCTGCGACTACTGATTGTACACAGTGGGGCAAGGATCGTGCCACTGGGTCTAGCTGTGATGAATAGTAAGCTATGGGGCGTTGTTTGTCCCCATGCTGTTGTGTTAACACTGATGTCATATAACCTTGCTTACAGTCTACGGTTTGGAAAAATCGCTTATGATAGTTTGGTAATCCTAAAACTAAGGAAGAAGCTATCAGTTGTTTCAGTTTGCAGAAAGCTGATTCTGCTTCTGGTGTCCACTGTAATAAATCTTGTGCTGCCATCGGCTTTTTGAATATCAAGTTAGTCAGTGGAGCAGATTCCAAAGCATAGTTTGGAATCCAACTCTGACAAAAGTTAGTAGTACCCAGAAAGGACATCATTTCCTTCTTGGTAGTTGGTTTAGGTGCTTGTAATATTGCTGTTTTTCTGTCCTCATCTAATATTCTGCCTTCTTTGGATATTACATATCCCAGGTAGTTGACCTGTTTTTTCCAAAGTTGCAGTTTGTTTTTGTTTACCTTGTGTCCTTGAGTGGCTAAAAATTGTAATAATGCTGTGGTATCCTCTCTGCATTCTTGCTGGGTGGGGGCTGCCAGCAGAATGTCGTCTACATAAAGTAAAATCTGACTACCTTTCGGTGGGATAAATCCCGCCAGGTTACTTGCCATTTCTTGTGTGAATATTGTTGGACTTTCACAATATCCCTGTGGTAGTCTCGTATATGTATACCGTTTCCCCTGAAATGTAAATGCAAACCAATGTTGGCTGTCTGGGTGTATCGGTATTGAGAAAAATGCATTTCTAACATCTACCACAGAAAAATACTTTTGTTGAGGTTTCAAATCATTCAATAAAGTGTGTGGATCTAGCACCGTAGGTGTCCTGGGTATAACTGCGTCATTTACAGCTTGTAAATCTTGGACCATACGCCATTCTCCATTTGCTTTCCTAACAGGAAATAAGGGTGTATTACATGGTGAATCAGGAGATTCTATTAAGATTCCTTCCTTAAGTAAGGCTGCTATTATAGGTTTGATTCCTATTTCTGCATCCTTTCTTAAGGGATACTGTCTCTTTTGAGGTCTAAATGCTGATTTCGGTGTGATAGTAACTGGTCCTGCTGTACGAATAAGTCCTACATCTGATTTCTCTGTTGGCCAGAGAGTCTCCGGTATGTCTCATAAGGCTTTTTCCTCTTCCTCTAGTAAGAGTGCTACTCAGCTATTCTCACTTGTCTGTGAGTGCACAGCTGGGTGTGTCTGTGTTATCCAATTTAATTTCTGCTTTTGTACTCCTTGTTCAGAGAGTTCTAACTTTATCTGTTTTTCCCACCTTGTGACTTTTTCTCCTAGGTCTGCCCACTTCAAATTTCTGTCTTTAGTTAAACTTACATGTGGTAATCGATTAGATTTGTAAAGTGCTAGGAATTCCTGAAACAATGAATAGCTTACTACACTGTTTCCTTCTGTGTCCCAGTACAAATTTCGTAATACTAATCTATTAGCATGGTTTCTAAACAGTTCTTGCTCATATTCTTTATCAGATCCTGGTCTGTTACAGTAATATAGAGTGCAATGCAACAAATGTTGTTTATCGGTGTCAAGGGAGGGGGATTTACTGATGGCTACGTTCATCAGTTCTTCGGTCACTGCCCCTGGACCAGTCGTAACTAAGTCCTGGCTGTACCAATAAAATGTTTCACCCTCTGGTCGCACTACAAAAGTATCCATTTGTCGCTGTGCTTTCATACCCTGCATAGTTGGAACTACGGCTATGCCAAATATCTGCATTAGGTCTCTGCCCAAGAGATTCACTGGGCATTTTGCAGAAACAACAATTTTGCTTTTCTGTGTCATTCCTGAAACTGGGTCAGTTATCGCTATGTTGTGGGAGAGTGGCTCCCGATACAGCTGTCCATTAGCTGCTTTCACTAATATGTAGTCCAGTGATTCTGAATTTTCTGGTAGTTTGGAAGGATGTATCAGGGTCCGTGAAGCCCCTGAGTCACACAGGAATTTGACTTCCCTCCCCTCTACCAGAAGTGTAACGTCCGGTTTTGTGTCTGCCAAGTAGAGCTCTAAGCTCAATAATGCTAAGTCCAAAATTTAATTTTCTTCATTATCTATGAATTCATGAACATCCTCTATTTCTTCTGTCACATCCTCTACCCTTTCTATCACATTTGCATTTGTCTTTTCTTGTTTATTTCTATCCAGTGATTCTTGACTGTCATATAGTCATTCCTCACCCTCCTTGTCTTCTGTGGTTACCTTCTTATTTTGCCTGCAATCCCTTGCTAAATGTCCCTTTTTCCGCATTTGAAACATTCACCCCTTTTCTTTCTTTTTTCAAAGTCTTCTGATCGCTTATCAGATTGTTTGTTTCCCTGGGTATTTTTCTTACCCTTCTTCCCAGTTTGTACTACAAAGACTTCTCATCCATCTTCTACTGCAAATACTTGAGTTTTCTTTTTCTTTTTGCTATTAAAATGCCTTTCGGCATGTCTTGCATATTCAAGTAATGACTGTAATCTACTTGTACGATGATCTACCATGTGCTTTGTAATAAAGCTGCTAATGGGCGCAATACTGCCTTTTAAAAATGCATTCTTTAGCTGTTGCTCATATGGGGAATCATGTGTTTGATCAGGTACCTGCATTCCACAATGGTTATTAAAACATTCTAATAATCTGGCATAATATCTATCAACAGTTTCACCTTCTTGTTGTATGCATTGATTAATGCAAGTCCAATCAGTCCTAGGCTTCCATTTCTCAGAGATTCGGTCTGTCAGACCTTTCACTCTGTTGTCCAGTTCTGCGTTACTATGTGGGAGTGGTCTAAGCTCTGCGTCATGGGGATTCCAGTTGCCACTGATCATGTGCCAGTCTGGACCTACGATTTGTCTAACTACTTTCTCTACTTCTTCTCCATTCAAATGGTAACTTAACCTCATGCCTTGTAAGTCTTCTATGAATTTTCTAAAATTAACTTTTGGATGGGGAATTCTCTCTGTGGCTTTCTGGATATCTTCCAGTGTCCACGTTCTATATACTAGAAGAGTTGGATCCTGTCCTGCCTGTCCTGCCTATGGATTTGGTACTTCTATGAGTGGACATATCTCTTCCTCATTCATAGCTTGTGAATTTTTATTTATTTCATATAATTCAATATCCCCTGTCAAGTTGCGTGTTCGAGACCTGGTCTCGATAGGATCTCTGACAAACGGTTTTGATTTTGCAGGAACAGCTGGGTATAGTGGAGGTGGATCAGCTTGTCCACTTGCTTCATATTCTGGTAAGGGAAGCAGAGGGGGCGGAGGGGGCCTGTTGCTATTACCAAGTTATTATCTTCTTTATCTAAGAACATTGCTTTTGAATTTTTAATCTTTTGTTCCCTGCGGTTTGCTTCCTCAAGCCACCTGTGTGCCTGAGGGACTCCTAATTGTCATTGCTTCTTTAGCTGCCCTTTCGCTTCTGTTTTAAGTTGTTTAACAAGTTTAATAAGTGAAGGTTTATCTAAATTACCATCAAATTTGTATTTATCAACCCATTTTGTATAATACTTAACATTATCGGCACGCTGTAATTGCATATATTTGCGTCTTGGTTAGGGCGGTCTCGGGAACTTTTCGTGCACTGATTTCCCATGTTGCCTTAGCTAAGTCAGAAATTGTTACGTAACCCTTCTTATCACGTGGTACCATGATTTTACACCTTTTCACAGTTTATCTAGAATAACTGCCTACCTATTCTGTTTCCCTGATCTATGACAAGACAGCAATCTTTTTGTCCCTGATCTGCACATGCAAATCTCCCTGACAAAACAATACTGTAACAAGTCCCTGATCTAAAACAGAAAAAAAAGGTAAATTCCTCCTTACCTGACCCTCCGTGAGTTGATCCACCAGAATGTTGATTCGTCGTCCAGTCCCAGATCAGAAACAGTGGCTGGCCTCTTTCGAACGACAATTCAGTCGGAGGTCTTTCAAGACAGAAGAGCCGATGTGGCCACTTCTCCATACGGGTACATGCCACCGGGCCCAATTCTGACCTGAGCCTAGAGTGAGAGGTACTTTCCGGTCCGAAGGACCAAAACTATCAAAGGAAAAATATACTTTAAAAATGATCAAAACACGGTAGTTTCAGGTTAAGGCACTTTAATGTTGCAGCAAGGAGACAAAAATGTGCTAGTACAGAGTTTGTCTAACTAGAATCAGGAAATACAGGTGTTTTTATACATTTTCTAAAAAGACATTGCCCACCAAGCTGACGTAGTGAATCACAAGTTTTGTCATCATTACTTCACAGTCATTGTTTTTACAATATTCTACTGGTACCATCAAATTTTGTGAGAAACTTCCTAAGAAAAACAACGTGGCCTTGGCTACCACCGGTTAGATATATGCAATGTTACCATTCAAGGTACTATGGCTAATTCGAGCACAAAGCAAGTATAGTTTTCTCTAACAGTCCTTTGTCTATGTTATCTCTAAACTTCTGCAGCTGCACATATTCTCATACTTCGAACAGAGCTGATTGTTTAAAATCATTACATTTACAGAATATAGCATTGTTCATTAATTTTTCCTGACCTAGCAGATAATCACCTGCTTCTCAAGTACATTTCCAAAAGACATAAACATGAATATTGCTGTGCTAGCAATTACTAGGTCAGAGGGCATCTTGCAAGTTTCAGAAAGCACACTGCAGTTTCAAAAAACATATTTTCAGTCTCATATGAAACTCAACTGTATATAAAACAGTGCATATAAAATAAAATGAAAAACGTGTTAACTTATTTAGTTTCTAATTAGCATTAAGCATACACACATTAATACATATTTTTCTGACAATTTGAGTTTCAGATTTCATACCCTTCAGAAAATTCATACTAAAACAAGACCTAATTGTGCAGATTTCTTGCTCTGAGGTTGAGCGATATGACAATTGTGTCATGGCTATCACCGTCAGCCAGAGTCATTTCAAATTGTGACATACTTGTTGCACCCCATTCCCCCATGTAGTGACTCTGGATGTGTTCAAACAAGGCAAGGAGCAGTTATGCAGTGTTAATTGTGCAGATTATCCCCCCTTGCAAGGTAGACACAAGTACTGCAGTGGCTTTTAATCTGTCCTTGATTTTGCAGAATGTTCTGGTTTTCTGTCATATTTTTATACTGTTGATTTATGGTTCTTCTTAATCAGAAAATGCATGTTTTTGCAGTGTCTGTTGCTCTGTATTTAAGTAGCAATGCTTTAATGACCACCAGGTAAGCTTGTCTGAGACTGTAAGATGCAAGTAAGCTTTAATAAGCATACTGTTAAAGAATTACCATCATTGAAAGCCTTTTTGTTGCTGCCATGCAGAGAATATTTACATAACTAGATAACGTATAAGCCATAGGTATTGAAATACATACGACAGTATTTGTAATAAAGGACAGGATTACAGTATTTTCAGAAGCTCATTACAGTTGTTGGTGACTTGCAGTTATCTTTGCAGGCTTTACCCATAAACTAAACAGAATGTCAATCTATCATGTGTGGTCCATAACCTGTGCAGTAATCCTTCAAGCAATTTATCTTGAGCTTGTTTCTTGTTTGCTATTCATTTTTTACTTTGATCATGTTTTCCCCATGAAACAAGTAGATAGTTGTTGTCAGGCAGAAGGCCTTTTTTGGATAAGAAACATTTTTACAAGTGTGGGTATCACAGAGATTGCTACTTTCAGCATGTTACTTAGTGCTTTTATAAAGCTGAATATAAATTAGAATTAGAATTGCAGTGCAAGGAGAAGTGTTTTGAGATGAGTGCTGCTTGTTTTCTTATACTTGATTTTGACTGGCATTCCAGTAATGTATTTAAAAAGTAATTTAGTTTTTCATTCATCACAACCTTTTTGTTTCCATCTCAATATTAAGTAAGCTGTCATGTAGCCAATGCATTGAAATATTTTTTTTCTTCTGCACTTCATTTTGTCTTGATTGGACTCTCATAGTGACGGTTTGGCACCCAGGGCAGCGTATTTAATTAAAGACCCAGTTTTTGTGTTTTTTTAGCATAGCCCCACACCTTTCTAGTTGGCCACACCCATTCACATTGGCCCCACCCATTCCAATGTTTCCTGCAGCTCCTCTTTGATTTGAAGCCACCAGCCACCACTGCTAAGCACTGCTCCATGCCGTGCAAACAGGCAGATTAAAACACTTTTTAAAAAAAGTGAAAAAAAAATATTTATACAATAGCAGAGTACATTACAATAATTTTTGTCTTGTGCTTACCATCTGTCCAGGATTTTCTGTACACTTCTGCTTGCATGGATCCAATATCCATGTTACTGTTATCTCCCTTGGCAGTGCACCATGATTAATATGCATGGCGCTCTGCCGAGGTGGAACTGCGGCCATGTACATGGGTACATTCCATGTAGGCTCTGCACAAAACCTATATGGACTTTATTGAATCCTGAGGAAAATTTATCATTTCCATATTTTTAGAGCAAATGTAAACTTTTTAAATAAAAATGTATGAAACTGATTTTTTTTTTTGCCCAGCATATCAGTAAAGCTGTATTATATATTGCAGTTGGGAAATTTTTTCATGTGGAATAATTCAGATACTCTCCTGACGCACACTTCTCGGATTATAATGTGAGGGCAATAGTTTTAAAATTTGTTTTGAAGTGTTTTAAAAAGTGTATTGATTATAAAACAGGGTTGTCATGCATGAATACAATTTTAGTTTAGAATTGTTTTATTGACCAGAGTGTAGAACTAATTTAACTTTATCTAAAGGCAGTACAGTTCTTAGAAGCAGTCCATAGTTCAGTACTAGACTTTAGGTCCTTGAAGGCTGTTTAAGCCTAGCCAAATTTCTGGTCTCAAAAGTGAGAATCAAACCCCATATCTTTTGTCTAGAAGGTAAACATCTTAAACATTGTGCTGACTCTTAACCCAAGAAAGGTATGGTCATCAAATGCTAATCAAGTTACTCTTGCACATGAAGACATTATGTAATATGTTGCTGGAACATAAACCTAAGAGTCAGACCTGGGTTCAAAACTGATGTTTGTCTTGTACAATTGATAACATTTATAGGGTATAAAACATCAAAGTGTTGGCAGTTACATTTATGTTGAAATCTCAGCCACACCTTGTATAACTGACAGCTTTTATAGGAGACCATCAATATGGGTTTCGGTGACGAATATCAGCAATAAAAAATGACAAAAAAGTACCAGAACCCACAAGTATTTTAATAATCCAAATATATAGCAAAGCTTTTGAGACAAACTGTTTATCGTTGAACAAATTATTGTTCTATGTATAAAGAATTTGTCTGGAAAGCTTCACAGTATATTAGGATTATTAAAACATAGGGAGATGTGGGTACTATTTTATCATTTTCGTACCTTTTATAAAGCACTAGATGTGAAAGTACTGACAACTACATTAATTCCTAAATCTCATCTATTTCTTCTTGAGTTTGCAACTTTTACAAGATAACCTGATATTGAGGATTATTTATTTATTGTTTATTTATTTAATTATTCATTAGGTTTAAGGTTGACTCTAATTTCTTTAGCTAACAGCTCTCTTTATTAAGACATTATGATACATGTAACACTAACAAAGCAGGAACAATTTTGTAATGCAAAATCAGACCGACTAGCCTAGACACATTTTATAAATGGTTAGAGGTAACACATTACCACAGCAGTGCAAATTGCATTACAAGGGGAGCCAGTTAAGGGTATTAGTGAATAATGCAAGTTGTTGAAGGATATAAAATGTTTTTATCAAAGATATTAAGGAGTTTTTGTATGCAGAATTCTGTTGAACCTATATAACAATCAATAGCTTTCATAGAGGGTCTCTGCTCATGAAAGACATGTTTCAAGAAAAGTAGGTATGGGCCATCAAATACTAAACCAATAAACACCTAATATGTGTTTATTTCCTGAATTTCTGACATATGATTAAAATTAACAACTGTCAGTGGATCTGTATGTGTTAAAACCTTTCTGAAAATATAACAAAATTGTTAATGACTCAGTTAATTAGTATGTATTTTTATCATTTTTACAATATGTAGTTTGAAAATCAATATGCTTCTCTTGTGCATATTTATTGGACTTTGTTGTGCATCATTCTCCTTTGAGAAAGAAGAATAAGTATTAATTTGCATTCTTAGAGAGCTGTTCCTCTATTAACTGATTCATAGTCATAGACATTCTCAGTAGTTGTTGTTTGTCTTTTCAGCTTTTCCCGGTTAGGGGTCGCCACAGTGGAACTCCGGTCCGCTAATGATTGGCAGTCGATTTTTATGGTGCCGAGTTGCCAGCCTGATGCCCAACCTTCAGCGAAGGCACGCCCATTCAAGCATGTCTTTCGGAGGCCACTCGACTGCTGGGAGGACATGCAGACTCCACACAGGAGGCACTCCAGCCGTGAATCGAACAGTCCTATCTCTAATTACAAGAGAACTTGAAAACAATAAATACCTCATGTGGGTAGTTTGAAAAACTAGTCAGTTGAAGACCCTATTAACCAGCCTGCTCTAGTAGCACAAGCACATGGAAGAGCATATACAGTCGCACCTGGAAGAGCATATACAGTCACACCCTTCTACAATCGCAAGCATACACACACACACACACACACACACACACACACACACACACACACACACACATATATATATATATATATATATATATATATATATATATATATATATATATATATATATATATATATGCATACACACACAAACACATATACATACATAAAACATATCTCCTAGTCCATATCAGCAAATGTATCACTGTTAGAAGAGTATAGAAGAGGGAACAGCTCAACAAAAATGCTTAGAAAGATAGATTTGATAAAAGCAATGCGCAGTATTAGAACAGATCAGGATCTATTGTGCACTATCGCAAATAAATTAAAAATCGCAGCACAGGCAGGAAAACTTAAGATAAGCAGATAAATATAAAGAAAAAGTACAAAATAAGCAATTTACTGATAACCCAAAAAAATTTTATAGATAATTTGGAAACAAGGTAAAAGGAATTGAAAAGCAACCAAAAAAGAAGAAACAGACACATTTTGTTGAAGTATTTATGAAGATGCTGTGGAATATAACAAAGATGCTAAATGGATAGAAGAAGTAAATGAAAGAATACAAAGTTTAAAGGTACAGGATATGAAATGTGATGAAGTAACAGCCAGAGAGATTGAAACAAAGTTAAGAAAAGCCTCTCATTGGAAAACCCCAGGCCCAGATGCAGTACCTAACTTCTGGTTAAAAGTATGAACATCTTTGCATGAAGATTTTACCATGAATAAGAACTATTTATATGCACACCCTGAACAGACACCCACCTGGCTAACAACAGCAAAAAACAATGCTCCTACTAAAGAGGGAATCTGCAAGCTACCCTAAAAATTATTGACCAATAACTTGCCTTCTAACTACGTATAAACTATACACTGGAATGGATGCCGACAGAGTTTATAGTCATTTAGAAGAAAATTCAATTATGACAATAGAATAAAAGGGCAAAAAGAGAAAGTCATATGGAACCAAAGATCATTTGTTGTTAAATAAAGTCATAGTGGAGCACTGTAAAAAGGGGACAAATTTAAGTATGACATGGATTGACTATAAAAATGCATTTGATAGTATCCCAAATTCATGGATAAAAGAGTGCTTAAAAATGCATCAGATACACCCCACACTGATCAACTACATTACAGTGACCATATAACAGTGGCAGACTACTTTGCAATAAAGTCATGATAAAGGACAAATTATTATTTCAGGGATAAAAATGCAATGGGGGATATTCCAGGGTGACTCTTTGTCACAGCTACTATTCTGTCTTGCCCTTAACCCATTAAGCTGTCTACTTAGCTTAGGCTGTGGCTAAAATTTGGCTCCTAGAAAACAACAAGGTGTAAAGACTTCTCATCTTCTTTTTGTGGATGACTTAAAACTGTATAGCTCATCAGATGAGGAACTGAAAGCACAACTGCAAGTTGTCAAAACTTTTTCAGATGATATAAGAATGTCATTAGGAAAACCGCAACACCAAGAAAACATTAGTTTGGGACAAGAATGTGATATAAAAGAACTTGAGCAAGAGAAAGTGTATAAATACTTGGGAACTGATGAGGGATCAACAATAAAACATGAATGAATGTGAATAAAACTTAATAAGGTATATTTTAGAAGACTTAAATTAATCCTGAAAACAGTGTTGACATCAAGGAACAAAAATCAAGCTATAAACCAGTTTGATCTTCCTGTCCTAACTTACAGTTTTGGACTGATTGACTGGCCCCAAAACACGTTGGCTAGATTAAACAGGAAAACAAGAAGGATGTTTCATGCTCACCAAATGATTTATAAAATTCAGTGCATCCGAAGATTATATATTCCCTGTTCCAAAGGAGGGATAGGCCTCCTTGAAATTGATTACATGTATAGATCTGTAATCATGGGACTGCACACATGTCTGCTGACCTCACAAGACCCAAATGTAGTGAAACTTCTGAAACATGAGGAGAATAACTCTAAGATGATTTCCCTGCTTAGTCTAGCAGAAGCATATCAGTGTCAAGCAGGAATGGAAATCAAACCAGAAGTGCATAAAAATCAAGCAGCAACTGAATGTGCCAAAAAACAAAAGAAAGAATATAAGGTAAAGGGCCAGATGAGAAGGCAAGAAATGTGGAAAATGCATAAATATAGTCACAAGTATAGAAAACTTCTGGAAGAACCTCATGGTGATCAGGATTTAATGCAGGAATGGTTAAGGAGAGCCGAATTCAAACCAAGAGATGAAAGGTTAATATTGGCGGTCCAAGACAGTGGGCTGCGTACACATTGGTTTACAAAGTCCATTGAACATGTGGGAGAAACAGACAAATGTAGGTTTTGTAAAACAGAATTAGAAACAGTTGCACACCTCATTGCTGGTTGTGACATACTAATGGCAATAGGGCTGTATACTGAGAGGCATAATATTGTGGCAAGACTGTTGCACTGGGGATTGTGCAAACATTATGGTATTGAAGTGGCTGAAAAACACTAAAAACATGAGCCACAAAGCATCATAGAAAATTATGAAGTCTACATCACATGGGATCACCCATTACCAACAGTTCAAAAGATAGATGCTAGAAAACTGGATATAGTGGTCCATGAAAAGAAGACAAAAGTAGCACTGATCATTTAAATCACCACACCCAGTGACTACAGTGTCTTGCATATAGACAAGAGACAAAGACATAAAATATCAGGATTTCCAGGCAGTAATGAGAACAATGTGGAAGAAAGATACCCAGACAGTTCCAATAGTAGTAGGAGCAATGGGTCTTATAAAAAAAGAATTTAAAACAGTGTAAGAAACTTCTCTGTGTGGAAGATTTTTAATCCATATATCTCTAGTTAATCACTGTATATTAATCAGATCAGAATAAAGTAGTAGAAGTAGCGAACTTAAACTTGTCTTAAGTCAAAATAAATAAATAAATAAAATAATAAAAAATATATAATTGTACAGAATTACTAAGTATCCGAAAGTAATCCAAGCAAGGCAGGCAGTCTGTTTCCAGTCGAAAATCCTTTAGTAAGTACACAGACAAGTGATCCAAGTAAAACAAAACTAGAGTAATAGTTTCCTCACAAGATTTTTAAATATATATATACTTTTTATCAGGCAAGTTTATTCTGCTGTAAAACAAAGTGTTACTGGTACGCATAGTAAATTCACATCCCTTCCCCCATCAGTGTGACATTTGAGCTGGTCCTGCCCTACTTAGTAGCTGTCATAATAATATAACCCTTATGTACTTTAAATAAAATTTATAATGCTGTGGTACCTCTTATTTTACCAGATTATTAAGTAGATTATTAAATTTGTGATTTTATCCAAGACACTATACTACATGTCTGGAAATATATCAACCTTAGTCCATTTGGCAATCTAAAAAATATATATAAATATATGCATATATACTTTGCATGTAAAAAATCAATTGAAAAAATCATATTTTATTTTCATAACCTATTGTTAATAAAGATCGCTTTCGTCCTGCTAGACTTCTTCAGGTCTGTGTACAAGAACCCTAAAAACTATCTATAAAAATATATAATTGTATAATTAGTTAGTATTGTTGTTTCCAGTCAAAAATCCTTTATTAAGTACACAGAAAAGCAATCCAAGTAAAACAAAAATAGAGTAATAGTTTCCTCACAAGCTTTCTAAATATATATACTTTTAATCAGGCAAGGGAGTGGTTATTGTGCTGTAAAACAAAATGTTATTGGTACACATGTTAAATGCACATCCCTTTCCCCATCAGTGTGACATTCGAGCTGGTCCTGCCCTACTTAGTAGCTGTCATAATAATATAACCCTTATGTACTTTAAATAAAATTTATAATGATGTGGTACCTCTTATTTAACCAGATTATTAAGTAGATTATTAAGTCTGTGATTTTATCCAAGACAATATACTACATGACTGGAAATATATCAACCTTAGTCCATTTGGCAATCAAAAATATATATAAATATATACATATACACTTTACATGTAAAAAATCAATTGGAAAAATCATATTCTATTTTCATAACGTATTGTTAACAAAGATCGCTTTTGTCCTTCTAGACTTCTTCAGGTCTGTGTACAAGAATAGGGTTCTTGTACAGAGACCTGAAGAAGTCTAGAAAGATGAAAGCGATCACACCACTGTTTTACACTCAATCAAGTCAACCTGCAAGAACACCCCCAAGTCCTTATCTTTAACCAGTTAACTATGGCCCATAAAATCTTTTAACAACCTGAGAAAACAACTGCCATGAAAAAATTACTTCTACCATATTCCACTGCCAAAACTCTATGCTCCACCAGCAAACCCCTCATTAAGATCAATGCATCCAAAAACCTAGCTGGAGAATCCTTTTTCTCAAATTACATAGACAAAATCTGGAATGGACTACCACATGACATTATATCTACCCCAGCTTTGTCTCAATTTAAAAAAAAATACTAAAAAGTCACATCTAGCAAGTGGCTGTAACGTTGCTCTGCTCCTGACTAAACTATCTCTCTCAGAAAATACTACTACTACCTCTACTTCAATTGTTACTAACACCAAGCGTACTATACTTATTCTGACTTCCAGTAACTAAACTATCAACTTATAAGCATCTCTAACTTCTGTTCTGGAGACTTAGTTAAACCTCAACCTTATATACTCCCAGTCACATGTATTCTGATGAGTTACCTGTCTGTGTATATCCAATGTTACCTTAAAATTAATGTAAAGGTGTATCTTGTTTAAGTATTTCAAACTGTATGTATCTTGTATTTTCTATATCTACCTTTTAAGTGTAAAATTTGTATTTTTCTACATTGTACTTAATGTAATTCTGTTAAGTGGAGCTTTTCTCCCTGGGCCTCTGCTGAAAAAGGACATGTGTCTAGTTGGACTTCCCGGCAAATCAATGTAAAATAAATAAATAAATCCCAGCATACATGCAGAATCAGCTAGTGACATGGAAACCAAAGGATAGGCTGGTCAGCTAAAGGCAGGTTATCTTTGCTCTTAGAGAAAAAATATTGATCATCATGCTATCTGCCTCTCTCCTGTAGAATGCAAAGCAAGCAAATGGTTCAAAAAGTTACAGGTCTATGACAGGACATCAGATAAAGGGGTCATGTGCATGGGAGCAAACAGATGTACTCCGCAGTAGTATTTCTGCCTATGGAACACTGGTAAATTATAAGTCTTTTAAAAAGCCCCCATGCATCTGCAATATGACAGTGCCAGATACCATCACCCCAAATCTTACACTCCCACTAGTAAGAGAGATGTAAGAATAAATATGCAGAATAAAAGAGTCAAGGACTTGGCATCTGTGGTCAGTGAAGGAGTCAAATAAATAAAGTTTGTTGGTTTGCTTTAGTTAATCACTTAGTTCCATATGTTTAACAGGAACACTCATCTGGAAAACCCATTCATAGTGGAGTCCTGGAGAGGCAAAAAAATCTGTTAAGTCAAAGAGAACAGCAATATCACAGAATGGAAAAAAGTGCGTGTCACATAATTGCAAAAAATACAAACAAAACATTTAGAATATTTGCAAAAATCCAGATATACAAAGAAAAAAAAACATGAAGACCGATAAAGACAGCTTTAGAAGATAAAAAGAATGTTGTCTACTTTTTCTACAGTACGTTAGTAGTTTTATGCAGCTTAACACAAGTTTGTTGCTCTCTGGATAACCATAAGCATGCAGTTCTCAGAGAACATAGGTTTAGTCAAATATGATAAAACAAATATACTTTCTAAAAATAAACTTGTGGCTGTAGAAATGATCTAGGTTTCTCTGTATATAATTGTGTGCAGAACTTCAGAATGCATTTTTCCATCTTAACAGCAGTTTGGAAATCTTAAGGTGCATCTACAAATGGTTTAAGCTGAAGCAGTGCTGCAGGGATTGGAGTATTTAACATTTTCCAAGGATGAAATATAAAATAATATCTGTAGAGTGATTTGACAACATGCTCTTAATCATGACTTGCAAGTTTCCATATATTGGACTACTCAGAAAAATTGTGGTGTACTGAAATGGTTAAAATACTCTCAGAAATGATAAAAGTAACTGTGGCTGATCCAGAGTCCTGTTTTTTTTCTTAAAATACAAGATGATAGAATCTTAGGTTCTGGAACATGAAGTTCAGACAGACATAAAATACCAAGAAACAGAAACAGGCTCTGGGAACAGATTTACAGCAAAGCTAACGCATCTTATAATAAGCCAACTTGAGTATTACTGTTAAAACTGATCTGTCACTCAAAATGTTTCAAGAAAGCTTTGCTGGTAAACTTGTTTATATGCGCAAGTTAAATGAGAATGAATGTCAGTAAATTACATTTTAAATAACTACATACATTGTTATTAAACAGAATTAATATGCATTTATTTCTAGTTTGCATTGATTTTAGGGAACAGTACATTTGTATGGAAAAAGTTCATAAAAATGACTCCATATAAGACATTTCTGTATAAATATATTTGGTTTCCTTCATGTACTTTCAAAGAAGGGCATTTTTATTTTACACAAACAAATTTAAAATGAAAGGTCTGTAAGCTTTTGATAGCAGTTATCCCATAAAAATACAGGTGCATGATCACAAGCTGTTTTTTTTTTCATAGATGCTTTCTTATGGTGGTTACTCATAGTGTCTTGGTCATTTCTTTAGCTTATTTATCAATATACAGTGATGGTTAGGAGTGTGTGCAATCCTGCTTTAAATGTTGTACATTATGAAGTTATTAATTTGGCACCTGCAGTAAAGAGACAACACAATGTTCAAATACACAATGGCTAAAAAGGGTAAATGATGACCATACACACCTCTCAGTTTCTGTCAACATTTCAAGACAAGATGCTCTATATTCTTTTCGTTGTTTATCTGTGAGTATATGCAAAACAATAGTCATTCAGGTTCTACAATTATTACATATATGAAAATTGTGCCTTTAATTTTAAGGCTGATTTCATGAATCTGTTTGAGGGTGGAGCAGATTAACTATTGAGTTTTTTACACATATAACTAAGTAGTACATTATATATGCATGTTTCAAAAATAAATGAGGCCTATAACTTCTGTATCCACAATAAATGTTGTAAACTCACCTGTGAATAAGCTAGCATCACACATATATGTACCCTATGACTGATGGACTATTGAGATGCTGTAATTTTCTGAAACAAATACACCAATGTTGCACTGCATACTGTTAACCACACTATTGTTTCAGGCAGAACAAATGCAACCATAAATTCCTCAAATGCCAGACAATAAAGAAATACAAAAACACTGCAGACATCTGAGAGAAATAATTTTATTCAGTAACACATATTTCAAGACTACTCTTTGACCAGCAAAATATGCATTGATATAGGTATGTATCGCCACATCTTTACACAGAAGGCAATAACATTAGCCTACTACACTAACTAATCTGTTTGTTTGTTTATTTGTTTGTTTTTTAACAAAATAAGAAATATGAAGCTGTAATGTCAGGCATGATCTACGGCATGTAAGTCATGAGTGAAAGTAGTGGGGGGTTTCAATACAGAGCCTGGAGGAACATTAGATGACAACAGGGAGATTATTTAAACTATTACTGGGACTCACTTAAAATAAGAGCCACAACCCTGTGTCTACAAACAGTAAGGAAAATTAAAATCTTATGTCTGATATCACTGACTGAGTAACAGACTAACTTTAAGGATGCATGATTTATAAGGACAGGAACAAATAAATAAGAACAGACATCTAGGATGTTCTGACAACTCAAAACAGTGGTAAATATGCAGTGTGTGTGTGTGTGTGTGTGTGTGTGTGTGTGTGTGTGTGTGTGTGTGTGTGTGTGTGTGTGTGTGTGTGTGTGCGTTTGTGAGCAGGTGCGCTGGTTTGAATGAACATATGTATGTATGTAGCAGTCTGAAAGGGTGGGTGTCTCAGCCACTGCAGTGCACGAGCTGCCAACCTTAACTATCACAGGAAAGTGCTGATTAATACTAGCAGTCAAGAATGACAATTCAGAGACATGGAAATGAGCCAGTAATGAGATCTTTGCTCATTGCATCTAATGTGTCTCTGAATTACACTTTTTGCATCACAGAAACAGACCATTTCTGCCTCACCACTTGCCACCAACACTGACATTCTTTCAGAAACCCAGGGATTGTCTTTTTCTCGAGTTAGAGTATATTTTTCTTCTTACAGAATTTCTTCATCCGTGACATTTTCATCAGGCCCATTTCGCCCAACAAGAACATCCATTAATGTGCTATTACTATCACAATTTTATTCCCACTCTCACACATTCTTATCCAGAAAGTCAGGCTCTAGTTTAATTAATAACTGAGCTACTGGAGAGTTTCCACATATTGCTCTTCTTCTTTTCTTAATTTTAACCTTTTTAGATACCCCTTGATGGGATTCATTACTTTATTCCATGCTGGACCCTCATGTTCACGTCTGCTGACTCCTTCAATTATACATAAAATATTAAGGGAACATTCTACTATTATGCAACCATTTTGACACAAAAGACAAGTCTGTCGTTTGTTTAGCACTAAAAAAACAAATACCGAGCAGCTTTAAACAGAAGTAAATAAAAAGTTGAAAAGCTGGTTTAAAATATATCCAAGTCATTTGTCTGAAGTAGCTTTACTCTGCCACAACTTCATTCATAAAAAAAAAAACTGAAACAGAAACAGGACCACAGCTTTACTCACAAAAAAAAAAAATTGAAAGAAAATCAGAATATCTTTTAATTAAAGTTTGAAGATCATGATACAAAACAATGGAATGGTATATGTTATTTATTTATTTACTTATTTATTTATTTATTTTAATTTAATTTATTTTATTTTATTTTACATTTGTTTAAAAGGAAAATCCTTTCTCAGTGGAGGCCCAGGGAGAAAAGCTCCAAGAGAAACAAATACATGCAAAAGAGAAACAAATAGAGCCAAGTGAGAAGCAAATACATACAAGATAGTTGTTTCTGACACAATGGGCCAGATTCACAAAGGATTGCACAGAGTCTAAGAGTAGAGTAAGCCGGCAGACAGCCAATATGTCTGCCGAGCGATTCAGCAACAGCCGGCAGGGGCGTGCTTGAGAGCTCCTAAAACTACTCTTGCATGGACAGTGTTATGTTATGCAAATTACCACATTTGCTGCTGAAAGCTATGCAAATTAGGTAAATTTGCGATCCAGGAAACACTAACCTGTCCGAGTAAGAGTAGAGTTATTTGCAGAAATGTACTCAGTTGGTAACGAAGTACCGTTCTGCAAATAGAAAAACGGAGCTATGACAGCTCCAAATAAAGGATGCATCCAGTTGAGGAAGCATGCCAATGGCCAAATATAAGGCCATTGGCATTTTTATCTGTTGCAAATTAATAAAAATCATTTTTCCCCTCGATCTCCGATGTTTAAGCATAGCCCAGCGCCACGCAAATGTGCTGCGCTTTAAAAACCAGGAAAAAAAAAGCCAAAAATAGGCATTCTTATTAAAAATATTCTTCTGCCATGCAGGTGAATGGCAGGCTGAAGACAACATGGCTACTGAATAGTGGTTGCTAAGGGGGGAAGCTCAGTTTGAGAGATGTAACCAAGCATTAGTAGGCAATCCTATGCAAATGAGGATAAGGATAATGAATCCCAATTTTCCCTGGCATGTGAGCCATGTCCCTAGAGTGTAAGTGTAGGAGTAGGGGAGTAGTAGAGTAGAAGATAGGTGACATCATGAGGGGGTATGTATGAAAGACTGTAAGCTTATTGGAGCAGAGTGGCATGTGTTTGCTGTGAGTTCCTCAGGATTGGAAGAGGTGTGTCTACAGTTGTCTTAACTGAAACACAGAAACCGAAGGTGTACGCCGTGGATATCACTAAAATTTCTTGCAAAGGTGCTTACACTGTGTGCGCACGTGTGTGCACCTGTAAACCCGTCTAAGCCTGTGTGCACGTGTGTGCACCCGTGTAAGCCTGTGTGCGTGGATGTGCACCTGCCTAAACCTGTGTGTACGCGTGTGCACTCGTGTGCGCATGTTTGCGCTTGTTTGCACGTCGCTGCCCCCTGTGGAAACAGAAAGGGAAAAGGAAGGAAAAGAAGTAGTAGGAAGTTAACCAAAGAGAACTAGCAGAGCTGCCAGATGAAATCAATCAGAATCAGCCAATTACACAGGCAGTACACTAGCCCAGCCCAGCCCAGCACTTAAAACTCTGCAAACAACATGCCCCCATGTTTTTCTCAGAAACACTGCAACACTGCAGTATACAAAGAGAGTGAAAACTTAAAAAGCTTAACTCAGACAAAAAATGTTAGGGGCTGCCATTGCTATTATAAGGCAACACGTGCAAGATGCTGAGGGTGGTGCCGTTGTGAATGCTGCTGAGCAACCCACATTGAGGAGATGGAGAAGAGTGTACAGACCCAGGGTAACCTACCAGGGGCTATATGAGCTGGAGATAGTGGAGCGCTATAGAGTGAACAGAGACCTCCTGCAGCAATTTGTTGAGCTGTGCAGGCCACACCTCACACACAGAACCAACAGAGGGGAACCCATCCCAGTGGAAACGAAGGTATGTGTTGGCCTAAGAATACTAGCAACAGGTACCTAACAGAGACCAACTGGTGATATGATGGGGATTTCACAGGCATCAGCATCCAGGGTACTGCACCAGTTCCTGAATGCCATGTCAGCACATGTTGGTGATCATGTATATTTCCCCAATTCCCGTGAGGCATTGGCCAGCAATATGCATCTCTTCCAGCAAATAGCGGAATACCCTGAGGTAGTGGGTACAATTGACTAAATGCACATACACATCAAAGCGCCAGCCAGTGAGCGGGGTAGGGCCTACATCAACTGCAAGGGCTTCCCCTCCATCAACTGCCAGGTCGTGTGCGATGTCCAGGGCATAATACTGAATGTGTGTGCTGGCTGCCCTGGAAGCTACCACGATTCCCATATCTGGCATCTGACGCAGCTGTACCAGACATTTGCCAATGGGGACATCCCTGACGGACACCTAGTGGGGGATGCTGGATACGCACTGGAGCCGTGGCTGATGACACCCATCAGAAATGCACACACACCTGAACAAGAACTCCATAATGAGCCACACGCACAAACAAGAAATGTAATTGAGCGTGTGTTTGGGATGCTCAAGTCACGGTTCCGGTGCCTGGACACATCTGGTGGAGCCTTGCAGTACTCACCAACTACATGTACCCAAATTGTCATGATATGTGCCATGCTACACAATATGATCCTGCGAAAACAGCTGCAGCAGGAACAGCATGGGGCAGGGCCAAACAGCCCCCCACCATTGCCAAGGCCATCACAGGCACAGCGTGACTTGGAAGAGGAACAACCTGAACCTGCCCCAGTAGGCAGAAGGAGGCGTGCCCAGTATGTCTTGGCCTTGGCAAAGAGGCAACGCATAGGACATACACTGGCTCAGTAGGAACCCTGGAAATGATACCTCTCTCTGACTCACACATAAAATAAAAGGGATGCCTAACTTGACACTACCTGTTTTCAAACATGTATAGGGAGTGTACTATGTGCATCCGACATAGGCAGCCCTGCAACACCACCTGAGGCATGATTGCCATGTTTTAAGCAATATAAAGCAGTGCTAAGCAGCTTTTACCACTATTTTGTATATGTAAACAAAATTGCCCACGCCAACTAGCACAACGTCGGGCAACGTTGAGCAATGTTGGCCACAGTCGGGCAAAGTCAGACAAAGTTAAGCAAAGTCAGGTAAACATACTCATATTTGCTGTACTGCTCCTTAAGCAGTCTGGTCTGCCCAGCATGAAAATAAAAAGCAGTGACAGGACTTGAACCCAGGATAATGTGCACTATAGTCACAGTACTGAACCACTAATCCATGACAGCATTACACTGGCACAGACACAGTAGGACAATTGTACACTAATGCAAATACAAAGAAATGATGTATCATGACCCTAAAGAGGTATATGGGTAACCTCCCCCACAGGCCTATGCAGACAGAGAACAGCAGGCCAGGCGGTGTGATGTGGATTGGGTAGGCTATGAAGTCGCAATCTAATATAAGTGACATTGGATGCTAAGATCTGTAGTACAGTAGTATGCCTCAAGCCAGTATGATAGGCAACAGTACAGACTGAAATAGTGTAGCTTACATAGCAGTGTAGGCCTAGCAAATGTGTATAAGTGTCAGGTGAAACCCTCATCCTATGTACATCCACAGTAACAATCAGGTGTGCCCCCGCGTAGAAATGTACAAATAATAGCTGTCCCCCCTGTATGTAGAAATGTTGATAAGTCTATGCAAAGTGTCTCATGGAAGCCCTGCAGGCACAGCATGATCCCTGTTGATTTATGACACAAAGGTGAGCCCCGCTGTAAAAATACAACGTGATTTTCCACACACATATAGTATAAATGTCTATACCGGGCGTGCTCACACACTTCAACAAATGTAGTGGATTTCATTCAGCATCACACTGAAAGGTCATACTGGGCATGCTCACACACAAATAAACGAAGCAAATGTCAGGCAACAACATACTGAAAGGTCATACTGGGCATGCTCACACACTTAGGCTAAATACATAAGGGATTTATGGACAAATGTGGATAATCATCTCTACTTCCAGAAACATATTCACAAAGTGGTCAGAAAATTATGCTATGTGTTCCTACAAACTGCCAAGGTCTGTGCATGTAGGTCAAAGGAGGTTCCCTCTACTCATCAGTCATCAGAGCCGTCAGAGAGTGCCACAACATACTTGCGATGAATCTGAATAGGCACCTTCAGCAGCTGGAAAGACCACTGAAGTACCTCAACAAGAGGATTACTGGCCTCAAACAGTTGCCCCATGCAACAAGACTGAATTTAACCCAGTCTGTACTCTGTTGCATACTGTCTACTCAGGAGATATCTGCCCAACAGACAGGTCCATGTCATGGCAACACTCAGATCTTTTTTGAGTTACAGCTCAATGGCACTAAATATACAGACCCAACTGATATTGCCAACATCCTGGCAGATAGCATCAGTGCTAACTTTACCCCCCTCTCACCCATGAAAGAGCATATCTATATAATGGATGACTGCAAAGTTGCTGTCATCACGGCTGCACAGGTAAGAAACACTCTCCAAAGCCAGTATCACAGCAGCCATGGGACCAGATAACTTCCCAGGCTGTGTTCTACACAAACCACAGAAAGAACAGGCACCACACCGATGTACCATGTTCAGTCATAGCCTCACCCCAGGCTTTGTGCCTGCTGAATGGTGCAAAGCGATGGTTATCCCACTACACATGGGTGGAGACACCACGGACTCCAGGAACTAGCACCCCATTAGCTTGATGAGCCTGCTCTTCAAGGCCATGGAATGTATCATCATACAACTTATAAAAAAATACATTGGTAATCCTCAAACCCTGGACCACAACCATGTTGGGTTTGTAAAATGCAGATCATGTCCCCTAATCCTGATAGATGACATTGAAGCAGTCACCAGAACCGTAGACAAGGGTAAGTGGTTCACACAGCCTATGTAGATCTTGCCACGGCTTACAACACCACCCCACACTCTGGAAATATAGATACACCCACTAAACTAGGTATAAATTGCTATGTCACAAGATGGGTTGCCAACAGGCTTACTGTCAGAACACACAGTGTGAACGTAGCAGACTCCAAGTATGACCTTGGACCAGTGACGAGTGCAGTACCACAGGGTCCAGTCATGGGTCTTGTCCTGTTCAGTATCTAGTTCCCTGAAGTAAACTTTAACATGGAAGGTCTGTGGCTACTGAAGTTTCCAGATGACTGCAAACTAGGAGCCATAATTGTAAACACTAAAGATGTGGACATCCTACAAAAGGGCCTCACTGAGACAGATGGCTGTTGTCAAAGCCATGGGCTCAAGCTCAATGCCAAAAAGTGCATTGTCATCCCCTTTGTTAAAAACTCTGTAGCTATGAACTACAACATAGGTGGTATAACACTGAAAGTGTGACAAGAGACCTTGGGTCACAGGTGGACAGTGGACACAACTGTGATAATCACATCCCCATAGTAGTCAGGAAATCCTCCTATGTGGCACACCTCATCACAAAAGATGTCTCATGCAGAATAGAAGAGGACATTGTTCCCCTCTACTCATCACTCACTAGAACCATAATAGAGTACAACGCCCCTTTTGCTATGTACTTCACAAGACAACTACAACAACTGGAAAGCCTGCAGCAATACCTCACAAAGAGCATTAGCGGCCTGAAATACATGCCATACACAGACCATCTCAAAATGCTCCAGCCGTACTCCTTCGCATATCGCATACTCAGAGGTGATCTCTGCCTAACATACAAAGCTATGTCAAACACAGAGCTGTTGGACATGCTCCACATAAAACACTCACAATCCCTCTGATCTTCGGACCCAAAACCATGAGCGAAATACAAATGGAAGGGGTGCATCCATTTGCCTTATGGATACCCACACCTTCAGGTTAGTGGAACAGCATGAGGCCTTGGAGACCATGCAAGTGCAACTAACATTGGGCAAAGTTGCTTATCAGATTGTAGCCTGTTACAGATCACCTACCTTGTCTCAGGAACCTCACTCAGTATTCCTGAGAACAGTGGATAATATAAAGGTCCTATCAAACACCATTATATGAGGAGATTACACCTACCCAAACATTGTGTGGGAGAATTACTCATGTATATCGTCCTTTGCCCAATGTTTCCTGGAGTTTAAAAACTCTAACACCTGGAACAGCTGGTCACCATGCCCACTAGAGGTGACAACATACTGGACCTGATCATCACCAACATGGGGTACCAGTGTTCCACAACAGAGATAACCCCCTCGCTGGTAATAATGAAACCACTGTGAAGACATTTTCAAAAGCAAACTGCACACTTCCCAAAACCAAAGTGGAAAGTTCCAAAGCCCCCTTGCTATAGGATAATGCTATACAATCTGTCGAATCATTTACAAGTGCATCCTATGAGCATCTACAGGGATGAATGGATCGAGACATCCCAAATAAAACCAAGATGCACTCCTCCAAAAATAAGAAATCAGTCTGGTGGTTGTCACCCATAAATAAGCTAGACAACAGGAGGAAACGAACACATGATAGAGCAAATTTCACAAAAGGAAAGGCATCACTGATCATTATTAGGAAGAAACAATGATCGCTCATAAAATAATCCAAGGCCAGTTCCTAAAGACAAATTGCCAAGGAATGTAAGAATAACAACCACAAAGCCTTCATTAGCTATACCAAACATGTAGGTGGCAACTTCCAAATATGCTGTCAGCTACTGAAAAATGGCAAGAAATACACTGAACCAACTTACATTGCCCACATCCTAGGGGACAAGTTCAGTGCAAACTCCCCCCCCCCATCACCCCCAAAAGGGCCTGTGTCCATACCAGAAGAATGCAGAGCCCCAGACTTCATGGACATGCAGGTAAAGACAGCCCTCTCCAAAGCTAAGAACACAGCATCAGTGGGACTGGATGGTGTCCCAGGCTGCGTCTTACACCAGCCCCAAAAGGAACTACACCCTCACCTACATTCACTGTCCAGACTCAGTCGTACCACAGGCTATGTACCCAAAGAATGGCATACACCAACAGTCATCCAGCTCCACAAAGGGGGTGCCAAAACAGAACCTGGAAACATTGCCCTATAGATCTACTCAGCCTGGTCTGCAAAGCTATGGAGCAAATTATCATGGAACCCATAAACAGAGACATTGGGGATCTTCAGACACTGGACTCTCTCCAACTTGGCCTTGTTAAAGGCAGATCCTGCCTCCTAAACCTAGTTGACTTATTTGAAACAGTTACCAAGGACATAGATGGAGGTGAAAGTAGTCCACACAGCCCACCTGGACCTCACTAAGGACTTTCTACACCATTCCCCACTCTATCATCATGGACAAGCTTACCAGCTTGAACATTAACAGCTATGTCACAGGATGGGTGGCCAAGTGACTCACAGATCAAACACACATGTTCAGAGTTGCAGGTGCCATGTCCGACTCTAAACCAGTCACAAATGGCATCCCACAGGTCTTGGTCCTGGGACCCCACCTGTTCAGTAGATACTGCTCAGGCAAGCACGGGAGGAGTATGGCTGAACAGGTTTGCAGATGACTGCTAACTGTGGTCCATAATCGACTCTACGGCTGACACAGACATCCTCCAGAAGGGTCTTACAGAGACAGATACCTGGTGTCAAAACAATGCCCTCAAGCAGAATGCCAAAGAATGCATAGTCATCCCCTTTGGATAAAACAAAGTGCACACAAATTACCACATAGGTTGTAATCCAGTATGTATGGAGAAAGTCATTATGGCCCTGGGGACACAGGTAGATAGTAAACTCTCCTTTGATGATCGCATGGCCAAAGTGTTTAGACATTCCTTCTATGTAGCCCACCTAATGTCACCTAATGTAACCCACTTTGTCTAGTGTGATGATGTCACCATCCTACAAATATACCTGTGGAAAGAAGAACTCACAGTAATGTGTACAGTGTGTCATGCAAACGCATACTTCTGTAGTATCATAAAGTAGTTAGGTAGGGGTTTGAATCCTACACTTGATAAGTGTGTGTGTTTGTGTGTGATCTCCTTGGAGAGGAGCAGCTGTTTTTGGAGAGTAGTAAAACACCTTAAAAGTGGTATACTTATCTTTGTCAAGTCTGATGATGTCACCATCCTACAAATATCCCTGTGGAATAGAGAGCTCCCAGTAATGTGTATAGCATGTTGTGTTAATGCATACTTCTCTAGTATCATGAAGTAGGTAGGTAGGGGTTTGAATCCTGCACTTGACAATTGTGTGTCTGTTTGTGTGTAATCTCCTTGGAGAGGAGCAACCTTTTTGGAGAGTAGTAAAACACCTTAAAAGTGGTATACTTATCTTTGTCAAGTCTGATGATGTCACCATCCTAGAAATATACCTGTGGAAAAGAGACCCCCCCAGTAATGTGATTAGCGTGTCATGTTAATACGTACTCCTCTAGTATCATGAAGTAGTTAGGTAGAGATTTGAATCCTGCACTTGACAAGTGTGTGTCTGTTTGTGTGTGATATCCTTGGAGAAAAGCAACCTTTTTGGAGAGTAGTAAAACACCTTAAAAGTGGTATACTTATCTTTGTCAAGTCTGATGATGTCACCATCCTACAAATATACCTGTGGAAAGGAAAACGTCCAGTAATGTGCATAGCACATTATCTTAATGTGTACTGCTCTATTATCATAATGTAGCAAGGTAGGAGTTTGAATCCTGCACTTGGTGAGTGTGTGTGTGTGCTCTATGTGTG
Organism: Protopterus annectens; assembly: GCF_019279795.1. Taxonomy (NCBI): domain Eukaryota; kingdom Metazoa; phylum Chordata; order Ceratodontiformes; family Protopteridae; genus Protopterus; species Protopterus annectens. The sequence continues at coordinate 111,681,902 of NC_056737.1, read as the reverse complement.
TGACACTGTTGGTCAATGTGTTGTGGTTTTTGCTTTTACTACTGTATGACAACAGTATGTGCATTGCACATGTCAGGTAGCTGTGTGGCAAATACATATACGTACATGTGACCTCAAGTATTTCATAGGTGGGAACCCTGCTTTCTCCATGAACACATCTGTCATCTTTGCCAGAGTGTGCTGCCGCTTTCCAGACCTTAGGTCACATCTGCATGCTTGTGACAAGGCCAGCCACTGCAGAGATCCTTGGCCTAGGTCATCCGTGTCACACACACTCATTATGGTTTCTATTGAATTGTGTGAGTGAGGGTTTATGGCTGAGGTATATTTCAGACCTGTTCAAACGCAGCAAAGTCTGTTGATGGCTATTCATTATAGGTGTACAACAACCTTTGTGGATATGCATGCAGACCCCTTATTGCTTATGTGATCCACCGAGGGATTTCAAAATACCTTTGGAAATGTGATTACCAAAGGAGAGATGATGTAGCACTTGGCTGCATGTGCACATCGGTACCTGTTCAACATGTTGGTGGCTACTACCTATGTGGTACTGTGGGGATACTATGTTTCGTAAAGGTGGATGACTATGCTTTGGTTGGCTTATAGCTTTACAGCATGGGTTTGACAACAGGTATCTGTCTGTACGATACCCTTGTGGAAGATGTGTGTGTCATCTGGAGAATGCATTATAGGCCACAGTATGCATTTCCAGACGTAGACGGACATATCCCTACTGTGATTGCTTGTACCTAAGAGAGCTATATGCCAAACAGGAGTTGTTTCAGGAATGGGTGCAGGTGAATACCACTGGTTACTGGCATAGTATAGTACCTGAATGATCCAAATGTTACTGTGTGTCCTACATCTATGTGTCAGTTGTCAAGACATCATCTAACGATTGTTTATGGTCAGGCTGTTGAGGTTATGTATACTACCAGAATGCCAAACAATGACAGATAGTAACAGTATCACCCATAGCACAGTGTCAAACCATGTCATACACACGTGTACTCAAGTTACAAAATGTGTGTAGTACAATGCATACTGGCCACCAATAGAAACTATGGAGTGTTGCTGTGTAATACAGGGCATGTCACCCTGCCCATGTGTCCATTATGCACGTACATGCAGACAGTGCACCTCCACCATGTCCACAAATGTACACCTGCAAATCTGTGCTACACACATCCCACATGTACTGTCCACTCTCTAACACATGTTGCCAATACTACACACATCAGCCAAGTGGCACGTGGGCAGACAATACACTATTGGAACTAACACTGGTGTAAACAATACTACATTGACAATCATAGCTTTAATGCATCATGCCTGCTCAGCTACACCTTCAAGGATATCATTACACTCTACTGCTGACAACATGCTAACATTGCTATACTGCTATAAAGTCACCCTGTGCATCAGCACCATAGTAGCCTGTTCCTGCATCAATGTTACAGATGAGAGGAGGAGGCACAGGTTTCATCATATGCACAGGGTGTGTTGTTGGTTTGCCAGAGGCCTACATTGAGCCATACAATCGACATGTATGTGTGTGTGTGTGTGTGTGTGTGTGTGTGTGTGTGTGTGTGTGTGTGTGTGTGTGTGTGTGTGTGTGTGTGTGTGTGTGTGTGTGAGGGCCAAGAGTACTGCTATGGGCCAATGTTGATGTAATGTGTGCGGGTATGTGTTAGCCCTAGGTGTCTGTTTATGTGTGTTTGTGTCTGCATGCACATAGTTCCACCATGTGGCTGCCATATACGGGGATTTGTGGGACAGCCACAGACTGTACCTGCCAGGCTTTACAGATCACCGTCTCTGGCAACGGATACGGTACCTGTACCTAGCAGGGGTGCTACTGACAATATCAGGTACTAAGCCAGACTGGGTACTATCCTCAGAATTAGACGGATTTACACTGGATCCAGGTCCCTGCTGGGACTGTCCAGAGCCACGTGCATGTGGTCTTCTAGGAAAGTCTATGGACAGCCCACCCCCAGCATTGCTGGGGCTGGTACTGGCACTACAGGAGCGGCTGTGACTTGAGGGACATCCGCGGCGACTGCCAGCTGCTGATGTTGCAGTACACATCTCACATATGCATGATCTACCAATAGAGGTAACAGTAGTCTACAGATATGCCATGTTACCTGCATGCTCCGTGTCACCTTGCTGGGTGGCTCTGGCCTCCATGATGATTCATGTTTGTTGTTGTTGTTGGCCAGGAGCCACCAGGCTCAGGAGCAGCTCCTCCACTCTGTTGAGGAGGGATGGATGGCTACCCCACCACCTATGGCAAGCTGTTGTCTATGGACATCAGAAGCACGCTGCCGGACATGTCTAAGTAAATCACTGCAGTGATGGAGTACCTGCTCATATGTCCGGTTATGCATGCCTATGTCATTTACCCTACGGACAACATCTTGCCACAGTGCAGTCCGCTCATGCTGGTCCTGGCTGGTTTTTGAGAACAGCAGGGTATAGTGCTGAACCAGGCTGGTTGTTATTTGTTCTTCCTCTGCTAGGCTATAGGTAGGGTTACGATGGTGGGCCATGACCCTGGAAGACAATGAAACAATATGTTTGAGCAAGTCATGTGGCACACTTAACATTCTAAAGTACAGATATCAATTAACTGCCATATATAGCAACCTATTGGCTGTCAAAGGATGCACACTTTCAATACCACATATCAGTGCGCAACCCACAACTGCCTGATAGTGCCTGGCATGCTCTATATATCAAACCATGTTCTGCACAGCAACAAAGAGAAACCAGTATGTAAGACTATACAACAGTACCGTATGCGAGACAATGCACCACCTAGCCACAGGAGGTATATATCAAGCTAATGCATAAAGAAATATGTCATCAATTGCAATGATTGTAAAGTCCAGTTACAGTATTACCAGTATACCACACTAGTCGTTGATGGCAACCCCCTGCCTAACATATGTGCACATTCGTTAATATAGGTGGCATACTGCTGTACTAGACTATACATGTTGCTAGATACGCACTTATATCCTGTAACACACATATGACCGAGGGCATGGTACAGGCATATCCACACACACATCAGACATACATACAAGACACAAAGGTATGGCAACCCAGATGAGCTTTACCTGTGTACCATGCAGAACTGTGTGTCAGTTCTTACAAAACCTTATGCCTGAGGTATGCAATCTGTGAGGACTACAGGGAACACACAAAGCAGTGGTTCCATGCAATGTGGACATACACCATACTGTGCTGTTTAGGCCTACAGCTTCAGGTAGTACTACAGTTCATACGGGAGTTGGATTCACCAGCAGTACCAATCAATAAGCATACATGTACTGCTTTAGCCTACAATGGGACACCCTAGTCGACACCAAGGGACTACGTCAGACTGTATGCCATACTGCTTTTTCTGCCTAGCAATAGCATACACATCTTTTGCTGGGATCACAGCTAGGACTCAAAATACCATGACAGAAACAGTTTCCCACTAAGCTATCAGACATATACAGAACTTTGACACATTCACCAACACATTCACCATCACATTCAGTCAACCTCACATAGCAATTATTGCAGCAAGTATATGTGGGTGTGTATCAGTTCATAGGAGGGTAATAGGCTATTGGCCCTAGGGCCTATAGAAGCCTAGCCATATGCTACCCTGTCCTTTGACATACATGTAATTTAATTTCACGTCCCCTGTCATGCAGAGCCACAGAGGTGATTCCCAGGGTATATTTCCTATCTCCCATCCAATCTTCAGGATTATTCATGACGAGTGCTAATGAGGAGCTTTGTTTGCTATTGATAGGTGGTTTGTTCCAGAGTATGGGATGTCTCTGAGATAGGACTCCAGCATGTTCTGTTTATTGAGGTGACAAGGTTTAGGTCCCTAGAGTGTGTAGCTCGTAGGGATTGTGATCTGTTTAAGTGGAGCATGTCCAACAGCTCTGGGTTTGACATAGCTTTGTATGTTAGGCAGAGGTCACCTCTGGGTAGGCGGTATACGACACAGTCTAGCTGTGGTTTTGTGAGACGGTCTGCATAGGGCATCTGTTTGAGGCCAGTATTACTCTTTGTGAGGTATGTCTGTGGCCTTTCCAGTTGCTGTAGATGTCTTGTGAGGTACATACCACATGGGGCATTGTACTCTGTAATGGGTTTTATGTGTGATGAGTAGAGGGGAACACTGACCTATATTTCCCTGGATGACACACCTTTTGTGATGAGGTGTGCCACGTAGACAGATTACATGACTAGTGTGGCACTGTGATTATCAAAGGTCCACCTGTGTCCCATGGTCTCTTATCACACTTTCGGTGTTAAGTAGACTACCACCTATGTGGTAGTTAATGGGTACAGAGTTTTTGCCAGAAGGGATGCCAATGCAGTTTCAACATTGAGCTTGAGTCCATGGCTTTGTCACCAGGCATCTGTTGCGTTTAACCACCACATGTCATATACCAGCACTGTATGCTGTCTTGCCACACACTACAACCTACATAGAAATATGCACATAACAACCTTCACCAACATATATATGTCCACCCTTCACAAACAGTTGCAGTATGTCCCTTGCTCTATGCACATGTACAGATGCTAATATATCTGACACAGAGAGATCTCTCCATATGTGTGTGCCATACACACACAAGGTCCACACTGTTGTAAGTCCATGGACCTCACGGCTGACCTGTTGGGCCTTGCTGCAACATGAACAGGTGACATGTGAGCACATGATAATATTAGAGGGTGTATATATAGCTGCAAATGCTAGATTAGCATACTAGCCTGGTACAGCAGCTGCCAATGCTAAGCTACACGTTAATATGACTATCATGCATTTGTTACTCTGTCACATCCATGTTTATATAGCTGTATGCGCTACTCCCCCAAACAGCCATTGTTCACACTACTGTACATAACACAGATAACATGGCTCAGATGTTTGACATTTAATGCTGAGCTACATATGTCACAGTTATATCCCACTGCACACAGCTACACATTGATTTCTCCATGGCAGTAGTTATGCAGGGCATCTGTGCATATATATGTACTGCTGCCACATATGGATGATTCAAAGTATGTAGAGTACTCTTCCAAAAAATCTACTACATGCCAGTAAATACATATCTGTTGCATACCTTTCCTTTGTATGTGTTTGTATTTTTCAGTTCCGTGTGTTTTTTTTTCTGTTGCTGTTGCTGTTGCTGCTGATGTAGATGTCGGTGTCTGTCTGTCTGTCCATCTGTGTCTCTCTCTCACTCTCTCTGTCTCTCTCTCTCCGTAGCTGCAATGAAATAATTGCATACGTGAACAGCAAGTACAGCCTGCTTTTATAGGTATCTGCACATGTGCATGTGATGGCGTCTGCACCAATTGGTGGCCACCATTTGGTAATTGCATGCAGCCTGCTGTGTGGTAATTGCAGTACTCACTGTCATAGCAACCCAATGCTATAAATTGCTAAGTCAGGTAGGTGTAGCCCTTTCAGCTTTCCAAAGTGGGGCCCATGCTTGTTTGCTGTGGACACCGTTGTGTAAGTCAAAAGGTTAGTATACTTCTTATATCTGAAGCTAGGGGTGTAGCCAGTGATTTGAATGTTGTACTCAGACCTGAATGTTGCCACTTCCAGTACACAGTTGTCAGTGTAGAATTGTACTCACCCCTACAAATGCTAACACAAGATACATGGGAGTATGTAGTTTCTTTTCTACTTATACAATTAGCTGCCATACATAAGTAGTTATTGAGATGTATTCATTTGGTACATGAACTGTTTGTGAACTGCTATACTGTGAATATTAATGTACTCACTTCTGCACAGTTTGTTCTCTTTTATTGTTGACATTAGCACAGGATGCTCAAGAAAACTGGACAATTCCAGTACTGAGTATGCCTACCTACATCCTTGCTGGACCCTGAACACACAGCTATTTTGTATGTTTGGGTGGGGATTGTCCTGCTATGATACTGTGTTGGGGTTGTAAAGTGCTGTTGTAACATTATTTACTGCTAGAATGGCTGGTTCTGTTATCACAGTCATGTAATGCAATTCCACAACAACTGCTGGTAAAGTTCCACAGAAAGGTTTTGTGTTATGGCATTCCTATCTTTCCTTTACATTCACTCATTCTGATGCATGATATATCTATTTCATCAGCAACCTGCTGTATATCTACTGTGGCTTAGTGGTACTTCATGCAGTCTAGTGTGTCCAAGGTCCGGGGTTTGAGACTGACAGAGGTATTTTATTTTGCTGCTGAGCAGAACAAGGGCACTCAAATGCAGGGTGACTAAGGCACTTTTAAGCAACTGTAAGTGGGTTTGCATGGGTTTGCACGAAGCTTAGCAATACTTAGCTAAGCGCACACAAGCACACACTCGTGCAAACCCGCTAACTACTGCTTAAAAGTGCTTATTCCCGCTAACCCCCGCGCTTATTTCTTTGAAAGAAAAGAAAATGGGGAAATAGGAAAGTGGTGAAAAAGGGGCACAAAGAGGGAAAGACAGTAGGGAAAACAGCTCGGGATGTGCAGGACAGGTGTAGGGAAGGTCCATAGCTGCCCACTTCTTTCACAGCAACAGCTGTGTATATACTAGAAATTTGCAGGGAAATTTGAAACCTTCCACCCTTGAGAGAGGGGCGAGGACAACAAAGTACGTTGTACTGCCAATTAAATATCAGTTTATGTTTCCAGTGGACATGTGTGCAAAATGGGCAGCTATGTATGGGGCGTAATTTTTTTTTTGGGAGCAGATTGCCCCCCTTTTTTTTCAGGTGAGAGTGGAATGTGGGGTAGGGGAAGTAGGTATATTTGGGAAGGTAGGTTGGGGTGGTAAACAGACAGGACAAACAAGACACATACAGGGGCAGAATATGACACGTGGTGGGTGAACACCATTGACAGGGAAGGATGTTTGGAAATCACAAGCCCATGAGCCCACACATGGCAACAGTGGAACTGAGATCCCCACCCATGGGCAGTCACCACTGCACCTTCACAGGCCAGAGGGTGGATGTGCTGGGGGCTGCGTAGGAGGGGCAGGCTCACCCATGAGTCATGCCACACGTGCCTCAAGCTGGCGTAGAGGATCAGCGACTGAACACTCGATCTCCCTACGCACCACAGCCTGGACCGTTCGGAGGGTGATAGGTGACCCTCCTCTGGCCACGCTTGCACAGGGGGGATGAGCCCCATCCACTGCAGTGCTTCCACCCAAAGGTGGCACAGGACCAATGGAGGAGGAGGTCCCGGGCTGGGCACTGGACCTGCTGGTGCCAGGTGCCAGTTGCCATCGCCAGCTGAGGTGGGACAGGTGGGTCCGCTGGGACCGGCCTTCCCATACGTTCCATGTTTAGGAGGATTTAATGACAATATGGGTTGGTAACAGCCAACAGCATTCCAAATTAGTTGTAACAGCATGCAGTAGTATTCCCATTAACCCAACACACCAGAGTTCCAACAGTTGAACAGCAAGCATAACACATGCATATATAGAACAACAGTGGACATTCCAACAGCATGCAGGATTGATTGGTGGCAACAGGCCACCAAGATTGTGGTATATGAACAGGGCACATGCATCAAAGTAAATGCAGATATTTATAAACCGATAGGACATATGTCCCAACAAATGTTTTGAGATTAGACATACCCATTGAGGTGTGGAATTGCATTGTTTATGCACATACAGTATGGTGTAAAAAGATACCTCCATTAACAATTTATATGTACTTATAGTTTACACTACATTCCTATTGACTGCAGGTATATATCCCTACATGTATTATTACACTAGGCAATGTCCGTTAAATTGTGAAATGGGTTTTGCTAGTTCCTTATATACCTGACCTGTATCTGACATACAAACTGTCCAGGATGCAGATGTTACTGCTACTTATTTATATATTTTATTTATATTATATATCTACATATCTGGATGTGTTCAGGTGACATTATCAGTTATATTTTAACAGCCCTCTACATTTCTAGCAGCACACTGGCATTTCTGGGGAACACAATAACAAGCTACTCATGTGCCAGATTTACCTATACATGCCATCCATGAACCAACAGTTGAGGACTGTATATATGCTTAACAGCTACTGGCACTCCCTTCATCCACTTTATATGGACCTACCCAAGTGTGGGTTGACAGTGCTTAATACAACAGTACTATTTCTATAATGCAAGAGTACAACAACATTTCGAAGAAAGTGACACGGACACACTCCAGGAATTATACCTTTATTAATTACATTACACACTTTTCTAGAGGCTCTCTCATTTATTTGATATTACAGTGCATGCAGAAGACTTATTCAAGACATATTATACCTTTATTAATGGGTTACAACACTCTTTTTCAGGCTCTCTCACTTATTTTATATAACAGTACATGCAGAGAAATGATTCAAGACTTATTATACCTTTATTATTGGGCTACAACACTTTTTTTCAGACTCTCTCACTTATTTTATATAACAATACATGCAGAATAATTACTAACCTGCCTGGTGGCACTGCCTTAGCAGCCTATCTGCATAGGCTTGCTGATTCACAGCACGGACATCTGCAGCTGTGAAGTAAATGAAGTGATATTGAGACATATACCTATCCATAATATCGACTACAATAGCAATTCCTACATACTTCTTTCCATGGCTACCTACTCAGTAGTGGGGCATTTTACATCCCATGGGCCTCCTGTATCCACTGGTTCAGTCGGTCCTCTTAGCGTCTCTTCAAGTCTGAGTAGTGGTGTCTGACCTGCTCACCAGTCCGAGGGACACCTGTGGCACTGGTGAGATCATGTGCGAGATGGTTCCAGGCTTCCGCTTTGTATTCAGTGCCCTGGAACTGGCCCTGCAGGAGTCTGGCATCATGATTATGGATGAGGAGCCAAACCATCACTTTTGACTCCTCAATGCCCCACCGTTGTGCTTGAAAGTGAGAGCCCTCTCCAACACCAGCCATGCTGCCTGCAGATGGGAGCTACAACCAGTTATGGCAAGTATTCCCACCTATGGGGCTTAAATATGCCTCATTTCCCGCACTTATTTGTGATTGGCCGGTTTTGAAAAATCTCAGCTGAAAGCACACCTGCTTAGCACTGGGTAAACTTTCATTAATATGTATGTGTGTTGAAAGTGCATGCATATCAAAAGCTGTCATGGTTTAGTGGTTCAGTAGTGTGATTATGGTGCACAGTATCCCGGGTTCGAGGTCTGTCATTGCTTTTTATTTTACTACTGGCCAGACCGGCTAGGAGGTGTGGCTGTGTTTAGCCGACTTTGGTCGACTTTGCCCAATGTTGCTCTATGTTGCTCGACATTGTCCGACATTGCTCGACGTTGCCCGATGTTGCGCTAGTTAGCGCGGTGCGCAGCTATGCGCAAACATGTTTTGTTCGCGCTAGTTGGCGCGATGCACAGCTACGCGCAAAGCCATTGCGCTAGTTAAAGCAGTGCTAAGCTTTGAGCAATTATACTTAAATGTGCTTAATACTGGTAAACTTTGCTTAGCAGTGCTTCACATTGCTTAAGATACGTTACTTATGCATTATATATATATCATATTATATATATATATATATATTATATATCAGTATGTATAACCAATTCACCTTCTTATATATATATATATATATATATATAAATTATCGTTCACTACTACATAGGCCATTTCAATGCTTTTTACTAAAATTTAAAATGTAAATGTCAGGAATTATCTTTCTATACAGATTTCCTGCAGAAAATAGAAAGGGGAGTGGAGGGACTTGAACCGGGAATGCCTCCTGTTTGTGTGAAGGCTCTACCACTATGCTATTGCTATTTGGCTTAATTTGCATATAAGTTTCTTATTATCCTCTTCGATGTCTAAACTGCTAACTGTAGCTAAGCAATGGGCAAACCCGTGCAAACACGCGCAAATACGGGCAGCTATTTTGGGAATAATAAAAAAAAAATAAGAGTTTTACATTTTATAATTGTACAGAGGTTTAGAATGTGGGTGAGTATAGTGTTGGGTATGTACACATTTGAGCGGACTCACTCATGTCAGTTGATATTTGACGATTGAGGGACTTGCAGGGGTGTGGAATTTTGGACTGCTCGGCAGTCCGACATGCCCTCTGCACTCGTGCATGCTCTGTGTTAGCCATAGAGTTGAGTCAGCGCACCCTCATGAATATGCATGGTGTGCTGACATCTTCTTCTTCTTAGGCTGCAGTTTCCGTGTAAGACTTATTTAATCTTACACGGAGGATTAGTGAATCCCGGGGAATAAGTAGAGCAACAGTAATTTACATAAAAAATGGCTGCTTACATTTAGTGAATATATCCAAATGATTATGTACAGTTAAAGTGAAATTGCCATTAGTGGTAGATCATGCAAGTAGGGTACGAGTAATGATAGAGTAAAAAGGAGGAATAGGTAATCCATGGCAGTTGCAGGTGCAAAGCCAGGTGTTAGTAAGGTGCGTTTTTAGAAGTTTTTTAAATTGAAGTGTTGAAAAGTTAGTTACTAGTGAGTTAGGTAGATTATTCCAGTGTTTGGAGATGTAGTTGGAAAAAGTGATTCACCTGCTGGATTGTTAGCTTTGGTGGTGTGTAGAAGTAGTTTGTTGCTGGAGCGAAGAAGTCTTGAGGAGGAATATGGCTGAATGAGGTCTTTGAGCGCAGGTTTTTTTTCTGATTGATAGAGTATTTTATGGGTGAAGGTAAGTTGATTTAAGAGAAGTTGTTGAGGGAGTTCAAGCTATTTCAGCCACTTAAGTGTATGAGGCATTAGTGGAAAACTTGGAGATTTTATTGTAACAGGCTTCAAGTTTGGCTAGATCTATCCTGCAGAGGTTGGTTAAGATTGGGAAAGCATACAGGAGAGTTGAGAGGAGGTGGGTTCTAGCAATGGTGGCTTTTGTGTTATTTGTCAAAAATCTGTTGTTTTTATATGGAAGACCTAGTTTTTTTTTTGTGGACTTTTTTAATGGATTGGGCAATGTAAATGTCAAATTTCAGGTTATTGTCAATTTCCACTCCTAGTAACTTGGTATGGTTTGTTGGGGGTAATAATAGTTTTATTTTTAGAGAGGATACTGAAGGTTGTGGATGGTCAGGTGTATCTGGTTGGGTAGAAGAGAAGAAGCTTTGTTTTGCTGGGACTTAGGATAAGTTGTGAGCTAATGAACCAGGATTCACTGGATAAGAAGGAATCTTTAGTAATGGTATAGAGGTCTTTGAGGGACAAAACTGAGCAATCACGTACTGAACAAATGAGGCCTGGAGTGTAGCTGAGTGAAGCTGGTTGGTAAAAAAAAGAAAAGGACCAAGGATGGAGCCTTGGGGAACCCCTAATGTGACAGGGCAAAGGGATGAGAGATCTTGTTGCCAGCGGACAGCCTGTTGACATTCTGATAGGTAACTTTAGAACCAGGTGATAGTGAAGTGACTGAGGCTGAGGGAGAAGAGGGCACAGATGACTTTGGAGTGGTTGACCATGTCAAAGGCCTTGGATAGGTCCAGGAATATGATTGATACAGATTGACCATTGTTTCTATGCTGCTTAACTGTGTTAACAAAGGACAGTAGGGCTGTGCTGGTGCTGTGAGATGGGCGAAAACTGTGTTGGGTATTAAATAGGAGCTTGTGTGTAAGGAGACAGTCCATAAGTTGGGTGTGTATTTTTTTTTGAGAGAGAGGATAGAATTGTAATTGGGCAATCGTTTGTTAGCTTTGTGGAGTTACATCCTTTGTATAAGGGCAAGATGTGGGAGATTTTCCAGATGGTGGTAAGGTAAGCTTCAGATAATAACCTGTTTATAAGTATGGATACAGGGTATGTGATTGCTTCTGCTGCAGTTTGCAGAAATTCAGCATGGAGATTGTGGGCAGCTAAAGTAGTGGGCTTAAGTTTTTTTTAGTAGTTTTTTGATGATGTTACTGGAGACTGAGTTTAATGTAAATTGGTTGTTGCTTTTGGGTGGATGTAAACTGTTGTGGTTTGGGGTAGGAGGGGTGTAGTTGGGGGTGGTCTGGGTCCATGCAAGTTGTTGAACTGATTCTGTAAAGTAAGTATTAAATTGAGTAGCTAAGTTCATGGAGTTGTTGGTTGTTGTTGGGGTGGGAGTGCATCCATCCCCCACTCTGGAATTATACATAAGCTCACTAAACTAGGTATAAATCCCTATGTCACAAGATGGGTTGCCAACTGGCTCACAGACAGAACTCACACTGTGAAAGTAGCAGATTCCAAATCCGACATCAGACCAGTGACAAGTGGAGTACCACAGGGTTCAGTCCTGGGTCCTCTCCTGTTTGGTATCTACTTCTCTGAAGTGCAGGCCAACACAGAAGGTCTTTGGCTAACAAAGTTTGCAGATGACTGCAAACTAGGAGCCATAATCGAAACTTCTGACGATGTGGACAAACTACAAAAGGGCCTCACTGAGACATATACCTGGTGTCAAAGCCATGGCCTGAAGCTCAATGCCAAAAAGTGTATTGTCATCCCCTTTGGTAAAAACTCTGTATCCATGAACTACCACATAGCTGGTAGTCTACTTAATGCCGAAAATGTGATAAGAGACCTTGGGACACAGGTGGACAGTAGTCTCTCCTTTGATAATCACATCGCCACAGTGGTCAGGAAATCTTACTACGTGGCTCATCTCATCACAAAAGGATTCTTTTCCAGAAAAAAAGAGGTCATTGTTTCCCTCTACTCATCACTCATTAGACCCATTATAGAGTATAATGCCCCTTTTGGTATGTACCTCACAAGACATTTACAACAACTGGAAAGACCACAGAAATACCTCACAAAGAGGATTACTGGCCTCAAACAGATGCCCTATGCAGACCGTCTCAAAAAACTACAGCTTTACTCCATCGCATATCGCCTGCTCAGGGGCGATCTCTGCCTAACATACAAAGCTATGTCAAACCCAGAGCTGTTGGACATGCTCCACTTAAAGAAATCCAATCCCTCTGAGCTACACGCTCTAGGGACCTAAACCTTGTCACTACAATAAACAGAACATGCTGGAGGGATAGATTCCTGTCCCAGAGACTTCCCATACTCTGTAACAGACTAACTATCTATGTCAAACAGAGCTCCTTATTAGCACTCTTCAAGAAAAATCTTGATGATTGGATGGGAAATGGGAAATTCACCCCAGGGATCACTTCTGTGGCTCTGCTCAACAGGGGCACAGGAAAATAAATTTCTTGGGTGGCGAAAGCCAGGGTACATTTTTTGGCTAGGCTTGTATGGGCCCTAGGGCCAATAGCCTAGTAACTACCTATGAACCTATGAACCTATGAGTGGCTAATTTTCCAGGATGCAATATATTGTTAACTGCTGCCCAGAATTTTTGAGGGCTATTTTGATGTTTATTCTGCATTTTGTAATAGTAGCCCTTTTTGTCTATTTTTACTAGCTTTTTTGCTTTAATTTGGAGTTCTAGGAAGGTTTGTTTAGTTATATGGGATTTGATTTTACGATATTGCTCCCAGACATTATCTCTGGTTATGGGTAGGGATCTGGATTCTTTACTTAGCCAGGGTGTGTATTTTGATTATACTCTAATGGTTCTATGGGGGGCATGATAGTTGAGTATGTTTAGGAAGGTGGAGTTAAAGGAGAGAACAGCATCTTCTAGAGGTAGTTGCTTGAGACGTCCCCGATTGTAGCTTTTTAGGGCAGAGATAAACCTGTCTGGGTCAATTTTTTTTGTTTCTGATAAGATGGTTTGAGGGCTTGCAGTTTTGATGAATGTGATTTCTTAGGAGAAAGGTTGGGTTGTGGTCACTAAGGCAGTCAGGGAGGTAGCCTGAGTGGGATGAAAGATTGGATTGATGCTTAGAAGTTTCATCAGTCCTAGTGGGAGACATGCTGAGTTGGGAGAAGCCATAAAGGTTTACATGGGATGTAGAGTTTGGAGAGGAACAAAGGAGCCAATCAATATTAAAGTCGCCCATTAGTATAATTTCTTGTGGAAGAAATATGGAGGTTCATTGTGGTATACTTATAGTGATATTGCTGCCTGGTGGAATACATCCAGCTATGATATTTAGGTGTTTTTTTGGGGGGGTTAATTGTTAACTTGATAAATATTAATTCTGCATTATCAAATTCAGGTATGGAGAGGTCAAGAAGGTCTAGTATTAGGAGATCTTTGAATAAGATTGCAACACCCCCTCCTTTTTTGTTTTTCCTGTCTTTATGTAGGATGTTGTAATCAGGAGCAGTAATTTCATTGCTAAAGGGATGGTAGGGCATGTAGGTCATGGACTTTGTTTGGTATACTTCTTAGGTTCATATTAAGGATAAGAAGGGAGGATTTGCATCTATGGTGGAACATAGCAAATGTTGATGGTGAAGGGCTGGCTAATGAGCTGCATTTGGGGGTGGGACCAGGATTAGGGTGAATATCTCCTGAGCACCTTAAATGCATAATTATGTGTAAAAGTAGTTTGGAGCATTTGTGTTGAAGTTTTGAACATTTCAGAGCTACTGGTGATGTGGGATGATGAGGAAGGACTTTGTGTGATAGTCTATATAGGTTGTGTGGAATAGGGGTGAGGCTATAGTGTGGTGTTGTGAACAATGTGGGTAGTGGAATGAGGAGGTTTGCCAGGGAGAGGGAGTAGTCAATAGTAAGTGAGTGTCATAAGTGGAGAGAGAGAGTGTAGAAATATAAGTGTTAAGCTAGTAGCGATATGGAGGAGTGTTGTATTAAAAGGCTTCATTTTGAGGTTGAGCTGGTGTGTGATGTTCCAGTAGATAGGGAATAATGTATGAATAGTAAAAGTAGTAGCGAGAGATATGATGTTAGAGAAATGTAAATGGGTACTTGGGTAGGGTTTTTTGGTAGTATTGTGTGTTGTGTACTTCTACCTGACTGGAGAGGTGGAAAGGGGAAGATGAAGTGAGGGGAGAGTCTAATGTAGTGGGGTGTGGAACTGGTTAGTGTGATGTTGTAGGGACTGGGTGATGGGTGTGGTTATGCTTAAGTATAAATTTAGGTGAAGTGGGGTGATGGGAATTGGAGTAGGGTAGGGGAGCATAGTGAGTCCTAGTGTAGCAAGGGCAAATGGATTGGGTAGAACCGATGGAGGCAGATCGCAGCAGAAGAAAAACTATTTACAAGTTGGAACAAGGTAGGTAGCAGATCAGTGCCATCTAAGACACCAAGATAAACAGAAGCAGAGGTAGTGTTTAATTTGCACAGTGGACCTAGTGATAATTTAAGTACAGTAGTGGGGGTGAGGGAATGAGGAAATTACTTTGTGGAGAGGGAGTGAACCAACGGACAGTTTTGCTTGGCTGCTATTTCCTTGTAAGTGAGCATTTACTAGAGATGCTACATGTGGAAGGCTTTCAGCTACAAAAGTAGAGCAAATATGGCATCCAGGGTTTTTAAAACCTTTGGTGTGTTGTACCTGAGCATTCACTTGGGGGTGGGGGTAGGGAGGGAAACAATCAATTGGATAAAGATTACCAGGATCTGTTAGACTTGCCAGAAATAATATGTCACATCAGATAAAATAATAAATCCTTATGGATTTTTGGTAATCTGTAAATAATTTGCAAAATAGAATCCATTTGATCAGGTAAAACTCCAGTCATAAATACATCCATAACCCCTTTTCCCATTTTTGCATATGGGTTCAGGTTGTCACTTCAACAGAGCCAATGATCACACTATTAGGTGGCTAGCTGTGTCGTGGTTGTTCTTCTAGACCACACATATCCACTCATACTCAAACCTATGGACAATTTAGAATGCTCAACCTACCTATTTTATTAGAAGTGCATCATTAGTGCAGTCTATGCAAAGTCTCATTTAAACGCTGTAAAAATATTTTCTGTTAAAAATTCCTTATTATTTAAATGCTCTTCATTCAGGAACTTTAATCTGTCTCTCTTTCTCTCTCTGTCTCTCCAGGCAGCATAACAAATACACCCCTTTATCAGCCTGATTATAATGTTGTCATTATTTAGAATATAGCCAAGAACCTTCAGGTGATCCAATGTAACATTTTCTCTATAACTTCAGTATTTCTTGGCATATAATTATTTTTTAAATCACAGACCACTTTCTGTGCAGACACAGGAATGGCTTTATTAGCTGGTTGCCTGTAAACATCATTACCCTCATTAGAAATACTCATGCATATTCTTAAAAATATCTTAACAGTCATGTATGTCTGATTTCAGTATAGATATATATACTTGATTTAATATATATATTTACTGACTGAAGGAAGTATGAGTCCAAAACATTTCAATAATTTTTATTGAATAACAAAATGTATTCATTTCTCAATACTTTATTTTGGATAAAATACAAAAAATAATATACGGGGGCACTATAGTGCATGTATCAATAGTAAAATAATATTCCTTGAAATGCAGAAAAATGTTCACCATTTGCAGTTATTTGTCTGCTGCAGGTAGGTCAATTACCGCAAAGGTGAGGATATGTAATTCAGAGACAGCTATGGCTGCAGTGAGAGTCACCACAATTAGCATCTCTATGAATTGCTCTCAGATCTGAAAGCAATATTATTTTCTGTAGTGTCCCATATATTGCATTGGCAAAGGTGCCCCTTACACACACACACACACATCAACAAACATGCCACCACCACACACACACACACACACACACACACACACACACACACACACACACACACACACACACACACACACACACACACACACACACACACACACTCATGCAGCTACATTCATGCCCCTACAGACACACATACACATAACCACACACAAACACTATCACCACCATCCCCATGTCTTCACTGAACTTAACTGCACAGCAACTGCTCCCATAGGAGTGAGAATGGGTGACAGCAACCAATTCTCTCAGTCACAAAGTAGAGCATGAGGAGTCTCTGGCATTTATGGTGCAGATCAACTGGCTAATTAGCATTAGCAGCCCTCTGTTGCCTCATTATCATGCACTGCCCATGAGGCTGGCCTTCATTCTCAGGCTCCCACTAGTGGGAAACTTCAATTGTCAACCAATCTAAAGATTCAAAAGGTTACTGTGAGGGAGAAAAATAGGCCTGTTAAAACGTTCCCCTAATGGTAAACCTTTTGCAATCCCACCCATTGCTTGGCACTCTACCATGGTCCAGTTCACTGAGCCATGATTTCATACCCTGCATAAGAAATATTTTATGATAAAGTATTTCCAATTATAACAGCGCCTTAAATAAATCTGGAATGGAGAGATCATCTGGCTAGATCCTAACAGTCTGTTAAAACAAGAGTTTTAATTATTATCCTTCCCAAAATAAATTCTAGATTTCATTTTATGAATTCCTCAGACAATTAAAAGTAAAGCAAGAATAGATACTCAATGACTTCAAAGAAATCACTGAAAAATGAAGATATCAGCCCACAGAAAATTTCCTAGGGAAAGGCCATGCATATGATGGCAGGAGTTCCAAAAGCAGGCCAGCCAAAGTTAAAATGTTAAAGGTGTTAATGGAATTTGAAGCCTCCACTGTCAGTCAACATGAATAACTGAACAATATCAATGGAAAATACTCAACAAGACTAACAGATGTGCTGGTTTTTATGACTGGTGTTGATTTCAACTTTGGGAACCTCTTTCTTTCAACAAGATAAATCTACTTGGGGCTAGTCCTCCACATTTGGAACATATGCATGGAGTAGTCTTTCATCCAAAAATTCCTGTTGATGACAAATCACAATCACTGCTTCTTGTGCTGACAAATTGTAATATGTACTGTCACAAAGAACACAGATATCAAAGAGAGGGCTTTACAACATCTGTCACTCATGCACTGCCCCTGGTCATCAGTTGATGCTGATGAATTTGTAGATGGGCTTTGTCATGGCAATCCTTCTGTTACAGCATCACACTGTAACATGTTCACGTTTTAGGTATAGGACCGCTTCCAGATTATGTTGCTTCTTATGTTCTAGGCAGTGTAAATACAACATTATTATTAGAAGCATGCAAATCCTGTGTTAACATCAACTTAGCAGTAGGAGTAGATCTGCTTTGCAATTTATGTACAACAGAAAGCATTACCTTTAACAGTGTTACTCCTACCAGAGCCACTTGCAAAATGCTGCAATATGCTGATTTCTTAACTCTCACAGAATTTAGCCAGTATAAGACATTCTTATGGCAATATGACTGCATCCTTCATAAGGAACTTATATTATGCAAGTCAGTTTTTCTTTTTGTTCATTTGTTGAATCAATAAATTCATGTTTTTGTTGTTGTTATTGCTTTGTTTGCATGTTAAAATATGTAGTATGTGTAAGAAACCACTGCAGATTGTGTTAGCTTTGTACCCGAGGGCAGCAGAACATCTCAGTATAATGCATATAAAATGTCACTCCACTTCCCTCTTTATTATAGTAACTAGTAATGTCTTTCAGCTTTTCGCAGTTAGGGGTCACCACAGTGGAACTCCGGTCCTTTAATGATTGGCAGTGGATTTTTATGGTGCCGAGTTGCCAGCCCAACACCCAACCTTCAAAAAAAGCACACCCATTCACGCACGCACCTACCTGTGTGTCTTTAACGTTACCCAACTGTGGGGAGAACATGCAGACTCCACACAGAAGGCGCTCCAGCTGAGAATCGAACGGGAGAAATAAAATCAGTATCCTACTATTTGAAGCAGTACATTTCTACTTGCATATGATGGGTATCTTTTTTGTGACCATAAAAGGATTTAAAAAGTCCAATTAAGAAGAACAACATTCTCTCACACCCAAAAAAAAAGAAAGAAAGAAGGAAAATTCATTGTCTTGTTTTAAGAGACATGCACTTTGGCAAAAGAATATGCATAGCAAAATATACAATGTGTTTATCTCATATATAGGTTCATAGGTAAGTGCTAGGCTAGCTGCCCTTGAATGCCATTTTACGCCTAGCCAGATTCTAGTTATGTACTCAAATTAATCTTTCTCATTTGGTTAGAGATCGGCCTTACACATCTCATGGTCAATAATTATATATTGCTCCTAATGAGAATAACTGGGATTATACCATAGATAATTAGAGAGGACCCACACATGGGTTAAAGCATTTAGGAACCTCTTTTATTTATTAGTAGTACATGGGATAATCCTGGGGTAAATTTTATGTTTTCCATCCATAGATCCAAGTTACATTTGAATATGGAAAGGGATAATCTTTGTTTTATGTGGATGGGGAGTATGTTCCACAGCAGCGGTGTCCTCTGTGAGATATATTTGTCTCTCCAAACAGTTCTCTTGATGTTACAGAAGTTTAGATCCCTAGATTGAGTATTTTTGATGTAATTTCATTGCTGATGTGCAGTAAATCCATCAGTAATGGGTCGGAGGATGCCTTGTATGCCAGACACAGGTCACCTCTTAGTAGTCTGTAGGATACTGAGCATAGTAACAGGGCTTTGAGTCAGTCCACGCATGACCTATTGTTTAGGTCTTGCATCTTTTTAGTAAGGTATCTCTGTGGGCATTCCAGTTGTTGCATGTGTCTGGACAGAATTTATGTATCTGGTGTGTTTTCTGGCAACTCACTCATCAGACCTCCATATGAAAAATTGCTGCACAAACAAACTCCATTCTGAAGTTTCTCTATCCTCTTCTTCTACATTTCTTTTCCTTGGTAGAGGAAGGTATTATTTGCATGAAAAATCAAGTTGTTTCTAAGTCTAATAAAATGGATGCCCACAGAAAATCGTGATTTCCTGTCCTTACTAAAAAGCTGACATGAATGTGTCAGAAATAAGAATGGTGCATGACACCATGTATTTTATTGGCCAGTCTTCCTCACTTTTTAAACACTATTACCCTATCATAGGTGCACAAAACAGAGTAGAAAGCCATGCATCTCAACCTGCAGCCATTGAAAATAGGTGTGAAAACTCTTAAAAAAGTAGGTACATGATCCTGTCAAATATCTGGACACCTATAATGAGCTAAAAATTTGAATACCAATTACCACATAATGCTCCCGAAGGAATATGGAATGCTACTCAGAAACACAAGTTTAAAAAACTGAAAGCAACCAAAATTATATGAAAATATACATATATATTGTTAAACACACTGTAAAATCTGCAGGCCTCAGTGAACATTATCTCAAAAATCTACCTCACAAAGTCATTTATTTTTGCTTCTGAAAATGATTGATATAAGATATGGATCCTCATTCTTCAGATTATTGGTGCCACTAGGATATTTGTCGTGTATTGTGGTTTCCTGTGCACTACACAGACTCAAAAATGTTGTGTAATTGGGATTTGGAGGATATCTTGCAGAAGTAAATCAAACTTGAAAATAAAGATGTACTTCCTAAAATAGGTGCATCTTATGCAAGGGTAAATCGGGCCTGAAAATAAGTATGCACCTCCAAAACATTTACAGTGCAGAGGTCTGCAGATAATATTTGTTAGTTCCTGCTGCTGCTGCTCACACATGGAGTAGTGAATTATTTCCCTGCCTTCTCCAAGTTTCTCACATTATTCTTCACCTTACTTTGCTATCAACCACCTTTAATCTCTTTCTTGAAAGTCTGTGGGGTTCAGTAAACCAATATTAAAATATATAGATGTGGATTCTCATCTTGAAGACATGACATGATATTTGAAAATTGGATATACAGGACCAAACAACTCCTACCCTTCTGTGGTAATTCACAGCAGCATGTCAAAATGATATAAGTAAGAGAAGCAATCTGCTGACAGCATCCTTATTACTACACACTCACACCACTCACACTTCCAAAGTAATAACAGTAGGAGGAGCAATCTGCTGATGGCACCCTTATTACAACATACTTATACCACTTCCACTCCCAAAGTAATAACAGTAGAAGAGTGATCGGCTGACAGCAACCTTTTTACAGCACACCCACATCACTCCTACTCCAAAGTAATAACAGTAGGAGGTGCAATCTGTTGACAGCACCCTTTTTACAACACACCCACACCACTTCCATGCCCAATGTAATAACAGTAGGAGGAGCAATCCTTGGAAAACACCTTTATTACTACATACTCACACCACTCCCACTCCAAAGTAATAACAGTAGGAGGAGCAATCTGCTGATGGCACCCTTATTACAACATACTTATACCACTTCCACTCCCAAAATAATAACAGTAGAAGAGTGCTCTGCTGACAGCAACCTTTTTACAGCACACCCACATCACTCATACTCCAAAGTAATAACAGTAGGAGGTGCAATCTGTTGACAGCACCCTTTTTACAACACACCCACACCACTTCCATGCCCAATGTAATAACAGTAGGAGGAGCAATCCTTGGAAAACACCTTTATTACTACATACTCACACCACTCCCACTCCAACGTAATAACAGTAGGAGGAGCAATCTGCTGACAGCATCCGTATTACTACACACCATACCACTCCCACTCCCAAAGTAATAATAGTAGGAGGAGCAGTCTACTGAAAGCATCCTTATTGCTACATACCCATACCACTCCCACTCCCAAAGTAATAACAGTAGGAAGACCAATCTGCTGACAGCACCCTTTGTATTACACATCCACACCACTCCCATTCCCAAAGTAATAACAGCAGGAGGAGCAATATGCTGACAGCATCCTTGTTACTACAAACCCTCACCACTCCCATGCCCAAAGTAATGACAGTAGGAGGAGCAATCTGCTGATAACATCCTTATTACTACACACCACACCACTCCCACTCGCAAAGTAATAACATTAGGAATAGCAATCTGCTGACAGCACCCTTATTACTACACACCACTCCCACTCCCAAAGCAATAACAGTACGAACAGCAATCTGCTGACAGCATCCTTATTACCCCCTCCTCAAGTAATAACAGTAGGAGGAGCAATCTGGTGACAGCATCTTTATTCCTACATACCCATGCCACTTCCACTACCAAAGTAATAACAGGAGGAGGAGCAATCTACTGACAGTATCTTTATTATTACACATCCACATTACTCCTAGTTCCAAATTATGGAGGATATGTGCTCTTTGTTTAGGTCTCACATACATAGGTTGATACTTTATAGATTATTACTAAGCAGTTGGTCAGGGTGCTTCATTATTAACTAGTTGAGACAGTAACCCTACATGTTATCCACTTCTTTAAAGGACTTGCGGGTTCAGCCAAGTGGTGTATTTGCAAGATCCCATCATTTCACTTAGGTAGTATTAAATGGGTGTTAGGGAGCCATTTTGTTTAATATGGAGGTAGAAATGGAAGTATCTGACCCTCCACTGAATTCTGCTTATTTTACAGTAGAAATTTATGTCTCTAGTATGGATGTTTTATAAATGTGTAGAAGGTCACACAGGACAGGTCTTTTGAGAAATTATGAACTAAGTCGAGATCTCTTCACATAGCTCTCTTGACCAAAAGCTCCACTAAAAGTAATAAACCTGTCCAACATGAATTAAGAATTATGACATTCGGTGTAAGTTCACTGATAGGCTGCAGCTTGGAAGTGGATGACATGATGGTAAGGAGAAGGTTGGACAAACTATGTATCCAAGAGACAAATGGAAAGGCAGGTAGAAAAGTAATTTAGCTTGGGATCCAGAGTCAACTATGCAAGAAGAGGACAGACTAGAAATGCTGTGGGAATTGTGGTGAGGACAGGCTTCAGAAGACAGAAAGGGATGTCATCACAATTAGTGACAGATTCATAGCAAATAAACTCCAATGTAAGGTTAAGGCACTGTTCATAATATCCCTATATGACCCACAGCAGGGTTGCGGTAGCAAAGAAAAGAGAGCATTTAGATAGCAGTTTAGGACCTACTAGATAAAGCAAGACAACAGGAATTGGTGTGGATAATGCATGAACACACATATCCAGACAGACAGAATAGGATATGAGGACTGACAGGTTCTACATTGTTGGGGCAATGGGAATAAAGAAGGACAGGCAGTTCTAGACTTCTGTATGGCAAATGGCTTGATAGTATCCAACACATTGTTCAGCAACATCCCATACAAGAATGGCCAGTATGCAACTTAGGTAGACTTCTTCATAGAAAGCAAAGGGCACTGGGGTAGAATCAGCAATTGCAAAGTCTTCCCCAGTGAAACAGTCAACCCACAGCATAAACCATTGGTTGACACAATCAGCTGTAAGCAGTGGTCAGTGAAGGCTCTAAGGTCAACAGAGACTAGAATGAAGAGCTGAATGTTGACTCTAGAGAAAGAACAAGAGTTCAAGGAAATACTTAGGGCTCTAGTACATCAGGAAGAAGCGAAAGATTGTGCAGTTGAAGAAGAATGGCACCACCTCAAAACAGCATATGTGAAGACTATAGAACACATGCAGACAAGACAGGTATGGAAAAAGATACATAAGGAAAGCTGCTGGTAGAATACAGAAGTCTGGTAATATAGCAAGAGATAGAAGGAGTGCAGGAAAAGTGGGAGGTAGAAAAGACAGACCAGGCAAAGAAGAAATACAGCTTGGCTGCAATATCAAAGAACAAGGCATTAGAGACACTGCCAGCTTCTGGAAATTGACTCAATAGGTAGCACAAATAAACTCTATCAAGCTGGAAGGCAAAGACAGAAAGATAAAGAAAATAGTCAGATACCCTTCGTAAGGGATGCCAGCAACAACATGTTCACCAGCCCAAAGGACATCAAAGGCAGATGGAAGGAGTACTTTCAGCAGCATCTGAAAGAAGAAACCCCATAGAAGCTGGACTTCCAGAGACTTAGCTTTCATGAAAGAAGAGTAGAAACCCACCCTAGAAGAAGTAAGAACAGCATTAAGGGAAATGAAGTCAGGGAAAGCAGCAGGCTTAGATGGTGTCACAGAAGATATTATCAAGATGTTGGGTGATATGGGGAGAAATGTTTCCTGAGGGTACTCACAGCAATATGGAGAGAAAGGTCTATCCCAGATGACTGGAGAACATGCATACTAGTACCAGTGTACAAGAACTAAGAGGACATCTACAACTGTGGTCAGTACAGAGGTATCAAACTCATATCACACTGCATGAAAGTTCTAGAGAGGGTGATTAATTAACAGGCACACAGAGTAGTAGAAAGAAGTAGTGGGGAGATGATCAGTTCAGATTCAGATTAAGATGCAGCACAATAGACCCGATGGTTGCAGTGAGACAGATAATTGAGACGAAGCTAGAGATGATGGAAGATACCACTGGGCATTCCTAGACTTGGAGAAAGCATATGACAAGGTACAAAGAAAGCTGATTTTGACAGTACTTTGGTAGATCAAAGTCCAAGAATCATTCATAGAATTAGTACAGGCTGTGTACAAGGACTCATTGACTCAATTATGAACAGTGTTCAGTCGCACAGAGAGGTTCCCAGTGGGAGTAGGTGTGCACCAGCATTCAGCTTTGAGCCCACTGCTGTTCATACAAGTGATAGACTACATTAGCAAACAGGATGGAAGAGAAAGGTTCACAAAATTGCTGCATGCAGACAATATGGTATTACAGTCAGTCAGACTCTGAGCAGGAACTTCACCAAAGGATACGGTAATTGAATGTAAAACTGAAGGCACATGGGATGAACGTTAATGCATATACAGCAGCTGTAATGAAAACAAATCGGGGAAGTCAGAAGAAGCTGAGAATTGGGATAGAAAGGAAATAGTGGAACAGATTAACAGCTTCAAGCATGTGGGAGGGATGTTTGAGGCGAAGGAAGAATCACAGGGGCTGCAGCAAAATGGTACAGAGTGTCATAGGTAGTGTATGACAGAAGAATGACAAAGAAGCTTAAAAATTAGGTGGGTAGAACAGTGATGTGACCAATAGTACTGCATAGTAGAGAAAAAAATGCAGGGCAGTTGAGCAAGCTAGAGCTGATGAAGATGAGGATGAAGTGCCTGAGATGGGTTGTAGTCTGCACACTGTGGGACACACACAGAAATGAGGACATCAGAGCAAAAGCCAAAGTATCTCCAATTACAGAGAAGGTCAAAGAGCAGATTACAGTGGTTCAGGTACATGTGCAAAAAAAAAAGCAGAAGACAATCTGGAGATGAAGATTTGGACAGACAGGAAGAAGGCAAGAAGAAATGAGGGAGTTCAGCTAAGAGGTGGATGGATTGTGTGAGAGACGACCTGTGACAGTCAGGCATGACTGTTGAAGAAGGTAGGAGGGTGGCATTGAATCAAGAGATGGCGAGAATTGATATAACACTTGGCCCCATGTAGAAAATGCAGAAATGGGGGTAGATGATGATGATGATGATGATGATGATGATGAAGTCAGTCCACTGGTATTTGCATGAGACTCAGAAGAGGAATGAGCCTTAAATGCACTCTGTATAGGCGACTGAACTCAAACCTTTGATTTTCTTAGTAAGGAAGTGTCATGGTCTTTCAAGATGGATCATGTGTCTAGCCAGATATATACCAAAGGGGTATTATATCCAATTATCGGATCTGGAAGTCTTGAGGAGAGTTAATGTTTTTTTACATATTTGCAGTGATCTGCAAACTTGATCAGCCAGTAACATATGACATATCAAAGAAGTAGACACCAAACAGCAATCCCAGTATGTCTCCCTGAAGGACCCCACTGGTATAACAATCTTTTTTATTGAGACGGTGCCTCTCACTCTTTGTTTGATAGGTTCTGTCTGTGAGCCTGTTAGCTATCCAGTAGGTTGCATGCAGATTTGCATTTAGCTTGGTTAGTTTATCAATAATGCCTACATGTGAGATAGCATCAAATGCCATTGCCAGATTAAGGTACAATGTGTGGACCATCTTGCCTCATCCAGGTCCTTAATGACCCCTCCAAAGAATAAATAATCAGGATTTAGCCCTCACAGACACAAACTAGTTTGGCTGTTAGTATTTTTGTTTATGAGATTTTTAATGATGTGTTCCACTGTCTTGCAGGAGGAGTTGGTAAGACTTATGGGATTGTAGTTGCCTGTATCAGTGGTGGTGCCACCCTTATGCAGGGAGACAACCACAGCTGTTCTCCAACATCTGGCATGAATCTGTTTGAGAGGCTGAGGTTAAACAGATTCAGAGATGTTCTGTGTGACAGTGATTCATACTGCTAAGGAAATAACCTGATACATAGTCATTCCTCAATGAGTTAGTCTTTTTTAGGTCTCTATTATGTAGTTATAGGCACTAAATTTTGACTACCCTTTCATCGACACATATGTGTCAACCGTCCACTTGCGCGGACTGCCACATCGATTTATTTCCAAGGGAAAGAAATTGGTTGGCCATTTTTTTAAATCTGCCCTTTTCCCCACTGTAGTGTGATTTCAGAGTTAGTATATTTAGTTAGGGGGGATGTGTGGGGCAAAGCCCACCACAATGGGGGGTGTGGAGGGTAAAGCCCCCCACTTCATAGTGTTTGTTGTATTGTGATTTACGTAGTTGGCCTACCGATTTCTTTCCCTTGGAACAAAATCAATGAGGTAGCCTTTTGCTCTAGTGGACGTTCGACATATATGTGTCGATGAAAGGGTAGTCGAGATATAGTACCTTTCACTACATAATATAGACTCGTGTTTTTTAACCACTGAGATAGTTATTAAGGCTTGCTTGCTTTCCTTTCAGGGTTTGAGTAGGTAATGTTTTTATGGCTCAATTCAGTACACAGCTAGGTAGAGCTTTAACTTCCTTTTCTAACACCCATGCAACTCTACTACCTGGCACCCCACAACTCAAGGGTGAGGCTATGGCACCCCTCAACTTTAGGTTGAGGAATAAAAAAAAGACATTCTTGTCTGATCTGTACCCCTATCAAATTAAAGGTGAACAAAAAATGAGAGAGAAAATGCAAAATGTCTTTTACTTGAAAAAAAGTGTAAAAAGCCTCTTGCTACATTTGTAGAAAGCAACTTGCTACAAGTTATTCCACACATGAATTGATGAAACAAGTGCTTCAGTCCTGACTGCAAAAGCAGTATTTAATTTCCATACCAGCATTCAGAAATGCCACTACAGAAATGATTGCCTGTACTGCATTATCCACTGATTGGCATCTCCCAATCATACCCTCTAACACCATGATGCCAGGGACAGCTGCCCGCTTCTCCCTACCCTAAGTACTCTTCTGCTATTAAGTATTGTTCTAAGATTTCTAATGGAGTTGAAGATGGACATATGCTACACTTGTGATGAGTTTATTCTTAACCTTCAAGGATTGGATTGGATTTTATTTCTAAATTCATTGTTTAATTTCTTAAGCTCACTTTTAAATAATGAGGTTTTCAATTTGTTCCTAAAGGTAAGTAGAGTTTTTCATTTGTTGTACAGTTTGTTTATATCAAGAGTCCTCCACTGGTGTTTGTTACTAGATTTGGCATTGTATCGGTAGTAGATTGGAATGAAATGATGCCTCAATGCAGGCACTGAGCATAACATTTCTCTGCCTTTGACCACAAGGTCCTTAGTGCAAGTGAAGCTTTTGAACAGTATCAGGTCATCAGCTAGCTGCAACACATTTGTCTTACAGAAGTCCCTATATATATTTGTCGTAGGATAGATATTCCTGTTTACAGCAGAAATCACCAATAATAATGCTGCTTGTTTATAACAATGTCTTAGGCAACATAAAGAAGAAAAGGCTGAGCCTATAACAAGAAAAATAACCATTGATATTTCAGAAATTTTATGAAAATTTGTTTAAAGCAGAGGAATGCGGAAATCATGAAAAAAAAATAAATCAACATATTTATGGAAGACTTATTTATGCCAAGGTTAGAGGTAGATCAGACTCAACAATTAACAGTTAAGACAGAAGGAGATGCCATAAAAACAGCAATGTATAAATAATCTGCAGGAAAGTATAGGTGGTATTCCTGTGGAAGTTGGGAAAATAGGAGGGAGGAAAGTGAGAAAGATCTGGAAGGTTTTGTTTAACAGTATTTTAAAAGGAGGAGAAGGACCAACATCCTAGAAGAAAGCTATGGTAGCTGTAATACTTAAAGAAGGTAAAGACCCATCAGATCCAGCTTTGTATAGGCCTATTTCAATTTTAAATCATGAGTATAAAGTGTTTATGTCTATAATAGCTAAAAGAATGGCATAGATGTTGCAAAAATTGATATATATGGATCAATGTGTTTTTGTGGAGGGGAGGTAAACATTTGACAGCATTAATCATCAATGATGATGCAGAAAGTAGCAGAATGTAAGAAAAATCCACTGCTGTTAGTGGGTCTTGATGCAAGAAAAAAACATTCCACAGAGTAAGCTGGGATATTATGAGTAGGGCAATGGAAGCATTTGCATTGCCTGATACAATAATAAGGTTAATTAGGAAGATATATGAGGGAAAGGAGGCAAAAAGATAAAGTAGGTTGGTTCCTGTGTGATAAGTTGTATCTGAATTGAGGAACCAGGCAGTGGTGTCTTCTTTTCCCCTTTTGTTATTTGCCTTATACTTAGAGCCATTGGCAAAGGAAATAAGTGACTCAGACATTCAAGAATATAATTGGTATGGCAATCAAGAAAAGCTGCTTTATTTTAGACAATATTATTTTGTATCTGACAAAATCAGAAAAGGACATCTCAGTGTTACTGAACATTCAGAGACAGTTGTGTTTTTTTTTTCTGGATATAAAATTAATGAAGATAAAACAATGGCTATAGTTGTAAACTATGCGTCCCCATATGAATTGGTTTAGCAACACCTATATTTATGTGGACATAGCAAAATGAAATATTTAGGAGTTTGGGTTGAAAAGGATTCCATTATGGCAGCTAAGGGTATATGGGACGACACTAAACAAAAAATAATACAACTGGGAAACTGGAAGCTCTTTTTTATGGATATGGTTAGTAAGATACAAGTAGTGAAAAAATTGTAAGTCCCCTTTACCTTTATATATACATCAGGTATATGTTTATGAACCAGAGAAGAAGTTGAGGACAATAATTAATAAAGAGTTGAAGGATTTCATCTGGGAAGAGAACAGGGCAAGGGTCAGTTAGAATAAGCTGATCCTTCCAATAGAACAAGATGATTTAAGATTACCTGATTTGGACAGATATTTTAGACGTACACAGTTAAAGGTCTTATACATAATAAACTTAGAAAGCTATAATTCAAAGTGGGAAGGGATGATGCTGAAGTGGGAAATAATTTAAGAAATCAGGAAAGAGAGGGATTTTGGATGCAGATCCTTAAGGAGAATAACAACAGTCATACAGAACTGTATATATCATTATATAGTATATATATATATATATATATATATATATATATATATATATATATATATATATATATTATAGTAGAATTATGAAAACTTTACAATACAAACAATAAGAGGACAAAGAGGAAAAGTAGAAAAGAAGATTAGTAATGGAGAAGTTAAAGAAATAGGAACTGAGGTTATGGAGTACCTGTGAAGTGAAGGATTCAGTGTATAAAATCTAACTCAGGAAGCACCACAGCAGGATAGAGCAGTAGACATCCAAATTAAGGAGAAACTAGTGGAACAGGAAGCAACTGGGCCATTGCCATATGAACATTTTTGGAGCCTTCCACAAGAAACCAGTATAAACGTTCATTTGAAGCTGGACAGCAAGGGAAGGAACAGGAAACTGTGGCAATTCTGACACAGTCAATGTTGAAGATTGATAGGCCAGTGAGTACCCATATGACAAAGCAATGGATGACACAGGATGAAACTGAAGAGAATGTGCCACAGGAAGATGCTGTAGAACTCTTTATAGAATGCCTGCAGGAAGTGTGTTCCCTTAGTTTAGAAGAAAATGAGCTAAGACAAAAGTTGCTCAATTAAATAGAGATAGATAAACATATTAACATCAATGAAAGAAACAGACTCTGGAAGGTCAATAAAACCCAAAATGTCAGAAGTTTGATAAAAGAAATGAACACAGTAATTCAGACTGTCCATAGAGATACATGTGATATAACAGACGTAAACAGGATATATTACTCTGCAGCTAAATTAATAAAATATAAAATTCTACCACAAGAACACAGGGTAGTAAGGGAAAGAAGGTGAGAAATCGAATACCATCATGGAAGTATTGAATAGAGGAAGCTATAAAATAATTAAGACAAGAAGTGTCACAGTTAGAAGAGTATAGAAGAGGGAACAGATCAACAAAAATACTCAGAAGGATAGCCATGATAAAAGCAATGTGCAGTATTATAACAGATCAGGATCTATCTTGCACTATTGCAAATAATAAACTAAAAACCTCAGTACAGGCAGAAAAAAATTAGAAGAGACACAGATAAATACAAAGGAAAACATGCAAAATAAGCAATTTATTGATTACCCCAAAAAGTTCTATAGAGAACTGGGAAACAAGGCAAAAGAAATTGAAAGACCACCCAAAAAGAAGAAATAGATACATTTTAGAGAAATATCTATGAAGATCCTGTGGAACATAACAAAGATCCTAAATGGACAGAAGAAGTAAAAGAAAGAATAAGAAGTTCAAAGGTACAGGATATGAAATGGGATGAGGTAACAGCCAGAAAGATTCAGATAAAGTTAAGAAAAGCCTCCAATTTGGAAATCCCAGGCCTAGATATAGTAGGTAACTTCTGACTAAAAGTATTAACATCTTTGCATGAGGATTTAGCCATGAGTAAGAACTATTTATATGTGCACCCCAAATATACACCAGCCTGGTTAACAACAGGAAAGGGCAGGATTCACTAAGCCTCCGTGTAAGAGATACAAGGCTTACACGGAGGCTGCAGTTAAACGGTGTGACGTCAGCATGTCATGCATATGCATGAGGGCATGCTGAATCACACCTAAGGCTAACATGGTCCGTGGAAGACAGTAAGGGGCGTGTCCGTAGGCCGAGCCCTGCAAGTGGACATGCCCCCAGAAGAGTAAAAGTGCCCAAAGTAAACCCCCACGACAGAGTACATGGAAATGTGAATAAACACAACACAACATATGCCCCCACAGACTATGAACATAAAATCATATAAATGAACATGTTTAATAATTTTTTTAAACTGTAAAGATGTTTGCCCGTGAGTGCGCTCGTTTGCGCGGGCTTGCCCGTAGCTCAGCCACAGTTAGCAATAAGTGGAAAAGCATATAAGAACTAACTATGCAAAGTAAGCCAAAAAGCAATAGCGTAGTGGTAGAGACGTCAGCTGAAAAGCAGGCAGTCATGGTTCGAGCCCCCACAACATCAATTTTTATTTTTAGTGAAATAAGCACGAAACCAGTCCCTGACATATATGTACACATATAAAATTATATTTTATGTAAAATGTAATGAAATAGGCCATTAATTTAGAAGAAATGTGAGATAACAAAATAATAAAAAATGCCAGATGTGCCTATAGCTGAGCTACAGTTTAACAAGGTCAGTGCATCTGCCCGTAGGTGAGCAGTGGTTTAACAGGTGCAAAATGAGTGCCCGTAGGGGAGCCGTGTTTTAACATGCTGAAACTGTGTGCCCGTAGCTGAGCTGAGCGTAATATGCGTGCTGACAGCCAAATGAGGTGTAAACCAGCATAATCCGTTTGCGCGGAGCTGCGCACCGCGCCAACAAGCTAACCGACGGGCAACGTTGAACAAGCTGTAACAAAACTGCCTTTACACAGACACAACCCTAGCCTGTCTAGACAGTCATAAAATATAAAAAGCAGTGGCCTGGTTCGAACCCAGGATACCATGCACCATAGTCAAGGTACTTGAACCACTAAGCCATGACAGCTGTACTTAGAAATGCAGTAATAGCAAATATATAGGAATGAATAGAAAGTGGAGCATGACAAAGCAGGTTTTGTGAAGCTGATACAATTCCAAAATGGCCAATCACAGATAAGTGCGGGAAAAACGGCATATATAAGCCCCATAGGCGGGAATACACAGCATAACCGATTGTAGAACTAACTTGCAGCCAGAATGTCAGGAGTAGGTGAGGGTAGTTGCTTTCGAGCACAGAGGTGGGGCGTTGAGGAGTCCAGATATATGGTCTGTCTTCTTGTCCACAATCATGAGGCCCAACTCATGCAGGGCCAGGTCCTGTGGGGAGCATATAGGGCTGAGGCGTGGGACCGGTTGGCTCATGATCTCACCAGTGCCACAGGGATTCCAAGGACTGGTGAGCAGGTCCGTCACCACCATGCGGACCTGAAGAGACGTAAGCAGGACCAATTGAACCTTTGGATCCAGGAGGCCCGGCAAATGCCCAACGCCCCACTTCTGAGTAAGTTACATTTAATTATGTATGTAAGAAATTAAACTAGCTGATATTATGGAGATGTGTATTCCAATATTACTTCATTTATATTACAGCTGCAGGTGTCCGTTCTGCGAACCGCAGAGCCTATGGCGATAGGCTGGTGCAGTTGCGCCACCAGGCAGGTCAGTAATCCTCTCCCAGTAACTGTAAAGAAATATAAAAGTATGACAGTTAGCAAAAGAGAGCAGTGTAGTCACTAAGTAATAAAATGTGCAAGTAACAGTGTAAGAGTGTTTGCAAGTATTGCTTGATTACAAAAGTGTGTTGCAGTCTGTAATCCAAACAGAAAAATGAAAATGTCTGAAATAAAGATGCCCCACCTGTAATATAATAGTACACAACCTGCAGCAGGCTGAAAAGTACAGCTGCAGAAGATGAGCAAAACACATGTGTGAAATATATCCCTGTTGGAATACTGAAACATGACAGAAGTGAGACTGTTGGAAAGGATTGTAATAACTACAGGTAAACATGTCAATAAAGCCTAGAAGTAAGTACCATCATGAATTGTAAAATTAAAACAAGTGAGAGAGTGTGAGAAAGAGTTATGAATCCACCAATAAAGTAGTTATAACCCCTGAATAAAGTATACTGCAGTCAGTACAGAATGAAATGAATGTAAAAAGCAGAACCAAACTGTGAAATGTGTTTAAAATGTTGCTGCAGCTGGAATGTGTATCTCAAGATCTGGATATGTTGCTCTCAGTCTGCAATATGCAGATAGTATGATTGTCTGAAATACCAAACATCCACAGCTGTCCATAGCTATATAAAGCAAATGTAGCAGGATGATGTAGCTGAACAAAGCCAGATATGAACGTGTATGAATAACAATAAAATGTATATTGATGTAGCAGTAACAGTCCTATCACCAACTTGAAGTAGTTATCACATAGGAAACTGTAGGTAGAACAGTAGTGTGTATATATCTGCAGCTATTAGAAATGTACAGCATATGTATTGGTATTTGAAGGTGTTAATTATATTTTCTTCACCCTACCCTAGAACCACATATAATCCATTCCACGTGAAATTGGTATGTGCAATCACAATTAACACCCCTGGACATTTGTCCTGTTGGGTCATACATATTTGCATGTACGTTGATGCATCTGCCCTGTTCACACATCCAAACCTGATGGCCTGTTGCACTGTTGCCATCTGTGGGCTCATGGGCTCTGGATATCCAAACATCTGTCCCCGTCAATTGTGTAACCCCCCCCACACGTGTCATACACCGCCCCTGTATGCGTCTTGTTTGTCTTGTCTGTTGACCTACCCAACCTACCTCCCCAGCTATACCGACTTCCTTTACCTGACATACCACTCTCACCTGAAAAAAAAAAAAAGGGCACTCTGTATCCACAAAAAAATTACACCCCATACATAGCTGCCCATTCCGCACACATGTCTGTTGGACATGGAAACTATCAATTACAATTGGCTGTACAACAAGTATTATTGTTGTCCTGACACCTCTCTCAGGGGGTGGAAGGTTTCAAATGTCACACCAAATTACAAACATATGCACAGCTGTCGCTGATGAAGAAATGGGCAGCTATGGGCCTTACCTACATCCCTCCTGCAAAACCCAAGCTTGTTTCCCTACTGTCTTACCCTTTTTGTGACCCCTTTTTCACCACTTTCCTGTCTCCCCATTTTCATTTCTTTCAAAGAAAATAGCACGGGTGTGCGCCAGAGTAAGCACTATTAAGCGGTTGTAAACGGGTGTGCGCAGAGCTGAACGCCTGTGCGCATGTGGGAGCTCCGCGCAAACCAGCGCTAACCCGGTTACAACTGCTTAAAAGTGCCTTAGTCACTCTGATTGACAGGTCCTGTAGTCAGTTCAAAAGCAAAATAAAATCCCACTGTCAGTCCCGAACCCAGGACCTTGGAAACAGTAGTCTGCATGACTTACCACTAAGCCATGACTGTTATACAAGAACATTGTGCTACAATAAATATATCATGTAATAGTAGGAATGAATGTAAAGGGAATATAGGATGTGTAGTACACAAAGCACGTCATGTATATTTACTGTCAAATCTAGTGGATTTCTATAATACTAGTGTGTGAACAGAAACAGCCATGCTAGTTGGTAGCTAGTAGGTAATAATGTCAGTTATTATACATATATAAATGTATGTATATATATATATATATATATATATATATATATATATATATATATATATATATAGTTGTAGGTGTCAGTGTACATACGCACTTAGTACAGGAAACAGGAGAGATGAATGGAGAAATGTGAATCTACAACACAGCCTGAATCATGAGAGAGATACTAACCTTTACACATACAGAACAGTGTCCACAGCATACCAGCATGGTCCCCGCCCTTACAATCTGAAAGGGCAACGCCTATCTCACATACCCTTTTATAGCACTGTCCTGAAATCACAGTGAGAACTGCAATCAGTACACAACTGGCTGCATGCAATTAGCAAATGCTGGCTTACAATTGGTGCAGAGGCCATCACATGGATTTATGCAGATACCTACAAAAGCATCCTGTACTCCCACTGCACACATGCAATGCCTTCATTGCACCATCTGGAGGCAGAGAGAGAGAGAGAAAGAAAAAAAGAAAGAAAAAAAAAATAAGAACACAAACAAAAACACACGTAAGACAAACTAAGTTGAAGCTGTCATCAGTGTCAGTATCAAGCTGGGCTAGCAGTAGCAGGAAGCTATAGTAACGGTAATACAACCAGCTGTGACAAACACAGGTAATGTAAAGTAACAAGTTAATAGTCTACATACTGTGAACCCTCCATATGTGTTATTGGTCTGTATCTATATGTATGTCTATGTGATAAGTTGTGTGCACGTAGTTTCACCCAAAGGGGATGACTATACATTACATGTCATTCAGTGTTAGGCCATGATTCTGGCGCCAGTTGTCCGTTTCAGTGAGGCCTGTCTGTAGGATGTGTGTGTCAGCTGGTGTAACAACTATGGCGCTTAGTTCGCAGTCATCTGGGAACTTTGTCATCCACAACCCGAACATGTTTGCTTTCACATCTGAGAAGTAAATGCCAAACAAGAGGGGTCCTAGGACAGAGCCTTATGGGATACCACATGTGACTGGCTTTGACTCTGACATGGCTCCCGCAATATTGAATTTATGGATTCTGTAGTTCAACCAGTGTGCAACCCATCATGTGACATATGTAGTAACATGTAAGCTGATGAGCTTGTCTATAATGCCTGAGTGGAGTACTGTGTTCAAGGCCTTAGGCAAGTCCAGGTAGGCTGTATGGACTGCTTTGCCCTCATCAATGGCTGTAGTGACTGTTTTGAAAAGTTCAACCAGGTTCAACAGGCAGGATCAGCCCATCACAAAGGCAAACTGGGTGGGATCAAGTGTCTGCAGGTACCCAATATCGCTGTATATGCGTCCCATAATGAATCATTCCATAGCTTTGCAGACCAGGCTGGTTAAGCTTATGGGGCGGTAGTTCCCAGGGTCAGTAGAGGTGCCTCCTTAGTGGAGTGGGACCACTGTTGCTGTATGCCAGTGTTTAGGTACATATCCTGTAGTAAGGCCAAGGTTAAAGATCAGTTTTATATGCGGTTGTATCTCCTCTTGGAGTTCACGTAGCACACATCCAGGGATACCATCAGGTCACATTGATGCTGTGTGTTCTGCTTTGCTGAGGGCGGCCCTCACCTGGACAACTGAGATGATAGGGAGGTTACATTCAGCTGTGATAAGTATTTCTAAGTGTGGGGGAGAGGGAGGGGGGATATTTGCACTGAACCTGTCTGCCAGAATGTTGCCAATATCTGTGGGGTCAGTGAATGTTAAGTAGGTGTGTAGTAACTCAGAGAATATCTGAGGCTTTTGGTCCATATGTCTAACAAAACTGAAGAAGGCCTTGTGGTTATCTATAGGGTCCGTGGCCATTTCCCTCTCAGAGTTGGCCGTGGATGTTGTTATGAGAGACCTTAGCTTATTACCAGTGCCGACCACAGATGCCTTCCCTTAATGTGAATCTGCTCTGTCCTGCAGTAGCCTCCTTCTATCGTTATACAATGTGCCTTTGGCTGGGGTCCACCAGACAGGATGCTCAACCTTTGTGCATAGGGTCTGGGTTAGAAATGTGTGTGCATGTTCCATGCAGTCTTTGGGATGTCCGTGGGAAGCATTCGCATAGGGGTCAGCATTGTGGGTTGTGGCTTCCACTGGCCCAGTTGGCTGCATGGATACCATGTCAGTCCTAACAAGTGAAAATCTGTCTATTCACATATATATCAAAGTAGTCTACTGTGCTCATGGTGGTGGTGGGATATGTATATCCAGGCCGATTAATTTGTGTCCAGATCACACTAGTGGATGGCGTTCCACATACAGTACCTTGGTATGAACCCCCAGAGTGAGGTTGTGCATTGGACCTGTCTCACTGTGCTGACCGATGGGGCTTGGTACTATGTTGTATGGAATGTGGCAGGTATTGTTGCACAGGTGTTGGCTGAGCACTGATATCTGGCCATGTACATGTGTATCCACCAAGAGACACACACGTGCGACATATGGGAGTAGTAGTATATCACTACAGTTGAGTATCATGTATAGTATGTGTGCCATATATTGCTGACATAGTTTGCTGATATCCTGTTTGTGTTCTCTTTCAGGGACATGGTGCGTCAGCGAAATCCTGCCTACTCTGCTGCAGAAGATGAAGAGATACACCAGAGCCTGGTGTGGGATTATGACATACTGTTTTCCCTGCACCAGCCAGAATCAGCAGGAGAGGGCTGCACTGTGGCAAGACCTTGTCCGTAGGGTAAATGACATTGGCACGCATAATAGGACATATGAGCAGGTACGACATCACTGCAGTGATTTAATCAGAAATGTCCGTCAGCGTGCATCGGATATCCACAGGCAACAGGTCGCCACAGGAGGTGGGGTGGCCACACATCCCCCCCTCACCAGACTGGAGGGGCTGCTCCTAAGTGTTGTGGCTCCAGCGCAGGAACATCAACAGCAACACACCTGCATTATGATGGAGGCTGGATCCACACAGCAACACGACATGGAGCGTGCAGGTAATATGCCATATGTACACTTGACTGTTCTGTACACTGTTAGTTTATGCATGTGTAAGGTGTGTCCTTGGTATATAGCTGTCAGCATAGTATGTAATTGTGCAGGTGTGATATTGCCAATATCAGCAGCTGACATGTGAAAGGCAACTGGTGTACTACTGAACTGTATCATATGCAGTATCAATGGCACAGTTGTGCCCACTGACATTAATTCCCTCATTTCTGCAGGTCCCTCCGGCGTTACAGCAAGGCAGCCCATCCATGCTGGTGAGTGTGTTTTAACAATACCAATAATAGTCCTGATAGTGCTAGTAATAATAGTGTAACTCAGTAGTGCTCTGTGTGTATACTGCGGGGTGTGCATGTGTGCATGTGTGCGTGTGTCCACGTGTGCATGTGTGCATGTGTGCCTGTGTCCACGTGTGCATGTGTGCATGTGTGCATGTGTGCCTGTGTCCACGTGTGCATGTGTGCATGTGTGCATGTGTCCACGTGTGCATGTGTGCATGTGTGCATTAGTGCATCATTGGTAACATTGTGTAGACATTGTAAACTGTGTTTCCTGTCTTCCTCCCACAGGTTCTGGTGCTGCTCTGGTGTCCTGCAGCAGGGAACCTGAATCTGGTGCCACAGGTACTGATAATGATGATATCTGTGTAATGGCACAGGAAGGTGTGTCAGGGTCCGTCATTGGTCAGCCAATTGACAGTACACAGCTGTCAACCCCATCATTGCGCACAGTCATCCTGCCAGTACATCCTATGTCACCATTGTCCCTAGGTGATGGACAGGATACAGTGGGCATTGACCAGGGTAATGTGGTATCTGTGGCACATGCTTCCCCACACAGCAGCCATGGGCAGGGTCCTGAGATGGTACCACACAGACAGTTGCCCATGGGTTCTCGTGGGAGCATCCATGGGCGTACTGCCTCTGGCAGACGTGCCCAAAGAGGTCTATCAACCTCAGCTATGTTTTGGGCTGTCATGCAGGCACAGTCGCGTATGAAATGGTACACCAGACAGGGTCTGAGGGAGCTGAGAGCATGTCGCACATCCATGACTGACAGTATGCGTGACATCGTGGATGCTATCCGTAATTTCACCGATGTCATAGACAGATGTTGTGGGGACATATTACAGCAGTTCCACAACCACATGTCCATGAGCCAGGGCAATGGGGGACGGTTGCGGCGTCGACGTGGCCGTATACAAGCAACAGCAGCAGCTGGCAGTCGTCGTGGATGACAATAGGCCCGCGGATGCCCCCACAGTGCCAGCAGCAGCCCCAGCAATGCTGGGTCTGTGCTGTCATCACACCACCCCAGGAGACCACATGCACGTGGCTCTAGACAGTCCCAACAGGGACCTGTGTCCAGTCAACAAACTCCCACTTCTGATGACAGTACCCAGTCTGGCTTAGTACTGGATATGGTCCGTAGCACCCCTGCCAGGCACAGGTACCGTGTCCGTGCCCACAGACACTGATCTGTATGACTTGCCAGGTGCAGTCTGTGGCTGTCCACAAACTCTAGTATATGGCAGCCATGAGGTGGAACTGTGTGCATGCATACACACATGCAAAATGTTAACACCTAGGGCTACCACATACACGCACACACTGCACCAACAGTGCCCCACCCTGTACTGTTGTCCCTCACCAACACACATACACATACATGTCAATTGGTGGTATCAGTGGCAGACTCAGGCATACCTAATTCACACCCTGTGCATATGATGAAACTGTGCCACCTCCTGCAATCTCCAACATCAGTGCAGGAACAGGTAAACATGTTGCTGATGCACAGAGTGACTACATAGAAGTGTATTACTAGTATCATGTTGGTAACAGTACAGTGTGCTGATATGATTGTGTGTATATCCCAGCATGCCTGATGCAGTAACTGTATGACTGTCTTGAATTGTTATCTACACCCATAGTAAGTACCATAGTGTAACAGCTGCACATTATCGCATACCGGTGGTAAGGATGTCAACAGATAGCCACATACATAGGTAGCACAGGGGAGAAGCTAATGCAAGTAGTGATACGCAAGATGGACATGTACACTAATGGTGGCATGTTGCCCACAACGACTTTGCAATGTGGATGTTTGCGCATGTTGATATGTGTGCAGTACCAATTTAATTCAAATTACAATTAAATATGACATAATATCAGTTCTACCATGGACATCTGAGCTGTGCATTCCTGGGTACATGTTGATAGTGCCTGCATATTTGCACTGTTACCTACTGGAAGTGTTACCCCTTCTTTGTTGTACAATGGACTACTTCCAGACCTGCTTACTGTAGCTTTGTTTGCATGCATGTTTGCTTGAGGTTCCCTGGAACACTGATTCCGCCTGCAATGCAGATTTACAGAGCTTCTGTGGATTCCTAGTGACATCTGCATAGCGTACTATACGTATGTCAATCTTCCACCTGACAGAACATCACTGTCTGTCCTGTTCGCATATACGTTGCCTGTGACACATTGCATATGACTTACCTGGCATTTACCCACGTGTGCAGTCATATATGCCAGTGCTATGAAATCAGTAGCAGTACACCCACACATACTCACCTTCAGTATGTTGTTCCACATTGGCCCTATGTGTTGGTAATCACCATGGCAATCACACTACTATGGTAGCATGTGCAAAGGTAACCTGTGAATCACCTCTATGGTCCAGTTGTGGTTTATGTGAGTCATGTGGCAATGTCACAGCTGCCACATGTATGCAGTCAACCCTCTCCCCTGGCCAGGAACGTACAACACATGTGTGAGATGCCACCACATAGCCAATCTGGGGACTGAGCACTCTGAACCCAGTACTGCCATACCCTGTCAGGTGGCATGACATACTACAGTGACTACAATACCAGTCTGACATAGACCCACACTGACAGCAATCCGAACACACTGGGGCATACTTGGAGACTCAGAATAGCATCCTGCCTGAGCATCACACACCTCCGCAGCTGGCACACAGGCATACGTTAAGTCGGAACAGAGCACATGCTACACATGGCACACACATCCCATGTGCCACACACTCACAGCCTGTTGGGCTACACAACACACCTGCTACAGATGTGTCAGGTACCTCTCTTGGCCGCTGCAGTGGGGTCCCGCTCAACAGGCTGTACATGGTGAAGGTCACAGTGATATGCCTGTGGGGCACTATGGTCCACCACAAAACACATGCATACAGGACAGTCAGAGGCATGGACACATATGACTCAGTCATTGTCCATGCCACTATGGATAACCTGAGACGTACCTCCCTGGACTACATGATAGGGAACATAGAAGGGCTTTCTCAGCATGTGGCACGGGCCAGTATGAGCCTGACCTTGGTTGCCATCATACCCTCACCAGGTATGCTACCACAATATGTAGGAAGGGTGTTCTATGTCTACATTCTGCTCAATCTCCAGTGTCATTCATAGGGTATCCAATGGCTGTCAACATGTGCTTACATGCTAGGGAAGCCACAATGATTTGCGAGGGGCAGCTTGCACCTGATACCCATGGGCCATTGTATATTGGTGAAGCCCCTTGATACACACATAGTGCCTTTTGCTGCAGGACATGGATTACATAGCCACCTCCGCGGGTAGCACACAGGATAGGACACTAACAGTAATGCTACACAACACCAGCAGTGTACACCGCAAGATGCATGCACTGGACACTGTCCTCAGCACGGTAAACTGCAATATCTGTGCAGTAACAGATTTCTGATTCACGGCTCACAGGTGCAACCCATCACTGCCAGGTTATACCTCATACCATGCCTGTCATCCCCTACACATGTAACACACATGGACAGGGGGGTGGTATATCAAGGCACCACAGATACACACACCTCCAGGTTGGTGGCACAGCACAAAGCATCAGGGCCTATCCATGAGCAGCTAACAGTGTGTTGGACTGCCTTCTGGTTCATAGCCTGGCACACACAACCCTCCCATACACAGGAAACCCACCTGTCCTCCCTAACAACACTGGCAATATGACAGTCTCTAGATATGTCTTTATATGGCTGGACTGCATCCAGCCGAACATTGTGTGTGAGCATTACTGTAGCTACAACACACTAGCTGAAAGGTTCCCAGCATGTAGTCACTGAATTGCAGTGGAACAACATGTTACCACTCCCACAACAGGTGGGAACATGCAGCACCTGTTCATCGACTACATGTAGACTACATGGGCCAGACCAGATGTGTATCCCCTGCTGTTAGGATTATACCATATACAACTCACACTGTATATACACATACTGCATGCGGCCCCTGCACAGTAAGACACAGTCATAATGTTATGCATTGCAAATACCATTTATCCACTTGAGGCAAGTGTCAGACATGGTAACTATTAAAGGTCACAGGTATATATGTGTATGTGTCACACACATACATCATGTGTGCATTGCCATTGCTGGTTTAAGCAATGTCATGCATTGTTATGAACAACAACACACACATGGTCATATTGCGTGACACAACCACACGTGGCAGTTGTGGGTTTCCAAAACATACCTATCTGTGCTCCGACAGTGGTTATAGACCCAGTAGCGGAGCGCACTATTGGCATTACTGGGCAATTAGCCCTGTTTGGCTGTACTGATAGTGTGGTGACATCACCTGTGTTTACTGGGGGAATATGCAGCATCTGGTGTATTGCAGTAGTTGCCAAAAGGAACTGTTCTTTCACACTTGCAATTACACACACCCTACTACCCCTCCACACACAAACTTGCCATTTGCAGGATTCATACCCCTACCTAACTATGTCATGACACGTGAGAGAGACGCATTAGCGAAGCGCACTATTTGGATTACTAGGAGGCTTGTCTTCTCCGGCTGTACTTATAGGGTGCTGACATCATCAGTGTTTGGAAAGGGGAATGTGCATCATGTAGTGTGTTCTCCTGATTGCCAAAAAGCACATGTCTTCCATACAGAATTGCACACACACAAACTCCCCTCATCCAAACACACACACTTGCCATTTGCAGGATTCAAACCCCTATCTAGCTATGTTATGACACTTGAGAGAGACGCATTAGCACAGCATGCTATTCGTATTACTGGGAGGTTTCCCTTTTCCTGCTGGACTTATAGGGTGCTGACATCATCAGTGTTTAGAAAGGGGAATGTGCATCCTGTAGAGTGTTTTCCCAGTTGCCAAATGGGACATTTCCCTCACACAGACTTACACACACACTAACCCCCCTCCACACACACTGGGCCTTTGCAGGATTCAAACCCTTACCTAACTCTGTTATGACACTCGAGACGGACGCATTAGCGGAGCACGCTATTCGCATTACTGGGAGGTTTCCCTTCTCCAGCTGTACTTATAGGGTGCTGACATCATCAGTATTTAGAAAGGGGAATGTGCATCATGTAGAGTGTTTTCCCAGTTGCCAAAAGGGACATTTCCCTCACACAGACTTGCACACACACTAACCCCCCTCCACACACACTGGGCCTTTGCAGGATTCAAACCCTTACCTAACTATGTTATGACACTCGAGACGGACGCATTAGCGGAGCACGCTATTTGCATTACTGGGAGGTTTCCATTCTCCAGCTGTACTTATAGGGTGCTGACATCATCAGTATTTAAAAAGGGGAATATGCATCCTGTAGAGTGTTTTCCCAGTTGCCAAAAGGGACATTTCCCTCACACAGACTTGCACACACACTAACCCCCCTCCACACACACTGGGCATTTGCAGGATTCAAACCCCTATCTAACTATGTTATGACACTTGAGACGGACCCATTAGTGGAGCGCGCTATTCGCATTACTGGAAGGTGTCCTTTCTCCTGCTGTACTTATAGGGTGCTGACATCATCAGTGTTTAGAAAGGGGAATGTGCATCCTGTAGAGTGTTTTCCCAGTTGTCAAAAGGGACATTTCCCTCACACAGACTTGCGCACACAACAACCCCACTCACCCACACACACACTGAACATTTGCATGGTTCAAATTCCTACCTAACTATATTATGACACTTGAGGGGGATGCATTAGCAGAGCGCGCTATCCGAATCACTGGGCATCTGTTCTGCACCTGCAGTATTTATAGGGTGCTGACATCTTTATTTCTACAGAGGTATGTACATCTAGTACTACCTGTCAGGTGGGGGATAGCATATATATGCATTTGCAGCCACCTACTTCAGGGTCAGATATGCACATCGCACTGGCAGGTTATGTTCTATACCATGCTTCATGACCACAGGACCTGTAACACACAACACAACCAGTCCAGTACACCCCTCCCACATCCAGGACACACACTTTGCTTCCCTGGGAACAGTGCCGGGATATGCAGGTGTTCACATACACCATTCCAGTTGTTAACATCAGGTACAGGCATATTGTGTGTGGGAACTACTCAGGCCTCTACAACATTACCCTACAGCCACTACAATTTGTGGGTCCATGTGCTATGGCAGAACCACTCACCACAGCCACATGGGGGAATACAT
Source organism: Protopterus annectens (assembly GCF_019279795.1). Lineage (NCBI taxonomy): Eukaryota > Metazoa > Chordata > Ceratodontiformes > Protopteridae > Protopterus > Protopterus annectens. The sequence goes on along the minus strand of NC_056737.1, from coordinate 111,638,051 downwards.
ATTGCACCTGTCCATCTGCAACATGGGTACTCACTGTTCCACACCAGAGGTAGACCAACATTGTTGATATCCAACCATACCCACCTTTCCCTGGACATCCATATCCCACCCCCACCCCCAGGCAAGGTTGTCACTGCAAACAAACTGTATTTAGCACAAGCAGACTCTACACTTGTGAAGACTGGGGTGGACGACTTCAAGGGACCCATGCTGGGGGACTATACTGGCCACTCTGCATAATCCTTGACAATTGCATTCTATGAGCATGTGTAAGGTTTGCATTGCTCATGCTATCCCACATATACCCATGACTGTTTCACAACAGGACACCTGTCAGGTGTACACCAGCCATATATGAGCTGTCCAACAGACAGAGTGAGCTAATAAATTGCAGAGCTGTAGCCCACAGAGGGAGGACATCTCTGAACAGTACCGGCACGACACTTCAATCCCACATATTCATCATAACACAGTGTTGACAGTGAAATTGTCCAGACAATGCAGATAGGGCTCTCCCCAGTCTGTTATTGATGCCCACTTACTGTTAGAGGTCCTCAGCAACCCTCTTCCAGCACACACCAACAACATGGATGTGGCTTAGCACATTCAAACCCTGGGATCTCCACTGTGTCCCTGCTTGACAGAGGCACAGCACACTAGCCTCACACGATGCCTTATGTGACCTACTTTACAGTGGCACAGTAGCCTACTGTACTGGGGATGCAGATGCCAAGCACACTCTGGCTAAGCTGTCATTCCCTAGGGCAAACAGCCTAGTATTGACCTCTACACCCATATGTTTAATTGTCAGATGCACAATATTTGTTGCTGATAGACTGTGCCTCCGCCTACCTGTGACATAACAGTGATACCCAGGGTAAACCTACCATCTCCCATCCACTCATCAAGATTCCTCTTGAGGAGTGTCGATGGGTGACTCTCTGGCTAACCTGTACTGGGAGTTTACTCATGAGTGGGGGTGGCTTCTGTGTTATGGATCATTCAGTACAGCTTGTCCTATGTATGTCAGTGCTGGGGTTCAGGTCTCTCATGTGCATAGCTCACTGCCATTCAGATTGTAATAACTAATGAATCACTGGAACCACCACGATTAAAAAATTAAACAAACAATTTATTCGGAGAGAAGAACAAGCGCTTTCACGCACTTAACTAGTGCGCTTCATCAGGTTACAATAAACAGGGCTGATCCTTATCCTTATATACAGGGCACACACCCTAATTAATGAGTAATTTAGACAATCAAGCAAATTGAAGCACATTAACAAAACTCATCAAGATTTAAAATAGCATAGTATTAATGCTTGCTCCAGTTTTAACAAGCTTAATCAAAAATAATATGAGTACAAATATATATTTACTTGCATTAAAAACCACATTGTCTCAAAAAAATAAAAAATTTTTTAACTAAAACACCCCTACTTCCATATACTAAAAATGAAACATCGTCAAGAATTAATCAACATGGATTACATCAATTCATATCCACCATATACAGACCCACTCAAAAGACAATGAGTATAGTTTATAAAAGACATGATGTGCATGTGCAAAACGAAGCATATAAATAAAATAAGCATATAAAAAAACATGTAAAGGCTATGTGCATAAAAGAAACCAGTGTGCATAGATATAACAGAATAGATAGGAAAAACAATAAAAGAGAAAGAGAAAGAAAACGGAAAGTACAGAAAAAAGGGAAGAAAGAAGAAAACGGGAAGAAAGGGATAAGGGGGGGAGGTATGAAGGAAGGGGGTAGGGAAAGGAAGGGAAAAGAAAGGGGAAAAGGAAAGGAAGGGTCAGAAAAGGACAGGAATGCCTGGCTAGGGAAAGTGTACAAAGAAACAACCATAGTCAATGAGTATGTAAATGCATCTAATATCAAGTCTAAATATATGAATCAATGATAAATAATAGACAATGTTAATAATAGTAAAAGTATAAAAACATTTTTTATTCATAAGAGTGCAGGTCTAATACTAAGGGCCGAATTCAAACCAGGCTCCATATGAGCCCTAAGGTTTAAGATCCACTTTAGTTCATTCAATTCAAGGGCCCCTACTACATCTCCTTCCCTTCTATTAGGATATAAAATCTGTAAGACCCTGAACTTAAAGACATGAGCTGGAAATAATTGGCAGTGTCTGGCCAAAACATTATTAGTATTGGCTTTTCTTATATCATACACATGGTTATAAACGCGGTCCTTAAGTCTACGTGTGGTCATTCCCACGTAGTAGGCTTCGCAACTTTCACACGTGGCCAAATAAATGACATTTGTTGTGTCACAAGTAGCATAAAATTTCGGTTCAAACACCACACCCAGCTCTATATGTTCAAATTTCTGCACAACTGAAATAAACTTACAAATACAACATTTCCTGCAGGGAAAGGTACCCTGCCTAAATCTCATCCTAATGTCTACGGGTTCAGTTTTCACCTTCTCCCTGCATAACAATCTCTTAAGATTTAAACAATTGCTGTATCTAAAGCTTGGTCTCTCCCCCACTATTTTTAATAAATCTCTATCCATACTGAGTAATTTCCAGTTCTTACAAACAATATCTTTTATATAACTTATATCATTTGTATATCTAAGGTCATATTGAACTTTGCTTTTAATATTTCCGGAATAATTACCGGAAAGCCATTTCTTTGTTGCTGCTCCATGAATAGGGGTAATCTTATTTCTATGGCTCATTATTAACTGAGATGGATATCCCCTATCCAAAAAACATTTAGCCTGAAAGTCCAAGTAACAATTCTCATCTTCAGCAGTATTACAAAGTCTAACTACCCTCGACATTTGATTTTTAACCACGTTGGGAAAGATATGTCTTGGATGCATACTCTCATAGTGGAGTATGCCATTCCTCCAACACGGTTTTCTATACAGAGAAGTTGTAATCTCATTCAAAACATTCTTAGTAATAGTGATATCAAGATAGTTCACTTTTGTAGATGAGTATTCAAATGTAAATTCCAGGAGCGTCGTAGTTGATCCCATGTAATCTACAAAATCACTTAATGACTCAACGCTTCCATTCCAAAAAAGAAGGATATCATCTACAAAGCGCCTGTATAGAATGGCATTAGCTTTAAATCTCTCATCATTGAAAATATACATTTTCTCCCATTGATATATTGCTAAGTTAGCATAGGCATTTGCACAGGGGGTGCCCATGGCCACCCCCCATGTTTGCCTAAAGACCCTATCCTGAAACAGAAAAATATTATTACTCAATGTTAAGTCTAAAAGGGGACAGACCGTCAACTGGTCATTATTATCCAAACTACTAAATTCAGTTAAACAACTCCTAACTGCATCAATGCCAAATTCGTTAGGTATACTAGTAAACAAACTCTTTATGTCTAACGTGACCATCAAGGTATCAGGCCTTAAACTTTCAAGTAAAGAAATATCTTTCAGATCTTCCAATAAATTAAAGGAGTTCTTCAAAATGGTAGGTATAGTACCTACCAATGGGCCTATTTTCGACTGAACAAACTGAGATGCATGTTCAGTAACCCAAAGTTTCCCAGACACTATGGGTCGTAAAGGGGGTGGATAAATTCCTTTATGTATCTTGGGAAGTCCTTTAATAAGAGGGATCAATGGAGCCTCAATGGTTAGAAAATCATATAAACATTTGTCAACACATCTGGTCATTAAAAGATCATACAACGTGTCATGTACATTTCTGATGATGGAGCTTACTTCAGCTTTACATATTTGAGAGTAGGCTATATCATCTTCTAACATCTCATTCATCAGATCATTGTACAAAACAACATCCATTGCTACTACCCCCCCCCCCTTTTATCAGCAGGTCTGAAAACCAAGGTGTCATCATTACATAAAGATTCAAGACCCTGCTTCTGTGCAGCATTCAGATTAACAAAGAGACGTTTATGTTTCTTTTCCTTATAATATAAATAAAAGTCATGTTCACAGGCTCGTTGAAAACATTCAGCAGAGCCTGATAGATGCGGAACAAAAGTACTTTTTCTTTTCAACGCTGTTGTGTTATAGATAGCATCATCGTTGTCAGAGTCCTTGTATAAAAGTTTAAGAGCAACTTTCCTGGCGAATTTGCGAAGCATGATAAGAGTGTCAGATAGATCACTCCCTCTAGAGGGGAATAAAGGAAATGCCCCTATTCAGAACGGAGCATTCAGCCTCAGTGAATTCCCTAGATGACAAATTAAAAAATAGCGTATTTAATACTTCTTCCTCCTGGACTCTCGATTTTTGCCCGATAGCTTGCGTTTGCCCCTTCCTCTGCTCGTTGAGCGTGTCTGCGCCCGATTCTTGTAGGGTAGTGGGAAGTTTAAAGCAGTCGCTACTCCTGGGGCAATATTCAAGGCATGACCATTATCCTTAGGTCTTGCTCCTGTCGTCACAGTCGTTTTTAGACACTGCTGGTTACAAGGAATGGAGGAAACAGATGAGGTAATATCCCCATCTAAATTAATAGGGGTAGAAGTACTGTTATTAGAAGGATTACTCAGTATTTCAGGCACATTAGTCGCACTGGGAGTACTGGACTGAGCGGTATCAACTTGCTCATTGTTCTCCTCTGAAGCAACCGCTTCATTATATCTCGGCCACACAAAAATGCGGCCGAACTGGAAGTCATTACAGTCCCATTTAAGCTTCCTAAGCTTTACTTGTTCTAACTTGTCACTATAATGCATAAGCTGTCTTAGCACGTTATTTAGTTTAGACACACAGAAGTCACTCTTATATAATAAAGTGATGTTCCTATGCTCACCTTCAACCTTGGTGATAAGTTCATCCTCTATGGGCTGAAAGTAGTCAATAAGCAGCCGAATATAGTTATTTCCAAGGTCTATATTCAATTGTTGCCACCTCCGCAAAAGTTCCGGGTGAGCATCCCCATAGCTCGGCATGCAGAGGACGCGCATGCCTCGTGGAATAACTTTGAAGTGCAGGCACGCTTCAAGGTGCTTCCTCTGCCAAATAAGCCGGTATAGCTTATAGAGGTCATTTTCTAGTGTCCTTAAAGCCCCATAGAATTCTTGTAGGTTATCGGTATTGGATGCAGTAACAGGTGAAAAATTACCTTTGGCATCAAAATTCAAAAGAGGATTCTCTTGTTGATGGAAGAGTCCATTCCAGTTCTCGGCACCATCTGTACCTACAGGATTATAATCAAGCTCAATACTCGGCATTTCCATCGTGTGTCGGTCAACCAGGAAGCAAATGAGGAGAATCAACACTATCAGCACAAAACCCAGTACGACCATCCAAAGGTTACCAGCGAAAGGTAAGACAACGATAATAACTAATGAATCACTGGAACCACCACGATTAAAAAATTAAACAAACAATTTATTCGGAGAGAAGAACAAGCGCTTTCACGCACTTAACTAGTGCGCTTCATCAGGTTACAATAAACAGGGCTGATCCTTATCCTTATATACAGGGCACACACCCTAATTAATGAGTAATTTAGACAATCAAGCAAATTGAAGCACATTAACAAAACTCATCAAGATTTAAAATAGCATAGTATTAATGCTTGCTCCAGTTTTAACAAGCTTAATCAAAAATAATATGAGTACAAATATATATTTACTTGCATTAAAAACCACATTGTCTCAAAAAAATAAATACTTTAACTAAAACGCCCCTGCTTCCATATACTAATCAAAATGAAACATCGTCAAGAATTAGTCAACATAGATTACATCAATTCATATCCACCATATGCAGACTCACTCAAAAGACAACGAGTATAGTTTATAAAAAGCATAATGTGCATATGCAAAACGGAGCATATAAATAAAATAAGCATATAAAAAACATGTAAAGGCTATGTGCATAAAAGAAACCAGTGTGCATAGATATAACAGAATAGATAGGAAAAACAATAAAAGAGAAAGAGAAAGAAAATGGAAAGTACAGAAAAAAGGGAAGAAAGAAGAAAACGGGAAGAAAGGGATAAGGGGGGGGAGGTATGAAGGGAAGGGGGGGTAGGGAAAGGAAGGGAAAAAGAAAGGGGAAAAAGGAAAGGGAAGGGTCAGAAAAAGGACAGGAATGCCTGGCTAGGGAAAGTGTACAAAGAAACAACCATAGTCAATGAGTATGTAAATGCATCTAATATCAAGTCTAAATATATGAAACAATGATAAATAATAGACAATGTTAATAATAGTAAAAGTATAAAAACATTTTTTATTCATAAGAGTGCAGGTCTAATACTAAGGGCCGAATTCAAACCAGGCTCTATATGAGCCCTAAGGTTTAAGATCCACTTTAGTTCATTCAATTCAAGGGCCCCTACTACATCTCCTTCCCTTCTATTAGGATATAAAATCTGTAAGACCCTGAACTTAAAGACATGAGCTGGAAATAATTGGCAGTGTCTGGACAAAACATTATTAGTATTGGCTTTTCTTATATCATACACATGGTTATAAACGCGGTCCTTAAGTCTACGTGTGGTCATTCCCACGTAGTAGGCTTCGCAACTTTCACACGTGGCCAAATAAATGACATTTGTTGTGTCACAAGTAGCATAAAATTTCGGTTCAAGCACCACACCCAGCTCTATATGTTCAAATTTCTGCACAACTGAAATAAACTTACCTCTACACCCATATGTTTAATTGTCAGATGCACAATATTTGTTGCTGATAGACTGTGCCTCCGCCTACCTGTGACATAACAGTGATACCCAGGGTAAACCTACCATCTCCCATCCACTCATCAAGATTCCTCTTGAGGAGTGTCGATGGGTGACTCTCTGGCTAACCTGTACTGGGAGTTTACTCATGAGTGGGGGTGGCTTCTGTGTTATGGATCATTCAGTACAGCTTGTCCTATGTATGTCAGTGCTGGGGTTCAGGTCTCTCATGTGCATAGCTCACTGCCATTCAGATTGTACAAGGTGCAGCATGTTCATTGATTCCAGCTTGGACATGGCTTTATACATCAGGCACAGCTTGCCTCTGGGTGGGCAGTATGGCAGTGTGTGGAGCTGCAGTTTGTTTAATCAGGCAACACATGGCATCTGTTCAAGCTCTTTGCTACTCCTGGTGAGGTACTGTTGTGGACTTTACAGTTGATGGAGGTGTCTGCTGAGGTACATCCCACAGGGGCTATTGTAGTCAATTGTAACGCTGATGAAGGATGACTGCAGAGCCACAGTGATCTCCCCTTATCTAGATCTGACAACCTTCATGATTAGGTGGGTATATGGTATGTTTCTGTGAACACTACAGCCACATGTTTGTCCAATGCAGGATATCTATCACCTTGTGTCCCCAGGTCTCTCATTACATGTTAGGTATGTAATGGGTTAACACCTGTGTGGTAATTGGTGGGCACTTACTGTATATCCACAGTGGTTGACTATACACATTTCTGCAATTAGCTTGCTGACATGGCTATGGCACCAGTTGTCTGTTTCTATGTGGCCCTTTTGTGGGATATTTGTGTCAGCTGGGGGTCAGATATGGTAGGCAGTTTGTACTCCTCTGCATACATGTTCAGTCACAGTCCTTCCATGTTGGCCTGTACCTATGGGACATATATACGGAACGAGGGAGGTCCCAGGACCAAGCCTTGTGGGATGCCACTTATATCTGGTTTGTAGTCTGACATGGATGCAGCATGTCTGACCATGTCAGTTCTGTCCTTGGTCTGGTTTGCAACCCCTCTACTGACATAGGGGTTTATATTTAAGCTGGTGTACATATCCATACTGAACATGTAGGGTATTGTATGGAAGCATTTGCAAGGTCCACCTACGCTGTGTGGACCACATTGCCCTCATCAATGACCTTAATGACTGTTTCAAATGGGTCAAACATGTTTAGGGGCAGGATCTGCACTTACGACAGCCACACTGGGTAGGGTCCGGTGTCAGTAGGTCCCCAATAGCTTTATGTCTGCGGTACATGCTGATCCTTTCCATAGCTGTGCAGACCAAGCTTGTCATGATCCTGGGGTGGTAGTTTGCAGTATCCATTCAGGCAACACCTTTGATGAGGAGGACCACTGTTGTTGTACACTGCTCTTTGGGTACATATCCTGTGGTAAGGCTGACATTGAGCAGTAGTGTGATTTGGCATTCCATTCTTCTTGGAGTCCATGTTGGACTCAGCCCAGGACACCATCTCATACCTTTGCTGCTGTGTGTTTTGCTTTGTAGATGCTGGCTGTTACCTCAGCATCTGCAATGTCAGGGGGCCAGCAGTCTGCTGGGATAGATATTTTGCATTCTGGGGGGGGGGGGTTTGCACTGCCCCTGTCAGGTTGTATGTTGGCAATATGTGTGTGTGTTTGGTATGTTGTTTGTAATATTTGTGTGATTCGGAGAATATCTGTGAATTCCCAACATGGTTCCTACCATCAGTTGAGTAAGCCTTGTGATTATCCTTAGTGTCCTGTACAATATGTATCTTCATAAGTTCATAGGTTCATACTAGGCTATCCACCCTAGGGCATTTGTAAGCCTAGCCAAAGTGTGTGTGTCTTTCGCCGCCCCTTGCTATGTGGATAGTATGGCCATTTATGATTTACTTTACTGTGCCTCTGTCTGGACGTGACACAGTGAAGACCCCCAGTGTACATCTACGATCTTCCATCCACTTGGCAATATTCCTGTTGAGGGGTGTCAGTGAAGGGCTCTGCCTAACATGGAGTGGGATCCTGTTCCAGGGTGTGGGGAGCCTCTGGGTTATGTATCTGTCCCTCCAGCACATCCTATTTCATTATGTGTTGAGGTTGACATCTGTCACTCTCACAGCTCCAATGGCTTTGATTTTCCTGGGGTGGAGCATGTCCATTACTCCTGTGTTGGACATGGCCTTGTACAACAGACATACAATGCCTCTGTGTAGGCAGTATGTGACTGCATTCAGCTGGGGTGTCTACAGCCAGGCAGCATATGACATATATTTGAGACCCTTTATCCTCTTGTTGAGGTACCTTTGAGGTCTTTCTAACCGCTGCAGGTGTGAGGTAAGGTACATCCCATATGAGTCATTGTACTAGATTATGGGTCTGATAAGAGAACAGTACAGGGGCACAATGACCTCTGTTGATGTAGATGTGAATCCTTTCATGATACGGTGTCCAATATAGACAGTCTTCCTAGCCACATTGGCAATGTGAGTGTCACATACCAGGTTACTGTCCACTTGTGTCCCTAGGTCCCTGATTACTCCTTGCATACATATTGGTTTACCACCTATGTGGTAATTTGTGAGTACCTTGTTTGGTATTTGGTGGGACATTCATACTGTCCAGTGTCTTCAGGATGTCTGGGTGGGGTTCCTGTGTGTGAGAGTGTGGTCTGTAGCATGCTACAGACTGTACAGCCATTTTGACTACAGTTAGGTGCACATGGGTGGTCTCCGCTGCTTCATGCATTGTCAGTTACCTGGACGTATGGGTGTCTGTGCTGCATATGGATACTCCCCCTCCTTTGATGTTTTGGTCCAGGTTTTGGGGCCATAACGCATAATATGAGGTATAACCTGGTAGTGCTGGTGTGCTGTCAGTAGGCTTGCAGCAGGTTTCTGTCACTGCAAAGACATCGATGTTCTCCATACTGGGAAGGGCCTCAGGAGCATGCATATTGCGGTTTACACATCTGGCATTGGTCAGCATTACCCTTATGTTTCTTACCACTTATGTTTTCTAGGGTGGTGGGTTAGTCTTTTCAGCCTTGCCTACGTATGGCTCTATGGAGGTGGCAAAAGCCTTATCCAATATCCAGATGCCCAGGGGTAACAGGTGCAAGCCATCCCTGGAACAGCAGCATGGCTTGTCATGCATGACATCTCAAGCAGACAGACATTAGATCCTCTTGGACTGGCAGCTGTAATTGTGCCACCTGTTAAAGCTGATCATTCTGTGTTTGTACTGTGGCATCATTCTTGGTGAGGGTAGGATGCTGCAAATGGCCAGTGTCATACCGGCCTGGAGTAGATACTCAGAGAGCTCATCCATGTTTCTTTTCATGTAGTCCAGGGAGGTACACCTCAGGTCATTCACACCAGCATGGACAATGACTGCATCATATTTCTACTTGCTTTGGGGTGACCTGCATACTTGTGTTATGTGGCGTATTGTAGCAGCCTACAGGCAGCTTACTGTACCCTTTCCCTTGTTCAGTCTGGTGAGTGGGACAGCAGTGTGTCTGCCTATAGAGACACCTATTACAACTGTATCAGGCATGTTGTTTCTCCTTCTGGCCTGTGACTGTTTGGCACACCAGCTTTGTGTACTATGTGTTGCATGTGCTATGTTTGGAGGTTGTGGTTGCTTGGGGTCTGCTTTGGAGGCCTCTGTTGGTGTGGTGTGTTTGTAATTAGGGCCTCCGGGAATGTTTTTCTGTGTTTATGTGTTTGGTTTACAGTTGTGTTAGGTCTATGTGGGACTGTGTTTGTGGTGTGTGTGGTTACCTTCTCCTCCTGACTAGTTTTGACAGTACTGAGTTGGGGGAGCTCAGCCTCCGGTTTGGATAAATGGTTGCATCTCTCACATATATTTGTATTTATTGGGGGGAGTTGAGGGTTGTCTGTGTACTTGGGGCAGGTGTAACATTGCCTCAGGATTCACAGATTCTACTTGTTGTAGCTGGCCTTAGTGGATTGTATGTGTGGACATATTTTATTGCCATACTACTGATCAGTGATTACTTCCCTTTTTATGTTTGCTCTATCATGTAGTAGTTTCCTCATTCTCTTGCATGGTTTTGTATTGGCTGGAGTCCAGCATGCCAGATGCCTGCGTGTATGGCATTGTGTCTTGTTGTTATTTGTGATTGCATAATCCAAGCATTCCTGGCTGTGTTCATGGAATGCCTGTATAATAGGTTCTGCGGTGTGTCCCATATTTTGCACCTGCACAGGGCCTTTAATGGATTCCACATCAGTTTGGAGGGGTGCAACTTATGCTTTACACATGTTTTTCACTGTGGTTTTCTGGCCAGGGACTGTGGTCAGGATGTGTATATCTGGTGTGATTACTCTATGGTCTGGTCTTACCAGTGAGGGATACACTTCTCATCTTGCCATCCAGTACCCATGTTGCTGATTATCACATCCAGTATGCTTACCCCTCTTGTGGGAGTGGTACGTTGTTCCTGGGCATTTTGGTTTATGGATTCTAGGAACTTTTCTCCTACAGTGTTGGTGCTAGTATAATGCTCCCAGTATATGTCTGGGTATTTTCAGTCAACCAATATAATGTGGTTTGAGGGGCTTGATATATTCATGTATTCCAACATAGGCCAGGTGCAGTTCCTGGTGTTAGGACGGTAGTCTGTAGCAGGCTATATACTGGGTGGCGGTTTTAGCCACTGGTACTTGACCATGGCTAGTCCATGCTGCTTCTTGTTGTGGTACCAACATGGGGGTGTGGTTATCCTTGACAATTATTGCTAGTCACCCTCCTTTTGTAGCTTGTTCCATGTTTTGAGGCTGTACAGCACAGTATAAGGTGTAACCTGGTAGTGTTAGGGTGCTGATGTGAGCCTTGACCTAGTTTTCTGTTACAGGACAGATATCAACATTCTCCATACTGTGTGTGTTTACACTGCACGCATTTTGCTGTTTAGACTTCTGGCATTGGGTAGCATTACATCTAGGTTCTTATCCCTTGTGGTACCTATGAAGGTGGGTTTGTGTTTTGAGACTTACCTATTCAAGGCACACTGTGGGTACTGACAGCCTTTGCCAGTATCCATGAGGCCTGGACTGATAGGTGCACACCACCCCTAGCAAGTGGTGCATCATGTCATGCTCAGCATGTCATCCCAGGCTGGAACACATTGGCTTCCCTTTGACTAACTGCATTACTTCAGCCAATTATTGCAATTGATCATCCCATCGTCATATTGTGGCTTCATGCTTGGTGAGGGTGGATATTAGTCAGGGTCCTCAAGTGTGCATATAGTACATGGTGTTACATTACTTAACACATGGCATTCATGCCTCAGGTGGTGCTGTAGGGCTGCCTCTGTCGGATGCAAATATTACACTCCCTGTACATGTTTGAGAGCAGGTCATGTCATTTTAGGCATCCCTGTTATTATTTGAGTGAGTCAGAGAGGGGTATCATTCCCAGGGTTCCTACTGAGCCAGTGTATGTGCTATGCGTTGCCTCTTTGCCAAGGCCAGGGCATATTGGGCACACCTCCTTCTGCCTACTGGGGCAGGCTCAGGTTGTTCCTCCTCCGAGTCACGCTCTGCCTGTAATGGCCTTGGCAATGGTGGGGGGGCTGTTTGGCCCGGCCCTATGCTGGTCCTGCTGCAGCTGTTTTCGCAAGATTATATTATGTAGCATAGCACATACCATGACAATTTGGGTACATGTAGTTGGTGAGTACTGCAAGGCTCCACCAGATGTGTCCAGACACTGGAACCATGACTTGAGCAGCCCAAATACACGCTCTATTACATTACGTGTGCCTCATTATGGCGTTCCTGTTAAGGTGTGTGTGCGTTTCTGATGGGTGTCATCAGCCACGGCTCCAGTGCATAACCTGCATCCCCCACTAGGTGTCCGTGTGGGATGTCCCCATTGGCAAATGTCTGGTACAGCTGCGTCAAATGCCAGATGTGGGAATCATGGTAGCTCCCAGGGCAGCCAGCACACACATTCATTATTATGCCCTGGGCATCACACATGACCTGGCAGTTGATGGAGGGGAAGCCCTTGCGGTTAATGTAGGCCCTACCCCACTCACCGGCTGGTGCTTTGATGCGTATGTGCGTGCAGTCAATTGCACCCACTACCTCAGGGTATTCCGCTATTTGCTGGAAGAGATGCATATTGCTGGCCAACACCTCATGGGCATTGGGGAAATATACATAATCACCAACATGTGCTAACATGGCATCCAGGAACTGGTGCAGTACCCTGGAGGCTGATGCCTGTGATATCCCCATCATATCACCAGTTGGTCTCTGGAAGGTACCTGTTGCTAGTATTCTTAGGCCAACACATACCTTGGTTTCCACTGGGATGGGTTCCCCTCTGTTTGTTCTGTGTGTGAGGCGTGGCCTGCACAGCTCGACAATTTGCTGCAGGAGGTCTCTGTTCACTCTATAGCGCTCTACTATCTCCAGCTCATGTAACCCGTGGTAGGTGACCCTGGGCCTGTACACTCTTCTCCGTCTCCTCACTGTGGGTTGTCTGGCACCATCTGCATTGTCACCACCCTCAGCAAGTCGGCTATGTCTCATTATGACAGCTATGGCAGCCCCTAGCATTTCTGCTCTGAGTTCAGCTTTTTCAGTTTTCACTTCTAATAGCTTACTCCTGTCTTGCAGTGTCTCTTGAGAGATACATCCTGCACTGCTGTTTGCAGAGTTTAAGTGCTTGGCTGAGCTACTATTCTGCCTGTGTAATTGCCTGCTTCTAATTGTTTTCACCTGCTAGCTCCAGCAGTATTCCCTACTAGCTTCCTACTAATTCTGTAGCTTCCTTTTTCCTTTATGTTTCCTCAGGGGGGAGCAACGTGCATACCAGAAAAAACACGCTCACAGTGGCTTACACATGCGCACACATGCTTACATGGTTCGGAATCTGCTTATTCGGGTTAAAACGCGTGCACACCAGCGCAAACAGTGTTACAACTCTGCCAACAGGCTCCCACATGCTCAGTCTGCCCTACACGCGCGCACACTGTCCTACCCGCACCTCATGGCGCGCACACGTGCGCATGCACACCCAGCAAGAAACTTTGGTGTAAGTAACAGTGTACACCTTCCATTTCTTGACTTTCCCATGCTTATCTTGTGGCACTCCTCTTTCCATGATCTGTGTCTGTCATCTGTCATGTAACACTGACCTCCAATGAACTGCATTTCTTTCTACCATTCTCCCCTGTGATGTCACCTATCTCCTATTCTATTCCTCCCCCTTATGTATCTCTTACACTACTCAGAATGTGCTCATTTGCTATGTGACAGTGGGATTCAGTATCCTAACTCTCATTTACATCAGATTGCCTACTAATGCTTAGTTACATGTCTTAGACTCAGCTTCCCCCCTTAGAAACCACTAAACGGTGGCCATGTTGTTTTTGGTCTGCTGGTCCCTGCATTGTAATGCCATGTATTGCAGAAAACCCACATTTGTGGGTTTATAACCTTCATTTTTATGTTTTATACAGCGCAGCCCATTTGTGCGGGGCTGTGCTGTGTTTAAACATCTGCGATCGCCGAAAAAAAAATATATATTTTTTTAATATTTGCATTGGGGTACCTTGCCAATGGCCACATATTTGGCCATTGTCATGCTGCCTGACACATATGCACCCTTTATTTGGAGCTGACATGGCTCCATTGTGATTTTTTCAGAAACGTACTCAGTTGTCAACTGAGTACATTTCTGCAGCTAAAACAGCTCTTACACGGGCTGCTTTCTGTTTCGTGGATCGCTACTCTACCTCATTTGCATGCCTTTCGGCTGCAAGTGAGGTATTTAGCATATCCACGCCCAGTCCGTGTAAGAGATGTTTTAGCTGGTCTCTTACATGGAGTTTCGGGCTGTTCCTGGATCGCAAGGCTTGTATGGAGTCTTACACGTCTCTTACACTCCGTGCAAGCCTTCGTGAATCCTGCCCAATGCCTCTACCTAAGAGTGAACCTACAAGTTATCCTAAATTACAGACCGATAACTTGCCTTCTGACAACATATAAACTATATATTGGAATTGATGCCAAATATGTTATAGTCATTTAGAAGAAAATTCAATCATGGCACTAGAGCAAAGGGGTAATAAAAGAAATTCATATGGATCAAAGGATCATCTGTTGCTAAATAAAGTCATAATGGAGAACTGTAAAAAGGGGCGGAATTTAAGTATGGCATGGATTGATTACAAAAAAGCACTTGATAGTATCCTACATTCATGGATAAAAGAGTGCTCAAAAATGTATACGATGCACCCTACACTAATCATCTATATTATAGTGACCATGAAACAGTGGCATACCACTTTGCAATTAAGCTATGATAAAGGACACGTTATTATTCTAGGAATAAAAATTCAAAGGGGGATATTCCAGGGTGACTCCCTGTCACCACTGCTATTCGATCTTGTCCTCAACCCTTTAAGCTGTCTACATAACAGATTAGGCCATGACTACAATTTGGCTCCTAGAAAACAACAAAGTGTAAATACCTCACATTGTTTTTTTGTCGATGATTTAAAATTGTATAGCTCATCTGATGAGGAACTGAAAGCACAAAAGAAAGTAGTCAAAACTTTTTCAGATGATATAAGAATGTCATTTGGTCTTGATAAATGTGCAAAAGCAACCTTTAAAGCAGGAAAACTGCAGCACAAAGAAAACATCAGTTTGGGACAAGAATATGATATAAAAACCTGAGCAAGAGGGAGTGTATAAATATTTGGAAACTAATGAAGGATCAACAGTAAAACATGAACAAATGTGAATAAAACTTAGTAAGGAATATTTTAGAAGACAAATTAATCCTGAAAACAGCATTGACATCTAGGAACAAAATTCAAGCTATAAACCAATTTGCTCTTCCTGTCCTAACTTACAGTTTTGGATTGATTGACTAGCCCCAAAATGTGTTGGATAGATTAGACAGGAAAACAGGAAGGATGCTTCATGCTTACCAAATGATTTATAAAAATCAGTGCATACCAAGACTATATATTCTCTATTCTAATGGAGGTAGGGGCTCCCTTGAAAATGATTACATATATAGATTTGCAATCATGGGACTGCACACATATCTGCTGATGTGACAAGACCAAAACATAGTAAAAGTTTTGAAACATGAGGAAAATAAATCTAAGATGACTTCCCTGCTTAGTCTAGCAGAAGCATATCAGCGTCAAGCAGGAATGGAAATCAAACCAGAAGTAGATAAAAATCAAGCAGCAACTGAATGTGCCAAAAACAAAAGAAAGAATTTAAGGTGAAGGCTCAGATGAGGAGGCAAGAAATATGGAAAATACATAAATATAGTTGCAAGTATAGAAAACTTCTGGAAGAACCTCATATTGATCAGGATCGAATGCAGGACTGGTTAAGGACAGGAGAATTTAAACCAAAAGATAAAAGGTTAATATTGGCGGCCCAAGACAGTGGGCTACATACATGTTACTTTGCAAAGTCCATTGAACATGTGAGAGAAACAGACAAATGTAGGTTTTGTAAAACAGAACTGGAAACAGTCACACACCTTGTCACTGGTTGTGATATACTAATGGCAGAAGGATTATATATTGAAAGGCATAATAATGTGTCAAGACAGTTGCACTGGAGATTGTGCAAACATTATGGTACTGAAGTGGTTGGAAAACACTGGAAACATGAGCCATGAAATATAGAAAATGATGATGTCTACATCATATGGGAGCACCCATTACCAACAGTTCAAAAGATAGATGCCAGAAAATTGATATAGGGGTCCATGAAGAAAAGACAAAAGTAGCGTTGATCATTGAAATCTCTACACCCAGTGACTACAGTGTCTTGCATACAGAGAGACACGAAGTCATAAAATATCAAGATCTGCAAGCAGAAATGAGAGCAATGTGGAAGAAAGATAACCATACAGTTCCAATAGTAGTAGGAGCAACGGGTATTATAAAAAAGAATCTACGATCGTATTTAAATATGTTACCAATACATGTAACTCCATATAAATTGCAGAAGGAGTCATTGCTGGGCACGTTGCAGGTGCTGCAAAGAGCACTTTTGGCTGACATCAAAGATTGAAGGAATACTCATTTCATGAACTTTAATCATACTTTGGCTTAGGAATGGGGTTCATTCCCGTCATAGTATTAGAAACCCAAACAGTATGGAGAAATAAAAACGAGAGAGAAAATATTACATTTTATATATATTTTATATATATACATATATATATATATAGAGAGAGAGAGAGAGAGAGTAGAAGAAAGTATTCCAAGAGCTAAGACAACATGAGAAGCCAATATGAGAAGGAAGAAAGGAGTTCCTGCTGATAGTGGTGACTCCGACTAGGGGTACAGAGAATAGGCAAGAGGAAGATGGAATTTACTGGAGAAAACTGACAAAAGAATCAATATATCAAGAGCAAATATCTAGAGAGTTAAGGGTAATAGAATTGGAAGTGGCCAAGGAGACATTTGGACTGCACACTACAGACTACCTTCCATTAGGGACTGATATCAGAGTATAAGCAAAGAGAAACTGAAAGGAGAATCCAAAGTGAAATACCTGCTCTGGTAGAGTTTCTAGTTGAATTCAGAGCAAAGGCTGCTGTTACAAAATGAATAATTAGTAGGGCATATGAAATACTGCAAGATAACTATAGGAATCTGTCAGATGATCTGCCTGAAAAGCAATTACTAGAAATGGAAATCAAAGTCTAAACCAACTACATTTGAAGTAATGAATATTGTAACAAAGATAAAAGAAATGTAAGTGGGATCTTTAGAAAAGGGTAGGAACAAATTACATAGAAAAAATGGAAATTGTGGTAACAATGCATGCAGAATAATATTTTAGAAGAGGAATGAGGTTTAAGGGAAGGAAGAAAATCAATGTATGCAATGTTGGATTGATGATAATTGTATTAATGTGAGGATGTTAATATGGATTGTTTTCATTTATATAAATGTATGTCTATGTTTTAAATGATAATTTAATAAAGGTATTAAAAAAGAAAACTGGTGTCTGGTTACATAGTAAGGAACTCAAAGTTTGTTTAGATCAGACTCATGTCTAGTGGGTGCCACAAAAGGAACACCACAGTTAAAGTTAATATGATATGGACAATTCTGAGCTCTTTATATTACCTTATATGTCTAAGTATGATGAAGTTTTGGAAAAATATAGACATATCATCCCCTAGAGAAGAGACACCCTCAGTGGAAGATCAGAATGAGTGGTGGGCACTGAAACCTGGTATAGAGGGTGTGCTATCAAGACATCGGAATGATGTTTTAGTGACAACACAGATGTGAATATGTTCCAGGGTTAGGAAGACGTCTAGGGATTACAAGTTTTGTAGTAGATTCTAGCTATTAGTAGTACTGCTTTTACATTAGCCATTTTTGACTTGTGTAGACAGATGTAGCAGACTAACATGGCCCTAAAAAGTGCAATGGAGTAGAGAAAGATGTTGCTAATATATGAAAGCCTAGGTGGGTGAGATGCAGAGCACTGCTTACAAAATTGTTAGGTTTGTTCATCAGTTCTTACCTGCCAGATACATATTGGACTTCCTTGACACCAAAAGCTCAGCCAATTATTAGTAATTTTTATTGTGGCATTATTCTCAATGAGGGCAGTTTACTTCTCAAAACTAGTTATACCAGATGCAAACTCAAGAGATGTATACTCAGAGTCCTCTACTGTGTGTTTCTTCATAGAATGCAACGGTGTCTGTCTCATGTCACATGCACCCCAGTAACCCTAGTAACCTTTTGTTTCTTGTCACCTGCTAAGAGTCATCTCACTGCCTCCAGTTCATTTTTTAGCCTATTCAGTGGTGTGCGTGTATGTGTCTCACTATGGAGTAACTCCTCCACAGTGATGGGATCCTTTATAAAAAAAAATTGTGTTAATGCTTGAAGATCTTAAATGGAATTAATATGTCCTCCATCTGAAGCTGTTAAGAATTTACTTTCTGTCTTTGATTCAGTAAAGAAATTCATATCATTCTCATCATCATCTTCTTTCGGCTGTTCCCGTTAGGGGTCGCCACAGCAGATCATCTGTTTCCATTTCTTCCTGTCCTCTGCATCTTGCTCTGTTACACCAACCACCTGCATGTCCTCTCTCACCACATCCATAAACCTTATCTTAGGCCTTCCTCTTTTCCGGTTACCTGGTAGCTTCATCCTTAGCACTTTTTTCCCAATATACACAGAATCCCTCCTCAGCACATGTCCAAACCAACGTAATCTTGCCTCTCTGGCTTTGTCTCCAAACCTTCCAACCTGGGCTGAACCTCTAATATACTTATTCCTAATCATGTCCACCCTCGCCACACCCAGTGCAAATCTTAACATCTTTAACTCTGCCACATCCAGCTCAAACTCCTGCCTTTTTCTCAATGCCACTGTCTTCAATCCATATAGCATTGCTGGTCTCACTACCCTCTTGTAGACCTTCCCTTTCACTCTTACTGGTACTCGTCTGTCACAAATCACTCCTGACACTCTTCTCTGCCCACTCCATCCTGCCTGTACTCTCTTCTTCACCTGTCTTTCACACTCACCATTACTCTAAACTGTTGATCCAAAGTATTTAAACTCATCCAACTTTGCCACCTCTACTCCCTGAATCCTCGCCATTCCTCAATCCTCCCTCTCATTCACACACATATATTCTGTCTTAGTCCTGCTGAACTTCATTCCTCTCCTCTCTAGAGCATATCTCCACCTCTCCAGGGTCTCTCCAACCTGTTCCCTACTCTCACTACATATAACAATGTCATCTGCAGACTCCTGTCTGATCTCGTCTGTCAACTTGTCATCACCACTGCAAATAAGAAAGGGCTCAGAGCTGATCCTTGCTGTAATCCCACCTCCACCTTAAACACATCCATCACTCCTACTGCAGACCTTACCACTGTCACACTATCCTTGTACATATCCTGTACCACTCTTACATACTTCTTTGCCACTCCCGACTTCCTCATACAATACCACAACTCCTCTCTAGGCACCCTGTCATATGCTTTCTCTAAGTCCACAAAGACACAATGCAACTCCTTCTGACCTTCTCTGTACTTCTCCATCAACACTCTTAGAGCAAACATCGCATCTGTAGTGCTCTTTCCTGGCATGAAAGCATACTGCTGATCACTAATCATCACCTCCCTTCTTAACCTAGCTTCTACTACTCTTTCCCATAATTTCATGCTGTGACTGATCAATTTTATCCCTCTGTAGTTACTACAGCTCTGCACATCACCCTTATTCTTAAAAATCGGTACCAAAACACTTTTTCTTCACTCCTCAGGCATTCTCTCACTTTCCAACCATCGTTCTTCTTCAATAGCATTACATAACTGTAAATGCATTGTCTTCATAT